>NC_071388.1:140471835-140789385 GCF_022682495.2 Desmodus rotundus
AATTATTTCAGGCCACAGAGACTGAATCTGTCAAAATTCTAAAGTGATAATATCAACAACTACGGAAAACAAAACAGTGGCCTACAGACCGGAAACGTTCAATACAGATTTCAATCCTCAAGAAAGGAGTTGCCAAGAAGTGCAGTCACTCTGCTACCGTTGCTCTAATTTCCCACACACATAAAGTGATGCTTAAGGTGATCCGACAACAGCTTCTGCCTTATACGGAGCAAGAGATGCTGAATGTTCAGGTTGCATTCAGGAAAAGAGGAGACGTCCGAGATCTAATTGTGAGCAACCACTGGATACTGGCGTGCTCTGAAGAGTTTCAGAGGAAGGTCATGTTCTACAGACTCCAGTGAAACTTTTGACTGTGTGGATCATAAAAAGCTAGGAGTTTCTCTGGGAAAAAAAAAAAAAAAAAAAAGAATCTGCCTCAGCACTTGAATGTCCTGATGCTTCACCTGCATTGTGAGTGGGAAGCTGCTGTCTGGACGGAACTCAGAGGGACAGAATGGTTTCTTATAGGCCAAAGAGTCAGACAGTGGTGCATTTTATCTTTCTACTTGTTTAATCTGCACACAGAAAATATCACGTGAAAAACTGGAAAGAGAGGTGAAAATTGGGGGAAGAAACATCAGTAGTGTAAAATCTGAGGATGCCAACCTCTTACTGGCAGAAAGTGGCAAGGGTTTGAAATGACTTCTGATGAATGCGAAAGAAGAAAGTGTTAAAGTAGGATTGTATTTGAATAACAAGAAGACAAAAATCATGATTGTAGAAAAGACATTTTAACATAGAAAATGAAGACAGAAATTGTTAAACATTTTTGCTTATCTTAGATCAGTCATCATTTCAAAGGGAGACTGCAGCCAAGAAATTGAGAGAAGGCTGAGTCTTAAAAGGGTAGCAATGGAAGAGTCAGGAAAGATCAAGAGCAATGACATGTCATTAGAAACCAAGGTTAAGATCATCTATGCCCTTGTATTCCCAGTTACTATATATGGATGTGAAAATTGGACAATGGAGAAGTCTGATAAGAAAAAAACTTGATCCATTTAAAATAAGGTGCTGGAGTCCACTCTATGGATACCGTGGACTATCAGAAAGACAAACAAGCGCATCCTAGAGCAAATTAAGCCCGAAACATCCCTGGAGGTAAAAATGATAAAAATAAAGCTGTCCTGCTACAGACACCATGAGGAGGCAGGGCACTTTAGAAAAGATAATAATGCTGGGAAATACAGAAGGCTGCAGGCAAAGAGGAAGGCCAAAACTGAGATGAATTGACTCTATAAAGGGAGCCATAGGCATAAGTCTTCAGGAGCTGAGCAGGGCCGTTGAGAAGAAGACACTGTAGACATCGCTCATTCATAGGAGTGGGAGCCAACTCAATAGCAAGTAAGACACACACACATAATAGAAAAAAAAATTGGTTAAATAAAATGTGAAATGTCTAAAAATGGAATATCCTCCCTGATAATGTTATGAAAACAAATTTGGTGATATGTAAAATATTTATTTATTTATGTATTTTTTATTTTTGCATGCTATTTTATTTTTATTTTTTGAATATTTTGTCTTTTTATTTTTTAAAATTTTTAGTGTTATTCAGTTACACTTGTCTGCATTTTCTCCCCATCCCTCCACCCCACCCCAGCCAAACCCACCTCCCTCCCCCACCTCTACCCTCCCCCTTGATTTTGTCCATGTGTCCTTTATAGTAGTTCTTATAAACCCCTCTCCCCACTATACCCTCCCCACTCCCTTCTGGCTATTGTTAGATTGTTCTTAACTTGAATGTCTCTGGTTATATTTTGTTTGCTTTTTTCTTTTGTTGATTATGTTCCAGTTAAAGGTGAGATCACATGGTATTTGTCCCTCACCGCCTGGCTTATTTCACTTAGCATAATGCTCTCCAGTTCTATCCATGCCATTGCAAAGGGTATAAGCTCCTTCTTTCTCTCTGCTGCGTAGAATTCCATTGTGTAAATGTACCATAGTTTTTTGATCCACTCATTTGCTAATGGGCACTTAGGTTGCTTCCAGTACTTGGCTATTGTAAATTGTGCTGCTATGAACATTGGGGTACATAGGTTCTTTTGGATGGGTGTTTCAGGGTTCTTAGAGTATAATCCCAACAGCAGATTTGCTGGGTCAAAGGGCAGTTCCATTTTTAGTTTTCTGAGGAAATTCCATACTGTTTTCCACAGTGGCCACACCATTTTTAATCCCATGTAAAAATATTTGCTTGTGTTTCATAATAAACATTCATTTTTGCCTTCACAGGATATATTCCCAGAGTTGTCTGAAGTGTTAAATTATACACTGTATCAAGCCATGTCTCCTGTATAAACCTTTCATTTATAAGAGCCAATGAATTCCTTCTTTAAGCCATATGGCATTGCGTGTCCTGTCATTCATGACTAAAAAGACTCTAACAACATAATTTTTAAGGAAATGAAAATTTTCAAACTCTATGCTATCATTTAAAACACCAATACATGTGTACACATACTTGTATACATGATACCTAAATTCAATAGATACAATTAAACATTGTCTGTAACAGTTATATCTAAATAAAAGACTTGCATGATTTAAAAAAATCTGTATTTTTTTATGGCAGAATTTTTAAGGTTTTATTAACACACATACAATGTGCACACAATAAAGAAAATATATATGTTAATTTTAGAAACAAGAATAAGAAAATTACCCTTAGATATCTCTTCTCTCAAACAAGTTTCTTACATAACTTGTAGATCAGGCAATTTGAGGATCTTCTCTCCGGTCAAAGTATGAATATTTACTGAATAAATGCATGCAAGCATTTATGAGTAAATAAGTGAGAGCCTGAAGGGGCCTGGGTGGATGGCCATCCACCTTCTCACAGAGAAGCATGCAGAAGGAGCACCTGTGGGTCAGACTAGGTTTTTCTTAAGGTGCATATCCTGCCAGTTTCAGCACATGAGTAAATGATCATTTGTGGCACACTAAAAAATATGTGATACAAGTATTTTTTGCCAACCTGACAAAAAATAGGTATAATTTTTATTCATTCACACCAGGTGGCTGTTGTCATTTTTTTATCTGACAATCTAAAGGAAAACGGGTCAGTGCCCCTGACTATATAGTCAGGTTTTGCATGTTTTAAACATTCTTGCAGCGCACCAGTTGCCATACTTTCTGGTGTGCTGTATAATTTTGGTAATTAGTTTATGTGTGTCCTGAGATGAAAAAGCTTGAAAATGACTGATATCTTGTTACTAGATTTGAATTCTATATTAGTGTTATTATGATACTAATCTTTATCTTAAAATTCTTTCACATATTTTTAAAATACTTTGACATTTGCATTTTGTTTTGTAGCTAAATTTATAGCTGCATATGTGTTTAAATTGCTTTACTGTTGACAACGAGCACCACTTTATAACATGATTGTTCTATTCATCTGTTCTTTTTAGTTTCTCTCTCACAGTGCATATTTAAGAAGTAATTTTCAAGAAAAATATATAGATGCTATATTTATTATGCCTACTCATATCTGGGTATGCATTTTTTTCAGATTACCACTATTTTATAGTCAGGAAAACCAAGGTCCCATTTCTTGCTGTTTAGGGCCATAGACACAGAAATAGAACAGCAGGCTCCAGCACCTGCACCCACCCCTCCAGATCATAGGCTCTAGCTGTAGGGTAACTGGAGGCAGGGTTCCTGGAAGCAGTTTCTACATATTAGTACTTTGGGACCTTGATTAAAGGAAGGTCACTTTGGTTGTTACCCCTACTTTTAAAAACGTGATCATCAGGAGAGGGGGTGTCTTAGGTCAGACGAGGTGGAGTTCAGAGGTTAGCGAAGGTGGTATTGAATGACCTGAGTCATACCCGGGATTCTTTGTCCACAGTTCAGCATGCAGAATCATTCAAACCTTAATGACTATGGTCCCTAGGATGCTGACCATTAATGTGATTAATCTGTGTCAATATCTATAATCCTGTTTGAAACAGGGCCCAGTGAAGTGATAGACTGTTATCATTATCACTAGTACTATTTGCAATTAATAGTAATTGCATGCTCATCTTTGGAGAATTTTGGAGGTAATTGAATCACACCACGTAAGAATTCAGACCCTTTGCTGACCTTCCACTTTCTTTTTGTTCCCTCCATCCTCACTTCATGCCTAGGGTACGACAGTGTAGGTGTGGAGGAACCAGATCTCAAATCCTGAACTGTGGGCCCCCCTGCCAATGTTCCTCTTGGAACACATTGCTGCTTTTATTTTCAAAGTCCTTTACAGCACATCAGCACAGACCTTCAACTTGTCTTTCTGTCACCAACATCTCGGACATATACATATACCATATTTTTCGGACTATAAGATGCACTCCCCCCCCCAAATTTGGGAGGAAAATGGGGGTGCATCTTATAGTCCAAAAATATGGTATATGTGTGTACGTATATACATATATATACATACATGTTCATCTATTACCCCATTAACAAGTACTTATTGGACATGAACATATATATTCATCCATTAATAAGTATTTATTAAACATGAGTATGCATTTTTGGTTTCTTTACACATATAGAACAAGTTGACTGAATATGAAATTGTCAACTTAAAATTGTTTTCTTTCAAAATCATGTAGATATAACTGTATTACAACTGTTGTTGTTGCTTTGGCATTCCATTATGCAGACTGAGACCAGTTTAATGTGTGTTTGATTTGTAAGTAAACTATCTTCCTTAAACCCTATGTCGTTTTACTTTATACCTTGGTTACGATGTATTTAGATGTAATTCTGTTTCACCGACATTGTCCAGAGCATGGTGATCGTATTCAAAGTGCAGGTTCCTAAGGGAACTTTTCTTTTATAACATCTTTATTTGTTTTTCTTATTCCATTTGTCTTTTTGACATGCAATTACACATATGCTAATTTTCTTCCCTTCCTTTTCCACACAATTTATTGGGTTGGATATTCTCTGTTTATCCTGCAAATTTATTCTCCATCCTTCTCCACTTTGTTCTATGCTCTGGGAGTCTGACTACATAACTGGTTTTCCTGTCCCTCAACCTTTCAGTTGTCTCTGGCCCAGGGGACACATTGTTAGAAAATTGGAGGGCAGAAAAAGTTGACATTTATTTTCTCAGCTCCCTCACTGCTGGGTCAAGGCTGGGAGGTGCCTGAATCTTTCTACTTCAGCCACAGCTTCTGCAGGCCTTCTTTTACTGCCTTCTCCAAGTTTCATTACTTGCTGTTCCCTCACACCTTCTGACCTGGGGGTGGTATCTCATCCATATTACTGCTAGTTCGTCTAGATGCCCTTCCAATCTTTGTTGGTTTACCTTAACCCTCCTCATACCATTGTAAATAGTGCTTTCATAATCCTCAATTACTCTACTTGATCATCTATTACATTGGTCAAAAAATCTGTATGGTTTTTTTCCTTAAAATAAAAGACACGTTTTTTATTTTCATCAATAACTTTATTGACTTGGATATTTTAAGCACGTAAACTATCTATCTCTCACATGGTAGAACATTGATTGTTCTCAGTTAATGTCTTAATTTGATCACGCTCAACTTCAACTGGTCTACCTGACCATAGAGCATCATCTGGCAAGAAATCTCCAGCATGAAACTTCATACACCACTTTTGACACTTTCGCTCGATCAAGGCACCTTCTCCATACACTGAACAAATCTTTATTTACATTCTAGTTGTGTTTTTATCTTTCTTGTAATAATAAAGCATAATATGCCAAAAATGTTGCTTATTTTCTTCCACCTTCAATATTAAAATCACTACACAAAAATTCACCAGTTTCAATAATTTTTTTTTCAATTGCACACTGATATGACAGCTGTCACAATACAGTTTAACAAAATGGTTACAAATGAAGTTAAAGACAAGTAATCACTACTAGAGCCATCGTATGGGAAAAAACCAAATGAGGTTTTTGGCCAACCCAATAATTATTTCCTGCAAGAATGTTTTTTCCTTTACTGATATAACCATTATTTTTCTTATATTTTTGTTCTTCATTCTGTGGGAAGCAATTGGAAGCAATATTAAAACACAAAAGAGCTCCATAAATAATCATTTGCCTACCAAGGAATCTACACCAATGTTTGTCTTTGACTTTTTAAATCCAACTTTTCAATTTCATGTCCTTTCTACATGTATGGATTTGCAATGTAAATTGTAAGTTAAATCATTTGGAATTATTAACAAAAAACTAGAAACTACTCAATTAATCTTTACTGCATAAAACTAATGACTTGCTGTATTAGTATATTTGTGTTTTACACAGGGTTGGCAATTTAAATTAGCCAGAGGATTGATAGAACATGAATAATACAGGTCAAAAAGTAACAGGTAAACAAATTGGTTTACAGTTAGCTGTATGTGATAATTACCTCAACTCTAAGCAGGGCATACTTACTGTACTACCCAAACAAACGGGTGCTAAAAGAAATTTAGAAACCAGCAGTGTGTTTGTGCTAAATCTGTCAGATGTACCTAACATAATGAAGTAAAGATTCGGCCATTGTCTAATTACTGTAATCTAATATGGAGAGCCAAACTGAGAAATGTGTAAATCAACCAGAAAATTAACAAATCTCTGCTTGATTTTGTCTGTGTAGGCGAAAGCTCAGGGATATCTCTGAGCAGTGCTTTATTTTGATTGGTATGCTTCAGTCCTTGCACAGAGGCAACCTCAGTGGTATGCAGTGAGTGTGGGTATAGGTGTGGATGCTTTCCCTCCAGTGAAAAATATAAATACTGTACTAAAATTATGGGGGGGAAAGGACCACACATGTGAATGAAAGAAATTTCAGGGACTAAAATAAAACTAATTGTGTACTTAGAGCTCTTCCTGGCAACATGTGCTTTGATGAGAAGGATGGGAGAGTTGGGAACTTTCATGTGGGAGAAGCTACAAGGATAATCATGTCTCCAGCAAAAGGCATGCACAAGCCGCGCTACAAGCTTCACCTCCAAATGAGTGGAAGGGCAGGTTTTATGTTCCGGAGTTTACCCATACAGGAAGCAATTGAGTTTCTGAAGATGAAAGCCTGTTAAAGGTCCTGGGAACCAGCCAAAAACGGCTAACATCACTGACAGGATATGATGGATGATTAAAAAAAAAAAGTAAAGAGATATAATCTTTGAGTTACTTGAATGATCTTTTATAAAGAAAAGTTTTAAATATACTTAAATACATAAAACCTTGTGTATTATAATATCTCAGAATAAAAAACTTTTCAGTGGTTTTAATTATTTAATCAGAGATGATATGAATCACTCAAAATGTAATTATTTTTATACTGATATTTTAAAATAAAAGTGACAAATTTTAAGTATCAATCTAGGATGACTAGAGCATTTTGTGTAAAAGATGGGGTCCCTTTTTTGTCATTTATACCACTTTTATGTCTATTTTAGTAACAGTGGTACATAACTTTTGTAAAAACAGGAAGTCCAACTTTCTATGTGTCATAATTTTATAGTCTTATTTCCTGGTAAATTTAGTAAACATACAATTTACAACTTTGTCTTTGTCATAGTTTCTACAAAATCCTCTTTCTAAAATTCAGTCACAATTTAAAACACAAAGTAAGTAAAGCTCACAATCTATTTTCTTTTGTCTCACGTTGCATATGAACACTTAACCCCCAAGTTTGCTCTAATGAAGTATTGCTTTCTGCCTTCTTCCTGTTTTAAAATTTATCACTCATCCTTCCCTGAGAAAACAACCCCAACTTTGACTAATTTCTTAATTACTAGACTCTGCTAGGAAGCTGAGAAACAGGTTAGGCCTAAATAGAATACATGATAATAGTTTTTTACATCACTTTCTCGGTGAGAAAGAGAAAGCACCCCTGACATCCAGAAGCTGGCCCTGCACTCCCAGATAGAACCTGGAGTTCGGTTAAACATCAGCAATTTCATAAAACATCAGAATGAGACAAGGACACTCTGGGACCATAACAGATCAAGGCATGAACAAAAAAGCGCTGAACATGACAAAACATGAACATTGTCCATGTCACAAAACACCAAATACCCTCCTTGTCCAGCTAATGTGAATGACTGTTGCATATTTGCCAATGACAGCTTTAGTGCCTCTCTTTTCTTCCTTTTTTTTCCAATACATTAATGCACCTAATTATAGGATTACCTCCATTTTCTGATGGCACTTAATCAGACTGAATTCCTTCTTCCTTGAATTCATCCCCAAATCACCAAGTACAAGCTCAGATCCTACAGTAACTCATTCCTAACAGCCAGTTGCTGGGATCCTAGTGGTACATTCCAATGAGAATTAAACCTAACCTCGTTTGTCATAGCTGTGTTCTTGCTGATCTTTCAAGCAGAGGGTATTCACACTAAGTAACACCAAAGTTTAATAGCTTACAAAATTCAAAAGTGTGAACAAAGGTGAGGATTTTCAAAAAATATTGGAAGGGGAATTCTGGTATCCTATTGGTCAAGCAAGCTTTCTTCCTTAGAATAAAGCATTGTTTGAGTTCTTACCTCCATTTTCTTATATCCACTTATTCAATCATTCAATTACTTAATCATAATCCTATTATTAAACAATAATTTATTACATACATACACTGAGCCAGGCAATGTGTTGGGATCAAAGAATAAGAAAAGTGAAGTGTGGTGAGTGCAGGTGGGAGAAGATATGGGGGGAGTAAATGGTCATAGAAAAATATACAATAAAAAAAAGAAAGGAAGAAAAACAAAACTTTCTGCATTCATCAAAAGTACAAATTAAACCAGGTAGTAATTAGGCAATTCTATACCATTCCCAAGAATGAAAAGCATTTTTGCCTCCTACACTCACACACGTCCTCATGGTACAAGTCACTGTGAAATTAAAACTGCTCCAATGAGATAAGTATTCCAATTTTGTGCTATTTATTCAACACATGGGGAATAAGTAGATTAGTTTATATACTACTGTATTAAAGGATCTAAAGAAAAATTCTCTCCTTGCTACTGTAACTGAGATCTGGGGATAAACACTAAACATTAAAATGATTCAAGGCACAATTTTTTAGAGTGTTTTTCTGATTTGATTATGTAACCCTAAAACCAAGACTTTAATTGCTTTCCTCAATAGAGTAAAAGCAAGGTGGACCTTTTATCCATATCAATGCTACCTGATATGGAGTAGAATAAAATTGATGTAGATTACAGCCATAACCCTTCAGAGTTTTTACCTAGTGAACTTCTAAACACACTGCTGAAGAGCTATTAATAATGATATTTTTCTATGGGAACAATGGGAGCACTTTTGTGGCCAAGGCTATGGCGTCACTCAAGAGGTCAGGAACGAAGCTCAGTATATGCCCTATTATGGCTCAATCTTTATTCATGCATATACTCATTCATGTTGTTTATTCATTCATCAACCTAAATTTGTTGAGCATCTACTAAGTTCCAGGAACTGGGCTAGGTACCGGGGACTCATGTTAATCAAAGAATCACAGATGTAATTACAAACCTGCAGCTGTGATAAGTACAATGAAGGAGGGACACATGGTGCGAGGAGATTGACTAATGCGGGAAGTGACACTGTTGTGCGGGCTAAGGGAAGCTTTCCTGGGAGGGTGCTGATTATACTAAGAAAAAGTAAAGTGTTCATTGCAAACCTATATCATAGTTGCCATTACACCCGTCTCTTAGAAAAGAGAATTGAATCTCAGATAAATCTAGTGATGGAGAAGTAGGTAGTAGCATTTGGACCTGTGCCTTCATAATTTTTACAATTCAGTGTGTATCCAACACACTGAGTTACTGTATATTCCTCCCCTGGCATGTTGCTGCTCTTCTGGAATTGCATATACACATCTGTTTTTCCAATTAGACAAAGACAACCTAGGGGGAAGAAACTGTAGCTTATATGACACACACGATTCCAGAAACCAAGTGTCACTCTCTGAAGGTTGACTAAATGGTAGAGAATCAACAGGATGATAAAAAACCAACACGTGTAGTGCAATTTTGTTCATTTTCAAAGACCTGTTTTGGGAAGAGCAGATTTTGGAGAATTTATGTATCTTAAAACAAAATGTCCATGGAAGTTTAAACTGATGCTGTTTCTCTTTCTGTTTTCTCTCAATCGTAGAGATATTTATTAAAAATTATTCTATTGAAACTAGGGCTGCACTTAAAACTCCCTAACTGTTTAAAAATGGCCTTTGTGATATACTTGAAGGGTTCTACCTTTGTTTAATTTGCTAGGACAGCCAAAGCCAAGGTTGTGGTTTACTGTAAAGTAATTATAGATCTGTGTGATATAGGTCTTGATTCAATTTCTTTTCCTTTCCCCAGTTTTTTATGTATTTATTTTATTTTATTTTCCTTCTTGGAATATGACATGATATAAATGAATGAATAAATATGATTTTTAAAGGCTTTACAAAGGAATTCAGGTTTAGAGAATGAATGTCCATACATCTAGTTCCATTATTCTTCTTAATTTTAATCTTTAAATTTAGAAAAAATTGAGGAATCTTCTCAGAAAAAATAAAGCAGAGAAGGACAGCTGAGGAGGATGCAAGGAGACGGAGTTACAGAAACAGTTAAATCACTGTATCTTGAGCATAAGGGTGGTGTGTGTGTGGGGGGTGGTGATAAAGGAGGCTCAGGGGACAATTGTGAGGACATAATCTATAGAACCTTTGAATTAACAGTAAGCAGGCCTCTCATTTGGTTCCTGATTATCTGTCAAAAGCCAAAATGAAATGGGCAAATAATGGTAATAAAATGAGAAGAGTATGCATATTAAGATTGGTGAATTAGCAAAGTCAGTTGGGGTACAGCTGAAATCCTGGGTGACAGTGGGTGGAAGAGAGAATGGGCATTTCATGGAGTTGGTGTTGCAGATGACATTGCTTTTTGTGTCTTTTTTCCCTAAAATAAGAATATATGCATAGATTCCCTTTGTAATTAATGTATTTCCAACGCAGATGACTACAGAGGCAACTTTATGACTAGAATTTCCACATTTTAAAAGTTCACCTACATCACAAACATTACATAAGTAGCAGTCTAGTAAAAGTGCAAAACTTACATGCCCCAAAGTCCTCTGGCACTTTAAATCTTAAACTGATCGTCATCAATTTTCAAAACAGTCTTAACTCACTCTCTCTTAGTACAGACACATAACTAGGTATTCTGAAACTGAATGACAACTAGAAAATAAACCTGATCTAAGAAGGTTACTTTTGAAGGCAGATGCTAGGTTTTGGTGAAACTCTTTTGTAACAGGAAGATTTAAAAAGACTTTGTAGTTAACAAACAGAAATTCTTTCAGAAATATCAAATGTAAGAGTAGTCCTATAAGCTAAGTACAGATACAAGAACCTGAGTTTTATGCAAATATTATATCTGGGCTAATTTCACCGTTTAGCTTAATAGAGATCTGGACATCTACAAAGAAGTAAAGGTGGGACTTCCTTCCATAGTATTTCTATATTAATGTGTGAGCAAATCATATAGCTCATAAAAGCATAAGGGACAAGGAGGTAGGAGAGAAAACAGTGGGTAAATTAACTCAGAAAAATTCTTCTGCATTATTGGTTCAATCAATCAATAAACCAATACTTAGTAAACATGTGTGAAAGATGCTGTGATGGGTTACAGAGAAGAATATGGCACAGTCCTTACTCATCAGGCAACGTTAATCAATACTAGTCTTTAATTTTAGTAATGGTTTTAATCATTTTTATAACAATTTAAATTCCTTGGAAGTTGCTACATAATTGCATATATTGTTTGGAGAGATATGTTTATTGTCTCAATGTACTTGCTCTTTACTTTGTTCAACATGAGGAGATAGGGCTGGAAATCTTCAGCATTCCCTTCCATCTCAAAAAAACCCCCTATATTATACCACACTATATATACTACACTCTACTCTACTATACCACAATGTAATTTGATGATTCTAATTTACACAGAGCATGAGTGAGTCCATTTTTAATTCTATCCAAATACACGTCATTGTTAAAATATATCTTGTATAAAAAAGGTACATGTTTTGAGTGTATAAAAACTTTTCATTGTTTAAGGTATACAGCATAATAATTTGACTCATATATAGTGAAATGACTATCCCAATAAGTTTAATTAACATTCATTATCACATATAGATACAAAAGAAAAAAATACGTGTTTTTCCCCTTGTGATGAGATCTCAGTATTTACTGTCTTAACAAATTTAGCGGTAGCAATATACATGTCAACATTTGGAAGGCCTCACAAAAGTATTCAGGTTTAAGGAAATACATTCTCAAGAATCTATTCCAATATTCTTAAAAAAACAATATAATGTCTTTAATTTTTGTAAGAAGGAACCTATGGTCCTTATTTTACTTCAGCATTACACTAATGCATTATGAGAATGTTATCAGAAGTATAACTGTGGAGGGTGATACTAGTAACATAAGCAGTTCTACTGGGTTAGAAGAACAAGAACTATGAGACAGTGAGAAAAAATAGCAGGGAAGATGAAAAATTATAGTTAAGCCAGTCAGAAAAAAGCCACTACTGTGTAATTATCTGGTATTTAAGGATGTGATCCCTGTGGTTTTGGACAGACTTGTTCGAGGCAACTTTGACTGCAAGTGTGGCAGGTTTATAGGCGGGGATGAGAGGACAAAGAAAGATTTTGTTGGGGAGCAAACATAGAAGAGACTGTACTATGAAGTCTTCTAATTCCTGAGCATTCCACAATGTCTCCTGGCTTAGTCTGCTGGCAGATGTAGAAGTTATATGTGTATGGGAGCTTTGCCCACAGAGCCCCTGTCCGCCATGGATGAAAATAAGTCTACCAAGACATGATCTGCTTGAGAAGGAAAGATGGCCGATCTCTCAAAGGAGAAAGGCGTGGAACCTACTCCTCAATGGGCCTTTATTGGGTTTAATTTGCATAGGAATACAGGGCACATACCTAAAGCTCATTACTCATTGTCAGGCAGAAATGATCAAACAATAGATAACATTCAAAGAACTCTGAGGGCTTATTTGGAGCAGGATCAGTTAGTTAAAGGGCCATAAAACTTTGGGGAATAAACTCATTCCATGCATAGACCCTTATCAGAAATTTGAGGGCATTCTTAGCAAAGCAGGTTTCACAGGATTTTATGCATTCTTTCTTAGGCCTGATTGCCCTAGGGAACCCACCCTTTCCAGCACAGGGCCGCGCCCATCTCCAGCATTGTTTCAGGCTTAAGGCATTGTTTCAGACTTAAAGCGTTGTTTCAGGCTTAAGTCAGGGAGAGGAAGTAAGGCAGCCAAGAGATAAGGAGGCTTCTTGCAGACAGAATGAGGACTCAGGCTATGTCAAAGCCGAGGGGTGAGGGTCCATCATCCACTTTTTCTATAGCCCCCCAAGTCCTTCCCTGAGGGCCCCCTCATGATCGTGCCTGTCTTAGGTCATCCCTCCCTTGAGGAATCTTACCCATCATTGGCTAACCAGTCATGCACTGGGGGCCAGGCAGGGTGAAATAAAGTGGGCAGAGGCAGTGCTCCTGCCAGGGAAGATAAGCTTTGTCTCCCAAGTGGCTTATGGTCTGGAGGGCGTTTTACTCAGCCTTAGCCATGGGGGGTTACAGCTTCTGAAACTAGGCAGGGTGGTTCCCAACATATATGCATTTCTGAAGAAACAAGGCAATGCAGAAACAAACCAAAAGTCCTGACGGTACTTTCGCATGACAACAATGAGAGCATTTTCCTAGCCAAGTGCATGCATCACCCTGGAGGCTAGGCACAGAGCTAAGCCTGTGTCATGCTGTGTTTATTAATCTTTATTAATGCATTTATGCATTCATTCAATTATTCATACAGCAACATAAATTTATTGAACATCTACTGGGTTCCAAGCACTGGGCTATGTTCCAGAGACAACACATTAATGAAATAATCACAGATATAAATATATGGTTAAAACTGCAATAAGTGCTAAGAAGGAGGGGCAAACAGAACTACGACAGTGTCTGATTTGCAAAGTGACACTGTTGGCTGGGTAAGAAGAGTTTTCATGTGATGGCACTGATCATGCTAAGACCTGAAAGAAGCAGATAAATAAGCTCTAGAGACCTGCTGTGCAATATTGCACCTACAGTCTACAATCTATATTGCACACTTAAACATTTGTTAAGAGGATAGATCTATGTTAAGTATTCTTTCCACAATAAAATATAAGAATGAATGAATGAATTATCAAAGTTAAGATGTTCCTCGCAAGCCTGTGTTGTAGATATATGATATTCATCTTTTAGAAGAGAGAATGGAGTCTTGGCTATATCTAGTAAAGAAGAAGTGGGTGAGTCAGGATTTGAACCCACATCTCTGTGTTTATCTACCACATTGAGGTACATATGATGAGCTCATGATTCCATGAATCAGGGAGCTAAGTGCTAGAAGGGATCTTGCTTTGGGAAGGCTTCATTCACCTTGCCTCTGGACAGGTGAAAGTTTGTTCTTGGACTTCAACACTTCCTTCAATGCCCTTTCTGATGCTTAATGTTTCCCATTGGTGAGTTCTTTAGAGAAATGTATATTCTAATTAGATTTCTGTTAGCCTCTATTATTTATTTCATAAGCAAAATTGAAAAGTGTTGATTATACTCCCTAATTGTTGAGTAATGACAACAGAGCAATACAGCTGAATTCCCTGAGTCACTTTCAACATGAAGTCTTGTTACTTCACTTTCTTATCATGAAGTAACATGGATTACATGAAAACAGCACTGAGGTTACTATTCAAATTTAGAATATTCTTGTTTTTCTTAAGTTTTACAATGAAGTCTGTTCTGGACCCTTTCAATCCCTCTTGTGCTTTGGAGGTCTGATTTTAGTGCCATACTTTCCATTGACTTTGCCTCTGGAAAGTTAGTGGAAGTTGAAGTCCAAGTTTCCTGAAGACATTTTTCCTTATTGTTATTGCTACCTACTCAAGGACTGAGTATATTTTCTTAAACATAATTGCATATTTTTTCATATATTTACTTGGGATCATATTAAAAATGTCCTAGATTATTTTCTTAATTTTTAAATATAGTTCTATATTCTTTTTTTTGTGGTTTCCCATTCCTTTTTTTTTCCTAACTATATGTTTAACTCAGCAGATGTTCTTAATGAATATTAATCTGTTGGCAGGAAGAATGAAAAATGAGGATTAGCTTGTTGTTTATTTAGTAAACATATATTTACTGAAAGCCTAGTGTATGCCAGAAACCAGGCCAGATGTTTGGTTATAATGGTGAATAAGGCAAAATGGCCCTCTTAAACTGTGACACATGCTATGATACAGAACATTCTGTAGATCCAGGTAACAGGAACATCTAACCCAATTTGTAAGGTCAGTGGGAATTAGATCAGTGACATCTGAGTTAAGATTTGAAAGATCAGAATGAGTTTGCCAGGTAACCATAGTGAACCATGGGAAAAGAGAAGAATATTTCTGGCAGAGGAAATATATGTGCAGGTCAGAAAGCACAGTGACAGGGTCTCTCCTTTTTCTAACTTTTATGTAAACTAAAGACTACAGAAGAACATACATTAATAATTTATAATTTTATTTGGGAGAAAAAAGTTTATATCTTATCTATACATTATTACATAAATAACCTCCATATAAAATTATTGCCTATAAACTTTGAGATTACATTAGAACCCATTTGGAGGCTCCATTTGAAGGGACTCGTATCCATGGACTACGGGAGTCAGATGCAGGAGAATTTAAAGAAGCTCTTTATGGTTGGAGCAGGCACACAAGACGGAGAGACCAATGAGTGGAAGGGGGGTGGGATGTAGTAAGAAATGAGGCTCAACTGTTGAACAAGGAGCAGAAGTGGCTGAACTTTCTAAATCATGAAAAGAGGGTGGAACTTAAAGATAAAAGTATAGGGAAGCTGCAAGTTAAAGCCAATGTGTATTGTTTCAAGAGAGAAGGTAGCAGGCATTGTATTCCATCCATCCCTTCTTTCTCTTATCACTTCGTTTGCTGTCCATCAAACTAGAAATAACAGCAATAAAAATGAATTTAAATGATATTTTTCTCCTATCTTAGTTTTATGAAAAATGACCCTATTGATAATTCTCAGGTGATTTTTGATGAAAACAAAAACCATATTTAAATACTATCAAAATGATTTTTTTTATCATCTAATTGTGGGCAGGACTTAAGGGTGTAACACATACCAATAAGTGCAGAGGTCTGGGGTCAGCTGTCTTCAAGTCTGTATTTTCTATCTGCCTCTGGTCTCTCACAAATGGCCACCATGCCTCCTCCTTTCCTCCACCTGTTTGTGTCGTTAGGGAAGTGGAAATCCAACCCAACTTTTCTCTTGAGTGGTGTCAAGAGATGTCAAGGAAATTGGCAACATCCTACCCAGAAAGCAATTTTATTTCCACCTCAGCAGGACATCAGGGAGAGACTAAAGTAGCCGTTATCTGAAAAGGCCACCTGACAAGTTTTGGTTTCTCTTAGCTGACAGCTTCATTTCAGAGCTTTTGCCAACCACATCCAGACATATACAGCTCAAATTTAGTTCAAGAAACCTAAGTGACTTTCTACGAATAGAAGCAATCTATTCCTTTTTCTCCAGACCCCCAGTTCTTTATAATTAAGTCAAGATCAAAGGGATTTCCCACCATTTTCCATGTAAAGCTTCAGGGAGGATGACTAACCCCTACCTAAGGTGGGTTTAACTGACCCTGGAGTGAGCATTAGGAGAATCTCACAGAAAAGTGGCTTTGTGTGAGAAGGCATGGCATCAGTCATACTGCCTTTACTATGGAGTACGGGTTAGGATTTGAATTGCTGAATTCTGTCCTTTAGGAAAGCTCAGCTGTTGCTGCTATTTTGCTCTTGAAGTTCATTGGTCCTGCTGTATATATTGGTGTCTTCTTTTCTTCAGCAAAACACTCACGCTACAGTGCTAATGTCTTTAATAGGAAAACATATCGCTTCTTTTATTGTTGATTGTGAAAAGTAGTACCATCCTGCTTCAGGACATGGGAGAAGCTGCACACCTGAGCCTCCTCTCTTTTAATCCCAGGAAAAGTATGAGTTTGCTTTTGGAGGACAAAGAAATACATTTTTTTCATCGACAGAATTGAACCCGTCATTGTTCTCCATAGAGTTACAGAAAAAAAAATTGACCATTTGCAATTTGATCTTAGTTTATTTTGTCTCTAATTCCTCCAAGAATCTCACTTTGAGATTTAAGACATGAGCAGAGTACATCAAGCACAATAATAAGAGAGAGAGGAGTTTACGTTCCCCCAATGTCACTTACCGCTCTGAATTGTGATTTTATTTGTGCTTGTCTTTCTCACCCCTTAGACTAGCATCCATAAGGACAAGGTCAAGGTCAAGATCTAACTCATCTCTCTCTATGCCTCGCACAGAACACAGTGTCTGACACATAGAAAGTACTTAAAAAGTATTTGTTTACAATGTAAATGACTGGGTTCACAAAAGCAAAAGGCATCATCCAAATGACGATTTTGTTGTATTATTTTTCACCCTCAGCAAAATTCTATTGCATTTGCCAGGAATGTCACATCCAGATTTAGAAGAGGCCATGTATTCTAGTCCCATCAAATGGCAAATACAGAGTCACTGACCTTCCTCATGGTCAAGGTCTGGGAGAACAGTGACTCCCGAATCAGAACTCCCAGATTTAGTCTCTGCCATTAGCCTGCTTCTAGTGACCTTGGACAAGTCCCGTGTTTGTATAATAGAGGAAGGGGCCCACGAATTTCTAACTTGGAAAGCATAGATTCATGGCTGAATACATACTAAGGCAAGCCCATTAACTTCCTGAGATTGTGTGTAAAATGTTATGTGTATATGGGTATATGCATTTATGCATTTTTTTCAGATTAAAGATGTGTAGTTTTCATTAAGTTTTTAAAGAAAAATAACTTTGAAATAAAAGGTTAAGAAACTCCTGAATAGCTAGCTTTTGATATAAAATTTTCCTTATAAAATTTCTACATTGCTAATAAAACTTCTAAAACTGCTTCAGTCACAGTATTTTTTCTCTCTAATTGTCCATTTGCCCCTAGTCATTCACTGCCTCATGATACTTTAAATATCTATATATACTCATATTAAACTTCACTTAGATTATTTAAATCCAGAGTGAGGTCTTTTATTTCTCCAAACACCCACAAAATTTTTTGTATTTTATCCCAGAACACTAATTATTTTTCCTCAAATACTCTATGTCTTCCAGGCTCAGTTACAAATATCACCTACCCAAAAGGATCTCAGAACATAGTAGAGGCGACTGTTTACTAAGACTCGACATAAGACACCAATAGGACGAGATGATAGTCCAGGAACTTTGGAGGGCAGAGTGAGGAGAGCGTGAAGCTTTCTGAAACTCCGCAGGAATGGCAGATAGGCCACTCTTAAAAGGAGTGGTTTGGGTCTATGGTAGGGACTCCATGAGCGAAGGCCATAGCCGCACAATCTGAAGGAGCCAAATGTAAGGGGTGAGGAAAAGGAGAGTTTTGTTTAGCTTACTTGTATTGGTTTCCTATTGCTCTCTTATCTGTTTGGGGCCACTAGTAAGAAAGATACGGGTCACTTGAACGAAAGCACTGCAATACTGTAACAGTCCATGGGTAACTGAGACAGCTATGAGTGTGCAGTGGGCAGGGGCGTGGACACCCTGGACAAAGGGAAGATTCATGTCCTAGGCAGGACATGATTTCATCACACTGCTTAGAACAGCATGAACTTTAAAACTTATGAATCATTTATTTCTGGGATTTTCCATTTAAAAATTTTGGAACTCAATTGATGGCGGTAAGTGGAACTGTGGAAAGCGAAACCACGGACCAGGGGGGACTAATGTACCATGTATTTGCTTGCATCTATTTATTTATTATGCCACAGTGTTGTAGGAAAAGTTATGTTCGTGGATATTATGTCCTGAGAAGAAAAAGGCAGTAGGGGAAATTATACAGCTAAGTATATGAATAAATGGTAAGAAAAAAGGGAAGAATTTGTTTGTGACTAGAGCCGAAGGGAACCTGAAGTTTGTAACAGGTACCAGTTGCCTCTGGGGGATATAAAATTGAAGGAGTTTTCTCTCACCAACAGTTTGTCACATCTCCTACTTCTACCATTTTTATGTGGAAGACTGGAACATGGGGAAATTTTTTAAATAATAAAAATAATATATATTATAATAATATTGTAATATACTATTAGCTGTGCATTACAGCACAATGAAATCAACATGTTCGGTAACATTCCCATATGCTGACGTTTTCCTGGGGGCAGAGGTGTGTGCAGTGGGGCAGGGGACAAAGTGTGGGGGAGGTAGAGGTGAGCTGAGTACATACCAGATGGTCACATGAACACAAGATTTCCTGTGTAGTCTTTCCTCCCTTTAGGGTAATTCCAGGCCCAGTGAGCATCCTGGGGGCTACTGAGACAGTCATAAGATCTCTTCTTAATCCAGAGTGTTAGAGATGGTTCAAGCCAGGCCTTAGCCATCCAAAGAGCATCCTTTCTTTTGGTAGTTCAAGTTGATCGTTAATCAATTACTCTACTACCTACTGTAGCAAGTTATGGCTATACATTGGTGAGAAAAGCGTAGTCCCTTCCTTGTGGAACTGAGATTCAAGGGCATTTCAAGACACCCTGAAGGTTTTGTCATCTAGGAAGAAGGAGACCTAGAGGTCCACACTCACAAACTGGGGAAAAGCTGGGCACAAAGTGACCGAGAAAATCCAGGTCTTTTGAGGCCTTTTGATGATGTTAAAAAGACCATAGAAGTTATATTGGTTGATTGCTTCTGGCCTTCTTTCCACAGGATATGTTTGAAAAAAGATGAATAAATGATTAGAAAAGACTGCTTGGCCCAGTTGAATGGAACGGATAGAGGGCAGGGGCTGAGCATGATGGGACCTAGACAAGCAAGAGGAGCAGAACGAATTTCTCGTCCAGCAGTGTGCAATGGCCCTTAAGGAGGAAACCCTTGCCACACAGCCCTGCTGACAGCTGCAGGTAGCACTTCTCTCAGCTCTGTTGACAGTTAGTTAAATCACCCTGATGATGACCAGTTGAATGGAAACCACTGCATTATTTGAATTGAGTCAGGTTTTCTCCACACAGCCTTGTGGCCTGGGACTGTGCCAGCCCCTTGTGAAATAAAGAAACTTTTGGCTAATCTTCAACACCTTTAGTCAGCAATTTTGTAGGGGTGCACCCTTGGGATACTAAAAAGAAATAAAGTACCTTCCTCCTCTGACTTCCTCAAAATAAGGAATCTGCAGCCAGGTGAATGTGGTTACTCGAGCTGATTACCTTTCATTATCATATATACTATTATTTGTATCTGTCTTACTCAGAAAAGAATATGATGCAACCGAGTAAGCTGCCCAGTGGTCAGAGTGCCAAAGCTTTTTCTATCCTGCAGTTCCCTGATTTTAATGCTGGTTCCTCCAGGGTCCATCTTAGGTTGAAAGATTTTAGAATAGAACTATGGCTGTGAAGCATTTTGGTTCTCATCCAGTTCCAGAAGCCTTGGATTGTGGAAGTCAATGCATGTCAGGCCCCCACGGGTCCTGCTATAGTCTGAACTGTGTCCCCCAAATTCTGATATTGGAGCCTTAATATCCAATGTGACCATACTTGGAGATAAGGCTTTAGAAGCTAATTAAGATTAACTGAGGTCTTAAGTGCAGGCTCAGGATTGGTGGCCTTTTAAGGAGAGGAAAAGATTTGTTTCTCTCTCCCTGCACACACGCAGTGGGAAAGGCCATGTGAGTGCAGCGAGAAGCTGGCTGTCTGTTATCCAGGAAGGGAGCTCTCACCAGGAGCCTGATGGGCCGGCTCCTTGAATTCAGAGCACCAGTCTTCTGAACTGTGAGAAAAAAAATGTGTTACTTAAGTACCCTGTCTGTGGTATGTTCTTTTGACAGCCTGAGCAGACTGAGACAGGGCCTTCCATTGTCCCCTTAGAAGGCTCTCACCACCCAGGAAGCAGGGCAAACAAGGAAGTGAAGGAGGAGGGGAAAAGAGGGACAGGGCCGGGTGGGGTCAGGAAGTGGTTGGAGCCATGGGGAAGACCAGCAAGGGAGTTGGCTTGGGGAGGTCAGGGTGGATGTAGCCACACTCTGGCTCAGAAAGCAGATGCATGGCCATCAGCTGCAAGCACCTGGACACTGTACTGCACATGTGAAGTATTTGTCTCTGAGTCGAGAAAAGAACATGGGATTGCAGAGCTAGGCTGCATTGTCTGAGTTTTCATCCTGACTCTTCCACGTGACTGTGAAAACGCCTAGCTCCTTGTTTGTAAAATAGTAGAAGTTGATGGTACGTAGTGAGTATATTTGTGATGGGGTACGGGTTGTATAAACCATTTAGGAACATGTCCGGCACATAATTTGTGCAATTTCAGTGTTAGCTATTAGTTTGGCACGGAATTGGGGGGGCGGGGGTTGCTCATATACCGACCCAGTTTTCATTTCTCATTGTGGAATGCCTTTTCAAAGTTTGTTTTAAAATAGAAGCCCACCATTAGTACCTCCGTGTTCATGACTCCCTTCAAAAGAAGAAAATCTGGAAAAAAAAAATCCCAGAGAGTGAATTGGCTTTGCCAAGTTTTCAGATTTAGGGTCCATTGGAATTCAGTTATTGAGTACTTTTTAAAAGATTTTTTAGACTCCCTTTAAATTTATATTTTCAATGTTAGAGAAATAATGAGTTTTCCATATTTACCCCAAGTACTATAATACCAGTTTTTTGTAAACTCCTGAGTTAATTTCACTTTATAATTAAGTTTTATTTATTTCAAACTATATTTCATTTTCACTTTTCCAATATGTTCAACAATTGAAGACATCACAGAAAGTCCGAAACTATAGCAATGCAGCAACATTTTATAACAAGGAGATTGGGGGTCATTCACGTTCCCATCCGGAGTATTTTCCCTACTGGACTTCTAATCAGCCACAAAAACCTAAGGTTATTGTACAAATACGATGATGATCGGCCACCATCATTGGTATTGCTCTTCCACAATCACCACAAATGAACCGTTACGATGCACTTGAAAATTCCTTTTGTGTCATTTCATTACGGCTACATGTGGTGTAACGTATGCGACTTTTGCATCGATGTCCCTGACGGCATATGGGAGTGTTTGCCACCACCCCAGAATCTGACTCGTTGATGTCCATGGAGATCCAGCCCAGGCACGGTGCATTGTGTTGTTTGCGACCATCTCTCTCTACTGGATTATAAACTCCCTGGGGCAGAGATTTTGTTTTATGGGCCAAGCCTAGAAAACAGCCAGCACATAGTACATCCTTAAAAAAAAATACCTAGGAAGTGGAAGAATGACAAAGTAAAAACTGGGAGATTTAGAAAAGGATGCCAATGTCAAAATAATCCATCAAAAAAGAGGATGTGCAACCCTAAGAGTCTCGGGAGTCTTAGAGGATAAGGTGGGGTTTTTTTATTATTCCTGCTAATAAAAAATAATTCCCTGGGTTATTTCTGAATTTGTGCTTAAGGCACACTCCCTGTAATACTAAAATCATCTAAGCAACTATTCCTGGAAAAGATTAATAGAAGTGAGAGAGACACAATTAAAAACTCAGAGTTTGAAAATCACCTTTTAGTATTTAAAGAGGCATTAATCATGATCATTAATCAATAGCAAGGAATGTTCACAGGATGCTTAGAATAAGTGTTTACTGAAGCAGGAAGAGGAGAAAAGGCAGGCATACATGCCCAGGGCTGAAGGCAAGTTTTTTTCTTTCTGGTTTAACAAATTAAAGCTCCTAGAAAGGAACAATTCATCAGAGGGACACATTACTGTACAACCTCCAAAATACTGCCAAGGTCAGCAGAACCTCAGCCGGTTTTATTTTTTACTACTTGCTGACGAGAATGTTACCAACATTTCTGGTAATTCTCTGTGCTTTGAAAAAATTTTTATGAGGCTACCCATAATGTCAATGATCTTTAATTCATTCACTCATGCTCAATCCTCAGGTTTTTCCTTTGGTTTGTGCTTCTGAGAACTCTTCCAAGTAAACTGTACCTCAACCATTTCTAGGCATTAAAAAAAAAAAGCCACATGATGCCATTTTTATGGGAAGTGACTTAGCAGATTAGAAAGAATGGGTGAGTTCTTTGGACATTTATGTAAGATTTATGTGTAAGAGTTTTAGCTAAAGACACAACCAACTGGGTTTATGGGGACCCAGGCTTCCTTTGGTCCTAAGCTTCCTTTACATCATTCAGGTCACTACAGGAGCCTACATTATGTTGTCCCATGTTATTGAGTTGCTGCTACAACAAACAAGGCTATTTTTGTTTCGCTCTTTTCCCCTTCCTCGAATTGCTGCAATATCTGGGTCCCGGGTCATCTACACAATCAGCTTCTGTGAACAGGAATTGCAAGGTGGATGACTGGATTAGAGACTGAGGCTCGGGGTTCCTGAGGGCTGCAAACTAGCCTCGCATCGGAATTACATCTACGACCTGAGACAGCACTCCACCGTGTCATCACTAGTGTGCAAGGAACTTCCACATTTTCTGCAAGTTAATCCCAGGCGGTACCATGGCTCTTTACACATATGATTAAATCACTTAGTCTGTGCTCCATTTTCTCCTTGTGATTTGAAATATTGTGAAAACCCTTTATATATGCAGATTTATCTTTCCCCAAGACACTGCTACTACTGCCAAGAATTAAAAAATTCCAAAGCCTACTTAGGTTTGGAAATGTGAGGGCAGATTCTGTAATTATCTGTCGGAGAACAAAACTAAACAGCCAAATCAGGGAGTACATAATAAAAGGGAGATCACATTTAGACAAAGACATGGTTACTTTTTTATTTGAAGGGAAAAAAAAGTATGTTTTAATAAATACTGCAGAAACATTGACCAAACATACAAATTGACTTCAACATTAAAAAAAAATGCAACGGAAGTTCTGCTTTATAACAGTTATAACTTATTTTCTTTTTACAATATTTAAATACAGAAAGCACTTGCCAGCTATTTTGTAATACTGCCCAAAGCATAATGCTGCATCAGTCAAAGCATATTATGTTGGTAAAACGTCTGTATTTCGTGGGAAATGGCTGGAATGGTATTTTCTTGCAGAAACAAAACAAAGTGCTTGTAAGACATTGAACTAAATGTTGTAATCACCTTAATCTCCTCTCCTGCCACACTTTAATGGGAGCAACAGCTTCAACACTTCAAAAATGAAGCTTTATCATTGGGAAAAAAAAGCTCGTTTTCAACAAGCGCCAACAGGTCAGATCTGGTTTCTTCTCTGAAAGAAGCTTTGAAAGGAACTGATTGAAAATATCTGTAATCTATTTTAAATGTTGATTATTTTACGTAACAACAGCGATCAAGTATTGAACAGGGGCCTTGGCAGAAACTGGTTAAGTGAGGTTTAGCAATCACTCTCTAGACACGGCTAGTATAGTATCAGGACGGCTAGGCTATTACATAATTTTTCACTAACGATTCTCTAGAGCTTGGACAAGAGGGTCCTTCTCTTATCATGTTCATTTAAAGCAAGTGAACTAAACCAACAGATCATCAGATGCTGCCAACTTTGGAACTTCATCCCCCCACATAATAGGCCTTTTGCTTTGTACTTTTGGTAACAATTCCAGACAGCTTTACTCACAAACTGTGCTTTCTGCTACTATTCCTTCATTATTTCTTCAGGTGAAAATAGTACCTACAGTTTTCCTCCTTGGATCATTCATTCTATGACGTCAAACCAAGACACCTTTCATTTGACTTTGCATTTTCATTAACGATGACAAAAAAAAAAAATCACATACCCTTTTCTAAACAGCGCACAAAAATATTACCGTACCTTGAGCAATTTACCACTTTTTAACAACAATCACAATGATGAACAAAACCATCAGACTGAATAAAAATCGACACTTTTTTCCTATTTGATCTATTCAATCTTTGTAGCAGTGCTCGTCTGCATATCTTGCAAGACTGCAAAAGCCTTTCTTAGAGCCTCTCGCTCTGCTATCTTCAGGAAGGCAAGACTTCAAAGCCTCACAAACTTTTCCTCTGGATATCCCATGGGTCCTGATACATTTTCCATTTTAATGATGAGCTAGAAGGAAATTAGATCACATCCTCTAGAAAACTAAACGCTAAGGTCACAGTGCCAGTTCCCCAATGAGGACGGTATATGAATATATACTTTTTGTAAAGGAGATTAAAACATTTAAAAATTAAATCAAAGTAGAGATTCATGAATAGGTTATAGCAAAGAAAACAATAACGCAAGCACCATTCAGAGCGGAATTTTTCTTCTTGGAGGTACTCACATTCCTCCTCATCTACCTCTAGCCCATCTGAATCTCTCTTTTTTGGCATATTTCTCAAGTCACACTCAGAACTCTTCAATGTGTTCACTTCTCACCACTTGTTCTCTACATGCCGAACCTAAGGACAGGATTCCAAAAAGATGAGTATCCTTTCAAATGCCTCCCAAGCCTCCAGAATATGTGACTTTGGCTATGCACTTCATTCAGACTTCATCTTTTTGTTTTGTTGGTGGTGATTTTTTACACTAACTTTCTGTGTCCTCATTGAAGACAACGGGAGATTCACATCACAGTGCAACTCTTCGCCTTGTCCTTTCGTAAGTCCGTAGCAACTGCCGAGAGTTCAGGTCTGCTGGGCATGTGTGAAATGCGCTTTGTGGCCCTCTGCGACTTGTTCCGCTTAACGTTTTTATTTGTTTTGTTTACGCATGCCAAGGTGGCAACGTGAAAAATGTCTCTGACGCTGTTTTCTGACTGTAAAGCTGAGCATTCAATGTAAGTGGCTGCTCCAATCTGTTTGGCCATATTCGCCCCCTGAGAAGTAAAAGAAGGGACTGTGATCAGTAATAAGTCTTTGGGGAAAGTTATAAAGTATCTTCTAAATATCACAAAATAATAATGCATCACATAACATTTCTGATGTTAACTGAATGTCCCAAGGGTTTCTGCAAAAAAAAAAAAAAAAAAAAAAAAAATACCAGTTTTTAAATTTGAACTGCCTTCTTTATTATTGCATAAGTATTTGCAGTCAAGACCTAGCCCTAAGATGCTCAATTTTGTCACTCAGTAGATAATGCTTCAAGTCCCAGAGGTGCTAACAGCTGATCTAACATTATTGGGTCATCAATAAATGAAGGCCCCGATCATCAGTCAATAAGAGGTGATTCAAAGAAGGACAGAAGCTAAGGAGGTGATTCATCTTCACGTCAATTGTAACCAAGAGTAACTAGATACTTTGATCTTCCAGGTCACAGTAAAGTACAGAATTACCCAGAGAATGCTGCTATCAGAAAAAGTCAGCTGAAGATTGTGAATGTAAATGATGCATTTTCCACATGGCTCTCACAGGGGTAATTCAGCCCCTAGCCTGTTCCAACACCAATTTCTCTTCTCTTGAGTGTAATAGGCTGTACCAAAAAACAGGGATAAGGGATGGGATACAGAATCGATTTTGAGATGTATGTAATTAAGTCTTAGGGCCAAAATAAACAGAGGAAAGAAATGTTACTGTTTTGACATCTATAACTTCAGTAAACACAAAATATAGGCATGTAATTTCTAAACATGGACCATACAACCCAATGTACAGAACAATAAAGATGTGTGCATCAAAACGGTTTATTAACAAAATTTTTGCTAATTAGAAATGCAAGACAAAGACTGCAGTATTTGAAGCAATGAATGCTAAATCAAAATTCTAGCTCTTTCAACATGAACTCTCTTTAAAATCTGTTTATAGGTTTTAAGAATAAATTCCTAAAACCAATTCTCCTCCTTTCTAAATTTAGGGGGAAACACCTGAACAAAGGATGAATCTCTAAAAGACAGTTTTATGGAGTGTTCTGCTTTACTGGAAAAAGACTTTTCTTTTTTTAGTATTTTATTGTGCTGCTAAGTGTAAAATAAGATTAACTCTCTTAAAGAGTATTACTGATTTTGACCATATTCTCCCTTAAATCCAGTGGAAGTTACAGAAATGTACAAGGTAGCATGTTTGATCTACTGTTTATATCAACCATCAAACATCACCTCATTGCCCTACGAAATGACAGAGCCTTCCTATTTAAAAGTGTGTGTTTATGAATACACACATATGAATCCTTATCCAGTAAACCGCCCACTGCCACAAAAAAGGAAAACTTTTTGAGAGCGTCCATCATCAAAAGCATCACAATTTCAGCCAAACCTCGCCCCAGACCACTTTGGTGCTCACTTTGCGGTCTTGACATTAACCCAGCAGGGAGCCCTGAAGGGGCTCAGCTGACTGCACGAGGGCACAGGCCCCAAAGCACCAGCCCCTTTTATCTGTGTTTACAGCTGGTCCCAATCTGGACACGTGGTGCTCATTCTGCATCTTAGAAAAGGGTCCTGCACTTGGACTTGACCACTGGTTGAGCCTTAAGAAAAGTACCTACTTCTTATTTTATTTATGAGTGATGTTCCATGTCTGCCCTTCTTTTTAAAATCCACACTGGCACACTGACCACAGTACATACCTGGTCATAGGACACTGGTGTCTGTCTGTGGTTTGAGAGCTCCACTAGCGTACTGACATCTGTGCGCAGATCAGATTTGCAGCCCACCATGAGCATTTTGGTGTTGGGACAAAACTCCTGGATTTCACCTTTCCACTATGGGGGGAAGAATATGAATCATTAAGAAAGTGCTGATATCCGTACAACGGCAAACGATTTCCCCACTGGCAGACACTAGAAATGGGGCTCATGAAAGGCATTCAAGAGAAAGTGTCCAAAGGAAAAAGAAAAGTGTCACTTCAGATGAAGAAGCAAACTTGCATTTACCTTCTTCCTTCTAAGTAGATACTAAGTTTTACTACATTTTCAAGTGGATCCATAAGGAAGGCTTATGCATATTATTATCTATTCTCTCTTTCTGTGACTCAGTATCTGTCCCTACTGCAAGAGACTTGTTGGGTGTTGTCAGAAGGTAGCTTCAGTAATTTCTTAATTATTGGGATATCTTTGAAAGATAAAAGTGCCTTAAGTATAATTATATATTGTAAGAGTGATTACATCTCATATGTGTTGAGCTAACACTTCCCAGTATGGGAGGCTGGGAGTAAGATGGAGCTGACATAAGCATAGGTACGCATTCACCAGTCCCACCAAGAAAGATGGAATCTGGAGATTTCAAGGACTGGAGATAGAGTTAGTAATAAACAGAACTTTTTGCCTTTAACAAGCTTCTATTCGAGTGACTGAATCGGCAAAGACCACAACACTACATGCAAAGTCCCATCTCCTTGGGACTCCTTTGCCCTTGAGTTAGTTCTAAGTTACATACGTTGTTAAATATTTTAGTCTCGTCCAATTTGGTTAGTTGTTTTGTGATTTCACAAGAATTATTAGAACCTCCAGAAATGTCTGGCAGGATATTGCTTTTTAATTGTTCCTTTAAAGAGCAAATGGATGTCTTTTTGTGGTTTCACTTCCTCAAGTTTGAGATAACCATCAGGATGGGAGCTGGGAGTTCAGTGCGTTCACAGGAGAGCTCTGGCTCTTGGGGAGCAAGGACTGGAGTGGCTGAGATCAGGAATCCACGCCTCCTGATTCTCCCCTCCCACACGCACAGATATGTATTGAGCGCTTCACTAAATATTGTGGTGGTTACAAAGATGATTAAGACATAACTATGCCTTCCAAACAGGAATTCACAGAAGACTGGGGGTGATGAAGTAATGTATATAGTACTAGCTAAGAAGGACATCCTGCGGGAGTAATTTGGAAAATCACCAGAGATGTGCTGTGGGTAATGAACTCTAGTCTCAAGCACACCCGTGGATTAAAAGAAGCAATGTACTTCCTGTAAGAGCCTAATTTATCCACCAACTCCTCCCTCCCTACCTCCTTCTCTCCCTCCCTTCCAGAATTATTTAGGAACATCTACCATATGCTGAATGGTACTGGAGTTAAGAACTACAAGGTGAATTGAAAAAAGGAATATGATGTATACTGCTTTAAGCCACTCTAACTTCTTTGATATTCAAGGACCTAAAGGATTTAATTAATTGAGACAAATCATAGCAGGGGTTATCATGAGCTTTAAACCTCACAGGAATATAAAACACACTCACTAATACCTTTAAGACCAAAGTCACTACTCATTTGGTCTCAGAAGAGGAAACAAAATAAAACAGGAACAAGGCTTTTCATCATAAATTATGCATCATCCGATGCTACATCAAGTAAAAAGCCAGTAAATAAGCAATCTCTTTTATCTACAGACAAGCACTAGACATGCTGTTATGTCGTTCTTCCGCTGGGTGATGACTGGCCTCCTCTGCATGCCTAGCGACTGTTTACAAGCATTGCAGACAGAGAAGGTGTATTCCTGCCTGAATCGGATGAACATTAGCACTAGTTGTGATAGATACACATTACTCAAAATTCAAAGGAGTTAAAAAGTAAAAAAGAGCCTTGATACTTTAACATATTCGTATTTCATTGAGCTGTGTCATATTTAGTAAAGAGATGGGTGATGACTCACCCTCAAACTCTAATTTTATAATGACACAAAAGACAAGCAGTCAAACATGGTAAGGAAATATAAATTAATAAAGGAAAGGAAATATAAATTAATAAAAACACAAAATTTTATTAAGGACACTGCCACATCCCCTGTGTAAGCCTTGCTGCTGGAAGAAGACAGGGTGCTCTACAGAAGAATCTGACTCTGAAAACCCACCGTGTTCAAGGCCGGGACTGAGAAAACAGCTCGTGGCCAATATAGGCTGACCCACAGTGAGCCATATGCCTTCTGTGCCTAGCCGGAGTGGAGTCCTAGATTGCTGGAGGCCAAGGAGAGTTCCTTCCTCCCACTGGCCTTCTCAGTACCTGCAACCCTCCTGCAACAGGTCCCCTTTCTCCTGACCTCCCCCTGCTTCTGTCCAGAGCTTCCTTAGGTCCTCTGGCCTCCGGAAATCTGGCTTGTGTTATCATCAAGGACATGTTTACCACTACTGCTTTTATTACCATCTGACATCTACCTAATTACAAGTCACCTTGTCTAATGTCTGGAAAGGTATCCTTACCTCTTATTAGTTCTATTTCTGTTTCTAATAAATAACATCATTACTGAAACACAGTTTCTTTATTAAGACAACTATTGTTGCATTCATTTCACTATCTGAGTTGAGGTCAAATGTAAACCTATAAACTAAGACAATCCCTAGGGTAAATGAAGGAAGGAAAGAAATAAGGAAGACATGCTTGACAGTAATGAAATAGAATTATTTTTAGCTGCACAATTTCTGCCCAAAGTATAAACAGAGAGTCTCTTAAAAAGGTTATTTTATTTCTTAACAGAAAAATCGAACTTTAAGCAGGTTCATCATCAAAACTGGTGACACATATGGAAACCCTGCTATAGTGTAAAAGTGTCTTTTTTCAGTGTTCTAACTACAAAATACAGAGCAGAGTATTAACTACAGTGTTTGAGCTCCCCCACCAACCACATGTTTCCGTTTTATTTATAGGCCAGTACTGAACTGTGACCTTACTTCCCAGCACTTGCCTTTTTCAGGACACTGTCCAGAGTCTCTGGTCTACTGATGTCAAAGCAAATCAGCACGGCGTCCGAGTCTGGGTAAGAGAGGGGCCGGACGTTGTCATAATAAGGAGAACCTGAGAAGAGACAAAGATACACAGGTTTTCAGATGAAAATTCCTTGTCTGTCATGTATTAACCCTGCCTTTTTTAGTTAAATCCCTTGAATATCTCATGAGGAAGCACTCCCACCTCCTCTAATTCTAGGGGAATGAATGCAAAAAAAAAAAAAAGCCAAGTAGTAACACGTTCATCTCTGCCATAAGAGGCAAGAAGCCTCCCTTGTAGCTGATGTGAATTCAAAGGGAAGCACCAGGATCTTTGGTGAAATCTGCACAGTTCAGAGTAAATCCCAAGGCACCTGGGAGAAGTGCACTGGCTGCTGGAGCCTGATGGCCTGGAGTGCAAACGCCCCTTCGCCACTGAAGGAGGGGCAGGGTTGCTGCAGGACCCTGTGCTGATTCTTCACTCATAAATGAAGACAACATACCTGGGACTAAACAGGCCTGGCGTTTGGTAAAGGATCAGTTGGTATTAACTATGGCTATGGTTGTGTCAGTGCCATAAAAAGCTGAATGGTGGCCAGCACCATAAATGCAGGTGAGTGCGAGAGGGATGAAAGGCAGGTGCAGTTATTGAAAGAGAACCACAGTAGGCTACATCTGTGCCACCCTATCTCAAAGGGACAAGTCTGGATAAGCCACTGACCTTTGAACTTGCTTACTTAAACTTACCCTCAAAATCTACATAGCTTCTCTTCCTGTTAAAACCAAAGCGTGTTATAAATGCCAGACTGGATCGTGTCACTTTTTTACACAGTTCCATCTGTGAGAGTGACACTGAGGCATGGTCCAAGGATCCTGGCCTGAGTTAAATCCAGGGCACCATAAAGGTCTAAGTTACTGGACAATCAATTTAACCACAGAACCCTCTAGTCATTTAGCAAATTTCTTCCTTTCCTTTAGGAATCCCAATGGATGGGCAATTACATGAGGACAATTATTATAGACAATTATTATAAAATACTGTGACTATAAAAATCAAGTACAGCTAGCCAATGCTATTTATTTACTTTTTAACATCATTTTTGGTGTCCTGACATTTCGCAGGTATAATATGAAGACCATCTTACCAGGGGAAATATATAGGTATGTATTTGACTCCAGAGTAGAGAAAGAAAATCTAAGCCACCCAAGTCTTTTTGAAAACCCATTCCATTTTGACACTGCCTTCCATCTCTAGCAGAAAAACATGACATGTTTTCTCCTGACAAATCAAAACCTTGGTAGTCAAAGTCAGGAAGAGAGGAAGACTAAAGAAGCTTTTAAAACAATCTTTTCCAATTCTATCAAAACAAAATTTTTCAGGAGGCTGCTCTTCAGATCTAGAAGTTATTGTAGCTGGGGTGCATCACCCACTATTCCCAGTATGTTCTGGGTCCCTGGCATTCACAAGGGGACCCCTGGAACACGGACGCTTTTACACTCACTGTTTTACGAATGGACAATTACAATGTCAAGCCAGGTGTGTCTACCATTCAAGGAAGAAGGAAATGTTCTAGAAATCAGGAAGAAAGTATATGAGTAAGTACAATCAATCTAAGCCAGAGTTTTTCATGAGCTGCCCCAGCTCCTACCCACATCTAGACTCAGGATCCTGGTGAAACAGACTGACAACTGAAAGACATTTTCCAAAGGCTTAGAGGGTTCAGAGTTTGTTTGTTTGTTTGTTTGTTTTTTTAATTAAGTCATTTAAAATATCAAGGCAGATTAGAGGGAGAATGTTTCTAAAAACGACAAGCTGTAGCTCCTGTCTTTTCAGCCACTTAAAGAAATCTGAGATTAAGAGAATAACTCATAAATAATTCACTAGTTTTAACACTGAGAGGCATCAGAAATGAGATGGCTTATCACTCTGTGTGAATATCCTGGTACTTTCCATTATTTCTTCTGTGAAGTTCTGACTTTCTGAATTGCAGCCTCTCCTGTTTGTGTCCAAGGTCCAACAACTTTGACACAGATACACATGAAGGAATCTCTTTCCAAGTACAGATCACAGAGTGGAAATCCAAATACCAGCCGTGTACACCGGGATTTCTTCTGCTCTTCCAAATTCGCAGGAGATGCGCTGATCCCAAACCCATAAAATCAGTGCTTCCCAACAATAAGGACTGTCATAAACCTGACCAGGCTTCAGAGGTCTCCTTTCTTGGAAAGCACTCACTTTCCAGTCTCAATCAGACCTGAACTTGGGAGGACAGACATCTCCAGGTGCCTTTTCCTTCAGAACAGGACTTGGGACTAGATGAGGTACCACTGCTAATCTCAGATCTCCAACTACCCTGCGTAACAAGGGAGATCAAATTTTCCAAATACAAAATTTAGGAGAACATCTGGAGAATTACAAAGGTTTTAAAATAAAGTAATTACAGTTGGAACTACCAAGAAAATGGTGTCATCGTTTTAGTCACCATGGCTGCAGAGAACACCCCTTGGCCCTTTGTGTGCTGGGTCTCCCTCCCCCAAGTGCCCCCAGCCACAAAGGGGATGTGGCTTTGTGTTCGCCCTCTGTCAGGGCTGGAGATTCCTGCTGACTAGAATCCAGCAATCTGCTTTCTCTGCTTGTGAGTACACCCAAACACCTGCAAAATTTACACACCGTCCGGACTTAAAAGGAAACAGAGTTTGCAACTTATGCCACAGTCTTACGGGGGGTTTGTTTCTGTTTCTGTTTTTATGTGGTTTAATATTTTGAATAAAAACACAGATGTGTGTACAGTTTCATGAAACATTAACCGCCTTGCTTATAGATGTAAAAAGGTAATTTTTAAAAGCTTTAACAAGATCTGGTTCGGAATGATCCTGTCCTGTTCTGTTAATGGACAGCACACTTTTAGAGCAACAGGAGTATCTAAAAGTAGTCATAAAACCGATACCCACATTTATTAGTTATCAGCATAATTTGTCCGACCACTGACTACAAGAGCAATTTGTCACTAGAAATAACAAGGCCACCTATTCATTGTATTTTTTTCATGGGGTAAATGTAAAACTCTCTTTGGCTAGGGCAATCTGTTGTCTCTATTTCCCTCATAGTAAAAAAAACGGATATAGAATTATAAAAGCAAAAAATAAAATCTACCTGACAAAAAAATCTAACAACTCATCAGCTAAGCAGGACCTTCAGGAGAAATGAAAGATCCTGTGTAACTTGACAGCTGTTTACTCTGCGTTTAAGCACTTGAATTCTTCTCTCCTCTCCTCTGTGAAGCCCACAAAGGAAAGCAAAGCAAAGCTGGAGAGCGCACGGTATAATCGCAGGCATGTGTGGTGTAACTCACCAGCCGAGAGAGAGTGAAGAGGAATTCCAGGAATGCCCCTGTGAAGTGAGAAGCAACACCGGGGAGGCAGAAGTGACACCAGAGCAAGGAGCAAAAAGTTAGCTCATGAAATAAGAACAGTGCCAGCCCTTAACTCCCACGTCCCTCGAGAAAAGTCTTAAAACAGTCTGTTAAGCCAAACAGCAAAACATTAACTTCTATAAATATATCTTTAAAGACGCAGGTGTAAAGCTTCCAGGGTAACTAGAACGAAACACACCCCCAGAAAGCGTGCTGAACATTTTTTTACAATGTAGCAAAGTACTGAACTCTAACTGCAGGACACAGTACATACTTGGCATCTAAGAACGTACTACAGCTAAACTCACTATGTCCAGGTCTGAGCCTTCTCCAATAAAATTCCTCAGCCATGTGGAATAGGCTTAATGCAAGGGGAAATCTCAGATGCAGCACACAGCTCTACCTCATCATAATTTCTTATTATGCTACGTGAAAGTTTAAGCACACAGCTCTACTTCACAGTCCTTTCTAACTAACCTATCAGACCATAAAGGAAAAACCTCAGGAAAACTTTATATTAAGAAACAACTATACCACATATGCACCCCCCCCCCCAAAAAAATACCACCTCTTTGCTTGGGTGTAGATTAGAGTAAGTGCACAGCTCTGGTTCTCTGAGCTCCTCAAGTTTGGCAAACATCAGCAAAGTTTTAAAAGGCTTTTGAAAAGTCAGGTCTACCCATCAACTTGGGGCGAGGGCAGTATTTCCAGCCCAAGAACAGTCAGAAAGTGCCTCGCCCAGAAACTAATTCTGCAGACACATGCCTGCCTGCATACGTCATCCTCTCACAAAGATAGAACATACCATATATGTACATCATTAGATGTATATGTGAGAGATTCCTGCCTGGAAGGGAGGCTTTAGGGAGCATTTTGCCAAACCAGTTCCAACACTCTGATGCTCTATAGAAGTCTGAGAACTGAAAACTCTTCTCGTTGAATATTCCATGAATATAACTTTTTACTTCTAAGCTTTGAACCTTAAGTTGAAAAACTTCCCATTCCCCCTGAAGAAATCCCTTGCGAGAACAATAAAATTAGGAATATTGCACATTTTGGGCAGAGGAAACAGATGAACTTCTGGTATTTTTAGTGGTCACCAAGAGAACATCTGCACCAAGCAGCAGCGAACACAGGAGAATGAACTGTGCAGTTATCCCTGGATTCCGTGTCTTCCTGCCACCTCTACTCAGAGCGAGGGCTCCAGACTAGCAACAGTCTCAACCACGTGCATCACACGTGAGCAGAACTGGCTTCTGTGCCCCACCCAGTGTAAGATCCGGAACTCTTTTCTCAAGCAGTGTGTCCTACAGATGCCATGCCCGCAAATATGCAACAAACGTTCCTAGGGAGAGAATTTTGTTTCTTCTGTATGTTCCTATTAACTGGAATTATAAACAGATTTGATGAAAACTTCAGTGGGGGAGGGGCACTTCTGTATTGCTCTAAAACCAGAACCAATATTTTCAATTTCTGGGGGCAATGCAGATACATAGCTGGGAAGTCAACGAGGTAGAAATGAGGTTGCTATTTGGGGGCTGTAAACACAGCATTAGCCTTAAATTCCTAGTCTTATTGAGATACTTAAAAAATGTAAGAATCCAAATATTCTACAGAAAGTGGAACTCTGGTAAGTCACAGAATTTGAGTGCTAAGAGTAGATATAGATAATTTTTGAAAATGGCATTAGCCTTCAGTAACGGATTGCAGATTCTGTGTTCCATGTAATACTGGAGTCCTTGGAGAAGAGGCACACGTGTGAAGTTGCCTTGCCACACCCTGTGTCACCAGGCCCCCTTTGTAAAGCCAATGTGCAAAACTTCAGAGTCAAACTTCGGAGGCAGCTTACATTCCATGTCAGTGGGAATTTGTTTTGTCAAGGGGGTCTCTGAGTAACACTGCTGATATATAGCAACTGAGAAGACATTTATAGGGCATCAGATAATGGCTGAGGCACAATGAATTGACTGGGCACAGCCTACCAGGTACCAGGAGCTAGGTGGAGAAACTATTGATCCTTGGCATCATCTGTACATGCAAAAGAGCTGGATTCATGAGGAGACATCTGGTTTTTCCAGGTGGCATCAGAACGACCAATGTGAATGCCTCCCTGAAATATGCAACTTAGCAAGAAACTAGGCTAGAGAAAACCCAGCGTTAAATAGGGTTTCAATAAGAATTAAGTCCCCGAATGTAATATTGTAAATATGTTGCTTATTGAAATATCACCATTCTAACTGAGAGCTATCTGGTTTTCCTTAATCCGTATCTGTTACAGGGTTTTAGAGTAGATACTGAAGAGCTGAACCTGGTCTTCAAACTCTAAGCTCCTGGGATCATTACTACCTTATGATCAAACTGGTTTTCTGCAATTTTACCCTTGGTAAGTCCCATCACAAGCACCCACGAGTCTTTGGCTTCTTTGTAAATTCTTGCCGTATTTCTTTCTCTAACAAGGCTAATTTAAGTTAGATTTCAACTTTCCGAATCTTGGTTTTCTTAAAAATCATTCAGTGTAAGCCTGTTTCTAAGTGGGAGGGGTGTTAAAGACTTCTTAATAGTTGAGTCAACTTTTAGAGATAAGGAAAGAACTATGGTGGGCTTCAGTGAGTCACAAGCCAGGGGCTTGGGCGGGCTCTGTGGCCTAGGACAGTTCTTGGGATCTTCTCTTGCTAGGTGTAAGCAGCTGTGCCTGGGGGCTCACCCTCCCCTAAACAAGTGTCAGAGCACCACAGGCGGGACTGTAAGTACCTTGAGGGCAGGAGCTGCTCCAGCACAGCTTTGCACTGTCGCCTCCCTGCTCCCAAACAACAGCAGTTTTTGCTTCAAAGCACACAGAATACCAAAAAAAAAACAAAAAAAAAACAAGGGCTTCCTGGTTTTATATTCCTTTCTATATATCTTGCCTTGATGTGTTAATTTACATGTTAAATCACAAAAAAGGGACTAATGATCTCTTTTGAAGCTGCTTTTCTAAATTAATTTTAACACTAATATCCCAACACAGCTGAACTGTTTCCATCCCTGTTAAGAATTACTTCGGCAGACGCCTGGCAACAATACAGGTAGACATATTTACAGAGGAGTCAGGCCATGAGTAGTCAAGATTTTTCTTTCCTCCCCTTTCCTTTAAATATAAAATGTAAAGAATGCTCCATTCTTTGTTAATAACGCTAACAACTAATACAGGAAGTGCTAACTTTAGCACTTAGGCCCTATAAGAAGCTTCCATCAAAGACAAGATTCAAAAGAGTGTCCATGAGGCAAAAGAATAGTTACTATGGCGGAGTTTTAGCAGCTGAATTGAGTATTTCAAAACCACTAATATGCCTGAAATAAAATGTGCAGTAACTTGCCTTGGTTTAAAAACTGGCATGAATGATTATCACACGTGCTGACATTACACTGCAATCAAATCACTTAAGGAACAGATACGGTGATCCTTAAATGACTAAGTTTCTATTATTAGTAGTCAGTTGGCTCCTTGCTACAGATTGCTCCCATGCTTGGCAATTGGGGCAGATTCTGAAGCACATGATGTTAGAACTACTTTGATCTCAACTTAATCACCTTCAAATGCTGAAACCATGGCCCATAGTTTTACAGAAACTCATTGAGTCAATTTGAAAATCATTTGGAGCATTTCTGCAGTTATAAATAAAAATGCTCCCCTTAGCAATAAAAAGGGAATATTTCTCATTAAAATCAAGAAATTATGGATCTGTATCCAAAGACTTCCTTTAGCACCCTTGCCTTTAGAAGGTTCGTGGTGGCATTAGTTAAAAGGTTCCGTGTACTCTCTAGGGGTTGGAGTGACTTCAAGCAGCCCTCAGAAAATCAGCTGGCCAAGTGCCACTGTGGTTGCTTTAACTGGCCTGTGCACTGGGGTGGGAGGGAGGATCTGTCTCCTACCTGAGGACAGTCTATCAGCACTAGGGACGCCTGACAATGGAAATACACTAACTAGGTGGAACAGGGCACTTGGATGCAAGGACCTCGTCATAAATTGAATATGAGCTACACTAAGTGAGGAGAGTTTCCTTCTCCCCACTCACTGCCACAGGTGGATTAGGGCCTTATTTTAATTAACACAGTATCTCTAAGGCCTAACATGGGGCCTGCACATAATAGGTGCCCCGGGAAAAAGTGGGGGAAGCTAGAGAGAATGGAAGGCACTGTTTTAAGGCGCTATGACTTAAAAAGTGGGGAACGAACGATCTTTTCTCTTGGTGCAAAGAGGCCCCACATAGCCTACTTTCACTTGATGTTCTTTCCTACACCCAGATTGACAGAGCTTTGCCTGTGCACACTGCATTGACTGCTGGGGGAAAGGAGACCCCTTATGAGAAGCTCTCCCAGTATAGAAGCCAGATAAGGGAAGAATTGCCTCCGTCTCCTGAATGTTTGCCCCCTGCTAGGAGGCTAAATTGGATGTGAATGCCATTCAAAGAACAAAGTTTATGCAATCTCTCGCCTTATATAAGCGAAGTTAGGCACATCTAATTTTCCCTAAATAAATCTCTAACTTTCACAAAGTTGTACAAAGGAAAAAAATTTTTTTTTGACATTTAGGACTTTGAAGACCTGGTTTAGACCTTATCTCCAGAGTTAAATTGATAGCAGTTGGAAAAAATAAATGTATCAAGTAGCACAAGGCACATACAATTATTTTCCCAACCTGAACTAAACAAATGTCTTAGTGGTCAAAGAAAATGTCAAACACTTGTCAAAAAATAATCTTGTTTAGAAATTTGCCATGGGAAGCTTGAGATGCAATGGAACAATGTTAAGACACTTGAAATGATTAGCTGCTGATACAATAGTTCTTCCTACACGTGTTTTGCTCACGAATGACAAAACCATTTTTGGTGGAAGCAGTCTATTCTTAGAATTGAAGCAGTGCTTGGTAACTGTTTAATTAACTAGTATTTTGCGCCTCACAAACAACATAATGGGATTCTAACTAATTCCTTTATGCATTTCTTTACAGTTGTATTAGCCACAATTCGAACAAAGATTTCATTACAGAATAATTTTGCAGTGATATTTTCTTAATCACTGTCTTTTCAAACCTTTACATTTTAGTTAAGCATGCATAGGTTTTGTTTCATCAAATAAAAATGCAAGTGATTATCTCACTACAGACTTCATTTCAGGTGATTATCTCTAATTTGATAAAAGGCAATGTTTACAAAGTTGCCAGTCTTGGTGCACAGGTAATTCAGTGGTAATGTCAGGAAGTCTCATCTCCTTGGAAACTATGCATATTCAGTTGTTCATGCAACAGATTTTATTGGATGACTACTGTGTGACATGGTACTATGTATGCAGACACTACAAACCATAGAATTTGAATTAAATATTGGAAAATATCTGAAGTGATACTCATCTGCACATGTGAAGCATGGCCTCCAACTATGAAATGCACACATTTTGTTTTCTAGCCTTTGAAAAATAGTCTTTTTTTTCTCCTTAAAAAAAGTCAAATTGAGCCCGTTGGGTGCCTAATTGAAAATCTCCGTTGGTGGTCCTGTGACTCTTGAAGCCTGAGACAAGGGATGTATAACCAACCCAACATTCCTGGAGCCCATCCATGCCCCTCCCCTGCCAGAATGAATCTCCTCCCTAAATCCACCAGGAAGCAGTGGCTTGCTTTGTGGGTGGTGAAAATCCCAGCATGGGATGCCAGATCCACTGGGACTAAGGGCTGAAGCCAACCAACATCCTGGGAAACAAAAAGACTTGCTTGTCCAGTATACTAAGACCAAGAAGCAAACGGCTGGGAGAGATCCTGCACATTATCTAGCTCTCTATCCTCTTTTTTCAGATAATGAAAGGACACTCAGGGAGGTAGGGGATTTTTAAACAGAAATCCGTGGTAACCAGTAGCTAAGATCAAAACACAGCTTTGTATCAACGGCTGGATCAGACTCACAGCCCAGACCCCATGTCTCAATATCATGCATTAGGTTCAAACAGGGCTGAGGGGTGGGGAGGAGTACTGGTGCTAATCATTGGTACCAAATCAGCTGCCCACTAAGTGTAACAAATACCATGATACACCTAGGGATCAGATCCCATTAAGTACCAGCTCTGTAAGGATGCTGAAGACAGAACTATTGTAAGAAAACACCAGCATTCTATCAACACCTTCCCTACAGCTGCGAGAATGTATGCGCAATCCCTAACACAAATCCCGAAGAGGTCCCAATTGTGCTGCCCTTGGTAAGGCTCGCCTGACTCTCCATGGAATAAAAATCGGCTCTTCTCACTGCAGAACTCAGAGCATCCGATGCCGACCACGGGGGGCGCTCGTGCGAGATTTCCCCGCTTGCCTTTGTGCAGCGACTGCCTCGGGCGACCCTGTCAGTCTGGTCCCCTCCTCTAGGTCTCAAATCCCCCGAGTCCCTCCGGGGCTCCAGAGGTTAAAGTCTAAGGTTGTGGGTTTCTCCCACTGCCCCGAAGCACCTCTACGAGACTACTCTGCCAGCTGAATGTAGCCCCCCATCTTGAGGCTTCGCCAACTTGACTGCAAAACCTGCATGTTGGCACTTGAGCGCTAGCTTCACCAGGACTTGGCTTGGTTCACCCGAGGCAGCCCAGCTCCCTGCTAAACTCCCAGACAGAAGCGTGGGGGATCTCGACCCGGCCTTTGCGGTGGCTCCTCCTCCTCGTCCTCGTCCTCCTCCTCCAGAGGCAATACCCTTCGTGAAACAGATACTCTTTCGGGCACCTCACACAGGAACGGCGGGTGGCGGGATCCCAGACCCAGATTCCACGTTAGACCCAGCCGGAGTCTCCGACATCCACGCAGTGGAAGCCACCCCCCCACCCCCCTCCCGTGCGATACCGGCCCTCTCTACCACCGCCGCGCGCCAGGTAGCTAGGTGGGCGCGTGGGAAGGCGATAACCCCGTCTTGACCCCCAGACCCTTGAAAATAATTCACCGAGATGCCAATAATTCAACTTGGACGGGAAGGTCAAAGGCGAAGAGTGCGGCCTAGGGCATTGTAGGCTGGCGGGGCGGGGTGAAGTGGGGGGAGGAGTGAAGCAACGGGGGTCAGGAAGGACTAGCAAGGGCGGGGGCCGGAGGGGGAGGGACGGCGTGATCGCGGGAAACAGGGGGAGGGGGACGCGAGGAGAGCTCGGCTCCGCAGGTCCGTACGGAGGCTGGCGGCTCGGAGACCAGGCCCGGGACCAGCCAGCCGCACGCTGCCTCTGCGGCCGGCGCAGTCCGCGCAGTGGGCGGAACCAGCGCCGCGGCCGCCTGCGCTCACTTTACTCCCCCTCCCCGCCCCACCAAGGGCGGGATCCGAACGTAACTGCGTCGCTTCAGGGATTTTCTCCCACCTCCCACTTCCACCACCCCTGCCGCGATCCCCACCTCCCACAAAATCAGCAGGTTAGACCGTACGTGGGTTTCTGCCGGGAGCCAGGTGGTTCTGGGGCGGCGCACGCATCACCCCAACATTGAGCCGCCCTGGCAGCTGCGAGGCGACTCAGGCACATCCTCGCAAGCCAACCGCTCCCGGGCCACCGAGCTGCTACAAGCGGTTCCCACTGCGGGGTCACCCTGCGGTCACACGGCGCTCTTTTCTCCCCACCGCCCTCACCCAGAAGGGACAAAATTATCACCCAGCAGGGGCCTCGGGAATCCCCGGGAAAAGGCAAGTTAACCGAGGGGAATAGAGCGCTGGTGGCGCGCAGGCCGGTGCGAAGCTGCCAGGCGCCAGACCCTCTGCGCACCGCGGCGCAGCTGGAAACCCGCCCCAAGAGCCACGCGGTCCGACGACTCTTACCCGAAGTGTCCCACAGGCTCAACTCTATTCTTTGTGTGTCGATTTCAAAACTGGCCGTGTAATTCTCAAACACTGTAGGGACGTAATTCTGGACAAACAAAATGAACAGAAGAGCGCAACGAGGTTATCTTAAAATGAACGATGCCTCCTTAATTAAAAAAAAAAAAAAACACAACAACAAAACCCGGCACATACCAGGTCACACACTAACCTGCAGACCTTTTCCTAAACCCCTGTCTGACTCCCCACTCTCCCTACCCGGCGTTGAAGACAGGAGGACCCAAACCCCCCAACGCCAGGTTCTGCACACACGTCCGGACAAGTTTCAGAAGCTCCCAGCACAATGTGCAGGCGGGTCCCAACGCCTAAAGGCGTCCTGCCCACTTTCTCTTTCCGGGCAGTTTAACCCAGGAGAACGTAGCAAGGGGAGAAAACGAGAGCTTAAAAAAAGAAAAATGGGCAAAGGGGTTAAAGCAAAGGGAAACCCACCCTGAGACGGGGGACACCGCGGGCCGCCCCCCTTCTCGAAGCCCCGGCCGGTCACACTCACCTCGGGGAAGCAGTCTTTGGCGAAGACGTGCAGCAGCGCGGTTTTCCCACACTGACTGTCTCCCACCACTACTATCTTGCATTTCACGTTCTGATTAGGATCCATGATAGATTTACTGGATAATTTCTGACTGGCTCTTCTCTCCTTCATTGATCTTGTCTTATTTTCTCTTAGAACAGGAATTTTCTCTTAAGAGGAAAATATATATATATTTCTATTGCTATAAAAAGTAGATATAAAAATAAATTGCAAGGCTGGTGAGAACCCCTGAAGCGCAGCGCAGACGGAGAGCTGGAGGAGCAGGCTCGTTACTCCCCTCCAACAAGTTTTATGCCTGACTGCACACCGCGCTCCTCAAGTCCAATTCCGATCCGACTGCTTTGTTTCACGCTCTCTGCGCGGCTTTATACGCTCGGCCTTCCAATCCTCTTCTTTCTCAATGAGAGAAGGAAACTGATCCGCCTCCTCCCCTTTTATGGAGCCTGGGAGCGAGCGCTATCTCATTACTAGCGGAAGATGTAAACAGTGCGCCCTCTAGGGTGACCATGCGGGATCTATTTCCAGCCCAAGGCTCTGGGGCAACTTGAAGACTCCTGGAACGCCTTGCTGATGGATGGGACTGTACAAGTCCAGGAGGAACTGGAAAACAATCTGTGTGCATATTGATTTTTACTAGAATTCCTTTAAAAACGTTTTAATAAGGGCTGATCTACAGAAGCCACCTGAACATTTATGAAAGCACAAACATTTGCCACCCAAGTTAAGACACTCTTATAAAACACAGGAAGCAAGTCTTAGGTGGGCAAGCATTAAGTGGTTGTTTTTGTAGAAAAATGGTTTGTCTCTGGTATATACACCATAAAACAGTAGCTAAGCCAGGTTATTTCAGATGTTGGAGCTGGCTTGCCTGGGTCTCAGCAATAGACTGGCTTCTGAAACCTATCAGTTTCAGTCACGCAGGAGGAGGCAGAACGATTTTGAGGAATGGGTAGGGAGGTGGGAGCAGAGAAGAAAGAAAAGTGGAGGATGCTCATAAATGAGTGACAGAAGCCACTGGAAACTCAACCCTACTTCACTGGAGACCCAAACATACAAAATTAGCCATTGCCCATGTTGCAGTGAGGAGACTGGGTAGGAGAGATTCAGATTCTGCCCTTTAATTCTTTTATCCTCCCTCCTCCCTGGAATCAAAGCGCCCTAGGCTAGACCCAGAAAACACATTATGCTTAGCTAAAAATGTAGGTGCATATCTCCATCCGTCCCAACCCTCTTTCAATTTATCCCCCAATCACCCACCTCAGAAGTCTGAGAGAGGACTAAAAGTGGCCCATTCATTTGTTCTCTCTTTCTTATGAGTAGTTCTTTTGTCCCCCTCATCTTCATCTTCTGTGCTCCAAACGGTCAGGAGGTTTTAACTATTAGTAAAGACATGGGCCAAGCCCAACTTAAAGATTCCCTATGAGGTCTTCTAGGCTTGTAAATGAAAAGAAGATGAAGTGGAAAACCAGAAAGTTCAGTGTGGTAAGTGAGGAGGCACAATGAAAAGTGGTTCAAAGGTTGCATGTACGTATTGGATGCTGTGACCGTTAAGTTTTCAGGGGTCCAAGGGCTATCTCCTCTTCCCTTCAGAGTTGAGAAAACTGGAGCCTCACGAAGAAAGACCCTGGTGTAGACTCACAGTCCATGCTATGAAGGGCTGACCGCACACAAGAGGATAGCTAGGCCTGCTCAGGTTCCTAAAGCAGCACTGGCCAAAGTTTGCTCTGCAGAACTTTAGTGCTCCTCACACAAAAGGGTACCATGGCCCAGTTAGTAATGGAGATGCCGTGCTCACGTTAATCCTTGAATATGTACCAAGCACTTTGGCACATTGCAGAAAGAAAAAAGTCTTGAAGAAAAGTAGTCTATTTAACATGGTTTATTTAACCCAGCATCCCCAAATCTACTGAGGTACAGGAATCTTTTATCGAATTATTTACTTGTTTGTCTGAGAAGCAGTGGGCCTAGTGGTTGGGGACAGGAGATCACAAAGAGATGTTTTTGAGTCCTAAACTTCCCATTTTCTAGCCATGAGACCTTGGGTGAGTTATTTAATCTCTCTAAGCCTCAGTTTCATCATCTGTAAAATAAGAGTCATAATAGTAATTATGAGGAAATGTAAGTGAAGTTTGCAGATTAGTGTCCGGCAGAATAAAGAATCATAATCCTATTTTATAGTAAGCATGTAACTCTTATTTTTACTTCTCAGAGCTACTGAACACGTCTTGGGAAATTCTGGCCTCATTAGTGGCCTCACTAACTGGAACTGGGAGGATATTTTTCCCTCACATTTTTAACTTAGAAAGTTGACCCTTTCTAGAGAGATGATTTGACTGCCCACATTCTTGAATTGATGTATTCTATTTGGTTACACCACTCTAACTAGCAGTAATTACCAATTTTTAGAAATTGGCTGACAAGGAATAGGGTAACTGTGTAGTAGATCACATAAGCTAGGACACTGTTGAGAGCAAAATGATAATGTCAAAACAACAGTTGCAAACAGGGTCTATCGCAGGCAAAATGAGAGGGATAATCATTTTACCAATGAATGATCTGGAATCCGAGTGGATGACTGTTTTGGAAATGAGATTACCTGAATCTCCAGGAATCTACAAGTTGCTGAGTGAAATTTAGTCAATGTGTAATAAGGTACAATTTCAACAGTCTGAAGTCACTAGGCTTTGAATCTCTTTAGGATAAGAATTCTTTCCTTTTCTTCTTTGAATCTCTAGTGCTCCATGTGGGTGAAATATATATATATTTAAATTTATATTAATATATTATATTTATATAATTTATATTATGTATATTTAATATATAAATATAATATGCTACTATAAATATATTTAATATCTGTATAAGTTCATTAGCATTTAGTTCAACAAATATTTATTAAGCATTTCCTATATGCCAGGCACTGTTCTAGGAACTATGAATATAGCAGTGAACAAGCCAGACCTGTTTGCTACTCTCACAGAGTACACATTCCAGACCAGAGATGCACAATAAATAAGGAAGCAAGTGCACAAATAAGAATGAATGTGCTGAACTCAATGACGAAAAAAACAGGATGACATGGCAAAGCATAGCAGGTGGTGGTTAGACACAGTGGCCTGGCTGTGTCCCTCTAAGGAGGTTGAGTCTTCAATGATGAGGACAAATCAGCCATGAGAAAGTCCCTGGAAGGCCAGGGAACAGAGAGTAAAAAGGTTGAGGGAGGGAGTTTGGCAGGTTTAAGGAACAGAATTCAGAAGGCCGCAGTCACTGGGGTCTCCGGAGGGAGGGAGAAAATAGTAGAAGAGCAGAAGGAAGCAGGTGGGGACAAAATAATCGGGCAATGGAGATACGCTCATGGAGTTTGGATTTCATTCTCGGAGCGATTTGTAGTCGGACATAGGAGGGCTCAAAACAGGGCGGTGGCATATTTACTTAACTGAGTGAGTGGATAAATAGCTCCAGTTCTAGGTCTGCACCTGTCACACTGATAACTGCTCCTCTTCAATGAGATTCTCAGATCTAAAGTGTACCTTAAACGCCTAGAAAAGACTAAAATTTTAGACTGCAATGAGAAGACTTTTCTTAAGAGAAACATTCTTTGAAAGATGTGAAGCCCCATCCAGGGGATCATACGGGGGTTAGCAAAAGTAGGTTTACAGTTGTGAGTGTGCAAAACACAGGGTTTATTCTCATATTATTTATTTATTAATTATTGTATTATTTTTATTAACATACTCTTGCCCACTCCTATATATTACATAATGTCCCTCTCTTTGCTATTCTTTTTGTTTGTCTTTGTCTTCCTATTACTCTTTCTTTAATTTAGCCCAAAGTTCAAAAGAAGAGGAAAAAAGCAAACATTTCAACATAGATTAGTTAATAAACTGTGTCTATTCAGCATTCAATTGTTTGAAAAGGTTTGAGCTTAAAAGTTCCTTCGTTTGTTGTTAACCTGTTACTTATTAAGGGAAAGTCCCAACTCCCGTAGACACTGCGTCCCATCTGACACTAAAAGGGCTGAGAGGGCAAACAGAGAAAGAATGGCCACCTAGGGATGGCATAGGACTGATAAACAACAATGTCCCTGTTCTTCTTGTGAGCACTGGAATACAGCCTGAAATTCTGTGTTTTAGTCCAGGCTAAAAACTAAGGCACTGTCTGACCTTGAGCAAACACTGACTGAATTATATTCTTTAGTTTCATCTTTACAGAGAATGATAATATCTGCCTTCTTTATTAAGTTGTGCAATAAAGCTGCTTAGTAAATTATGTGCCCTATACTTTTGAACATTCTTCTTTAGAAACACACTACAGCCAACCCCTTTACAAGGTAAGTGTATTTATGGAGATCTCGGCTCACAGTGGAATATTGTAAGGCATAATCCTAATTGTTTATTCGTGGTCGCCTGCCTCTCTTCAGACTCCAGCAGCAGTGTTTGAAGGAGCAGGTGCACTGTGAGGAGAAAGCACAGGTCTCTTACAGTGCTTATCACAATGAAGTAAAGAAAGAGGGGGTGGAGGGATTGAGCAAAAAGGGGAAAGGACTCGTGGACACGGACAACAGTGTGGTGATTGCTGGGGGGAGGGGGTATAAGGGGAATAAATAGTAATGGAAAACAATACAATAAAGAGTAAATAAAAAAAGAAATGACATAAAAATAAGAAAACATGCAGAATGCCTTCGTGGACATTATGTCAGAAAATACGGGCATGAGTCGTATGCACTCTCTTTGAGAATTTAGTAAGGTGGCGGATTTGAAGTAGCTTCAAGTGCATGAAGCCCAAAATAAAACTAAAGGCGGGATGTAAACTTGTGACCTGCTCTGTCCTGAAGGATGCCATCTTCGCAGTTGTCTTTTCAGTGTAGTGGTCACTCAGCTGGCCTTATATAACATCAAAAGAATAGTAGGCAATTTTTTTTTGGAGAAAGAAGGATTGAAGAAAAAAGATCATAAAATTTAATGGATTGAACTTGTTATTTGGGAAGAGTTTTTTTTCCCTTGGATGAAAATCTTTTCCTTTATTTTCTCTTAAAATGGTGGCTGTTTGTCCTGTCCAGGGCATTCAAATAAGCTGTGTAGGCTGTTTGGTAAGGGTGCTCCAGTCTGGGTTACAGCATTGGTTCTTGTTTTTCCTCGTTAACGCTGACTGCTAATGTGATTGACTGCTGACATGTGGACATAGTCCTCACTCTTTAACCAATAGAGTGAGTTCACAGCTCAGTGAACTTTGAATAATAACTCATTGCCCAATTGATTATCCTTTCATTTTTTTCACAGCAAATTTGACAAAGAATTTGTTTCAATCTTTAAAAACTCAGACCAGATAATTCTGGTTCTCTATACTATAGGGCACACTAACCTTTTCCAAATGCCCTTTCTGAACTTCATTGTCTTTGATTCCTAATGACATTAGTTTATACTTCAGTATTTCCCAGGAAAAGAAAACAAAAGATTAACACATAAAGGAATAATACAAAATTATGACTCATTGACTACTTAATCTACTAAACATCCAAATAGTTTACAATTTGTTAGTGCAATATGATAAATATTTAAGAAACTTGCCTCAGAAAAAAAAATTTTTTTAATTAGTTCTTTATAAATTGTCCTTTTCAGCCCTGACTGGTGTGGCTCAGTGGATCGAGTGCTGGCCTGTGAACCAAAGGATCATTGGTTCGATTCCCAGTCAGGGCACATGCCTGGGTTGCAGGCCAGGTCCCTGATTGGGGGCGTGTGAGAGGCAACCAGTTGATGTATCTCTCACACATTGATGTTTCTCTCTCTCTCTTTCTTCCTCCCTTCCCATCTCTCTAAAAATAAATAAATAAAATCTTTAAAAATAAATAAACAAATTGTTCTCTTTGAAAAGCATATAGTATATTCACAAGATACACTTCCCCCACCCCCCTGGGGTTTTAGGAGTAATCAAAGAAAAAAAAAAAGATTATTACTGAGCACAAATCAGGCCATCTTTTAGAGACTACCAGGGCCTCATTGCCAATCCGATGAACTCTACAAAGCTGAGCAACTTAACGGCTATTTCGTGGTCAAGTAGCATTTGGTATTTTAATCTAAGACTTAAAAGATGGAGTCAGAGATATCTTATCAAGATTCTGGAAAAATGCTTTGTGGAAATTTTCATCTCTTATGTTGAAATGCTCAAAAAAAGAAAAAGGAAATGTAAAAATTTGGTTGAGGCTAGTGTTTGTTTAATGATAAGACAGTAATTATTAGATCAAATTTATAAACGAAACACCCAATAGCCACTGTTTTATTATTTCTCAACTCAGAGGGCGGAAAGAAAAAGTCATTGGCTGGTATAACTTGGAAGGAGTCATTAGGGTAGGCAAAGACAAGGACAGACTGTAGACTTGAAAGCATTTAACCTCAATTTGCAGATATTGCTCTTTCGACCAGCAGCTCTCGATTTCTGTTCGGGCAAATGGCTACTACTTTGGTGAATAAAACCAAACAACCAACAAAGATAAAAGTCCAGATGTTCCTCAGGAGACTGTACCAACAATTAGAGGTCAAGTTGCAATAATTTTGATGACAGACCTCTCAAGAGATGACTCGGTCTTTTTTACTCTGTCTATAGTATTTATTTTAGAGTTAAATGCCTCAGATGGAGTTAGACTAGAACTTGAATGGCATGAGCCACGCACAAGGGTTATAAAGGATCACCAGCGATTCCAGACCAGAATCTGAGAATCACTGCTGCAGATCAGTCTGTAGGGAGAAAAAAATGTTTCCTTTTGACACAACTGATGGACTTCAGCAGAGTGGATTCAGTGTTTTAGATCAGATTCTCTGCTGAGTAGGTAGCATTTACCAAAGAGTTTATGGCTTATCCCTTAAATCTCAAAGAAAATATGACAATGTCCTTTTTTCTTTCTTTTTTTATTGCAGAAATATTTAATTATTTAAAATATTTTATGTTTCTATTCTAAAAGATCCTTCCAGTGACATGTTCCCAGGCTGTAAATTAAAACCCAAAATATTATTCTGTCCCTTGGAGGACACCAAATAGGGGAAAGAGGTATCCTGCTCCATACACCCCAAATGCTCAAGGTCTTACAAGGCCCTACTTTTTGAAAGCTTGTGTGAGAAAGAAGAAAAATACTATTTGATCTCAGCCAACAAGAATTTTGTCCTCTATAAACATCTAGTAGTCTTAACGGCTCTCTATGCCTTCCCTCCTTCATCACTCCAACCTCCAAGGAACCCTCTCTAAAGGGCACTGCTTTTTACCCCGCGTGCTATTACTCTTTGAGCACTGCTGAATGTGATTAAGAATGGACTATCAAGACCTTAAAACTGGCCACATAAGTAGAGGTCAAATGACTCACCACAATATGATCCTGGCCCTTATCCAAGACTCTTCTGTAAGTCACATCATTTTCACTAAACCAGTACAGACAGCCATAGGTCAAATGAATGTGTAAGTATTATGTTGCAATGTCTGGTAACTAGCAAGAAATGTAGGTTATGTACAGGGGGGGGGGAAAGCACACACACAAAAAACCTGTCCCGTGCTTTACAAGCAAAGAGGAGGTCTTAATACATCAATAACATAATTCATCTTAATTTTAACTCAGAGCAAGAAGCTACCATCAGCACATTGTATGCAGCCATTGATCTTAATATCTACTGAGGACTGATGCCAGTACACTTGTTCTGGCTTGTAGCCTCCATGCTGCCTCTGGAAATGCCCGGTGGTGCTTCCACATTGCCACAGCGACGCGATGGCGTCAATCAAACGACTGCTGCCAGAGTGCCCCATGTCATCAAGCCCCACATCCAGATAGAAATGTAGGGTAATGTTCGATGAGGTCACTAAAGGCTCTTAACACATTGACACCAGGGCACTTAGAGAGGTTCATATACAATTAAAACAGACATTTGAAACCAGATTTTGTATACACAAGAAAGATTGGTGTGGTGAGAAAAGAAAAAAAAATAAGAAAAAATATGAATGTATTTATTTTTATTAAAAGCCATGAATTAGGAAAAAAGGCTAATATTAGCATCTTTAAGAAAGGTTTATTTATTATAATGTACAATGGAAGGCATTCAACTTTGATTCATTTTCCAAAAAAAGCTGACTAGCTGTTGCCCAATTAATACATCTTGGAACGTTTCCCAAAATGATGCTTTTCATATATATAAATTTATAGTTTTATTTCCCCCTAGAGTTCTCAGTTGGTATTTTTAAGAGTCTTGTTGAGTGCTATCTGGCCTGCAGTTCTCATTCAGAGGCCTTGTAGTGCTAGGTCAGAAAAACTGGGGAGAAGAGAATCAGAAGGCTTTGCTCTTCTCTGGAACTCATCTCCTGAGGCAGACCGTAACTTAAAGATGTCTTGAGACCTAAAGATGTCTTGAGACCTAACATCTGAGTGATGCTGACAGAGTGTTTCACAGAACTTTTAAACACATCCAGGTGAATGAGTAGATGGTCTCTTGGAAAGGCAATTCTAACCATGGAGACCTCCTTCTGTAATAGTGCAACATGTCTGGGAAAATCCTCCAGAGGACAAATGACTTGGGTAATTCCAGAACCCTAATATCCCCTCTTCCCACAACACAAGCCCGCCAAGGCCCTTCACTAGTAGGAGGAAAATCAATTTGCATTAAGATATAAAAAGAGCATTAGATGGCAAGATCAGTCTCCAAAGAAAATCAGGGATACAAGCAAGATTTCTAAAATTACACAGGAGAAAAAACAATGAGGTTGAGCAAAATGTGAGAGAGCGATTTCTGCTTACATCTTAAAAGTATAAATAATCCTTAAATTTAAAAAAAAGCCCCATAAAATTACCATGTTTAAACAAATTGCAAATTAACGGCTGTGTTCACCTTATGAAACACGAGTGGGAGTAATTCAATGATGCATTTTATTTCCCTCTCTCATCTGAAAGCCTGAATGGAGAAGTTTCTGTAAAAAACTGAAACAATTACCGTGCAATGAAACTTTCTCTGTCCTGAGCCAGCCCTAGAGGCTTATCAGCTCAGACAAAGACAGTTAAGTTACTCACTCTTTTCTTTCTGATCTAAATCTTGTTCAAATATATATCAAAGGAAGCCTTAAATGGATTGAGAAAGACTCAACAGGCAAAATTTAGACTGAAGAATGTATGCCCTGTTGGTTCACTCACTTTGACTTTGAAAATGGTGGGTGTATATTAAAATAAATTGACCTTCAAGATATTCTGTTAGGTTAAAAATATAAAAAAGGAAAATGTGGAGCAGTATATGTAGTAACAGTAGGCATACATTTTTGTAAAAAAGAATATTAAATAATAAAGATACCCTAAAATAGAGAACACATAATAAACTGACAAAAAAGGAAAAAGAAAAGGGTGGGTAGTTGTAGGTGTAAGAAGCATCAGATATAATGACTTCACATGATGTTGGGAATGTGGATACTTTGATTACCACTAACTAGCTGTGTTACTTTGGGCAACCTACCTGGGTGTCAAGCGCTCCGCCTGTAAAATTAGAAGGCTGACCCAGATGCCCTCTGAGATCTGAAACAGCTCTAATATGTCATGTGCTATGACTCAGAGTGGTTTTAGTTCAATAGAAAGAACTGCTTCCTCCACTGCTGCCTTTCATCAGCCGCAGCACCCAGATGTCCAGGTGTAGGAGGGCACTTACCCCGCACTTCTAGGACCTCGATGTCCCACAGGCACTTCCGTATTTGGGCTCACGGAGCTACTATATGATATGTTGAAGCCTTTAGCCAATAAAGCATTTAATTTCTGTACAGAAAATTGCTGATAAACTCTGATTTTAATTGATGATTTTAACACATTTACATTTAATATATTAATATAGTTCAGTTGGCTACACATTTTTTGTTGCCTTTTTTCTATTTCTACATAGATTCCTAGGTGTCATCCTCTCAGCTTTTCTATCTCTCAAGGAAAAGTAGATCAATAAACATACAGATGCACAAAATATAATCCAAACAAACAGGGAAATGGAAAATATCCATAAGTCAATTGAGAACATAGGCTCTAGGTGGATCACAAAATTCATGGTCGTTGGGCACAGAGAACTAATCAGAGGATCAGCGTCAAGACTGGAGGTACTTCTCTGGGGCCAGCACCTGCCCTGGTGCTGCTAAATATTTTCCCTGATGATCTGTGAGGGTAATAATTAAGGGAGCAAATGATGTGTTGTAAGTAGACAGGCTGGTATGTCTATGGATTCCTAGATCATAATAATAAAATAATATGTTAGAGAAATAATCATGAGCAAACAAAATGAATGTTAATTCGGTACATCCTCAGCTGATATACTTAAAAACAAAGGCAAAAATAGCAGGAAAAACCTGCTAGATTTGCAGGGGAAAAAAACTTGAAATTAACATGAATAATAAAATTATTTTTCACCATGGAAGTTCAATTGAAGTATATTATTGTAAGACCAGGATTCAGAAATAGAAATAAAAGTATGTCACAATGGTGACCTAATTTTGTACTTAACACCAGCATGCTGTGTGCAGTTCTAGGTCCCCTAATTAATGTAGGAAAACTAGATAGATTTCAGGAAAACATCAAGACTTTGCTTTCAGAGATAGACAATTAGTTAGAGATAATTTTTTCATACATTTTACTATTGACAAAACTCCGAAAGCTGGAAGTGTTTTATTCAAAGGCAGTTATGTGTGGCAGGACTGTGAGAAGAGCTTTAACTCTTAATCCCTTGTCTATTGTTCCTTCCAGTTCTCAGAGTGAGCTAGGGATTTTGAAATGGGAAGAGATGAGGAAAAAGCGGGGAAGTGAGATTATTTGTTACAGAGAAGAAAATGCTTAGATTAGATTCAATACCTATCATAACGCCTATGAAAATTTCTTACTTGAAAGATGGTACCTAGACACTCTTCATTTCTTCTAACAGGGGATTCCATTCCACCGAAGACTGAATGAGAATAAATGCACAATAAAGTGCAACAGAGGGATTTTTGGAATCACATAAAGGAACCATTTCCAGTAGCAAGAATCATTACTTATTAGTATAACATAATATTTGTTCCCCAGGAGTTTGATTTAAAAAAAAATCAGAATATAGTTTCACCTATTCAAAATGGTAACCTCGCCCTAACCAGTGTGGCTTAGTTGGTTGGCACCCTCCCACAAAATGAAAGGTCCCGGTTTGATTCCTCGTCTGGGCACAAGCCTGGGTTGTGGGTTCAGTCTCTGGTTGGGCGGGGCACATGTGAGAGGCAAATGATCAGTTTCTCTCCCTCTCTCCCTCCCTTCCCCCCTCTCTAAAAATAAATCAGTTTAAAAAGTGGTAATTTCTACAGATGGGAGGAGGAAACAAAGTGTTTGTTCAAGACCTCTAAAATTCCGTACTAGATATTTTTATTTGCCCTGCATTCTGCCTATTTGTTATTTTTGCATGATCTCATTCCAAAAAGAAACAAAATTGAAACCAATTCAATGCTCTTGTTCTTAGTACCATCCAACACCACTCCCAGAGTGAGCAGACTCCCTGCTAAGCCTTTACTGTAGAATTGCCACTTTTGTCTTTGATGTAAGGCACTGTGCTGTGGCATCAGATGAAAACATTTACCTAAGCACTCAACTGACTGACCAAAAGATCTTTTAGAGAGTACAATGCTACTTGTCAGCTGCAAATGAAGTTCTTGATCAATACTATGGTGAAATTTCAAATTGTCGGTTGTGAATTGTTCAAAATTATAATTTATTGCCAAATTATTGGGGAAATAAAAAACTAGATATTAGGAACTACCTGAAAAATCACAATTAAAAATAATTACCTATGGTAGATTTTGTTTGTAAGACAAAGAGTTTTTATTTTTTTATTGTTCAATTAGTTTTCCCCATTCCCCCCATTATTCTCTTCTGCCCTACCCATCCCCACCTCCCACATTCAATCCTCCCCACCTCATTGTCTTTATCCCTGTCTCTTTTATACAAGTTCTTTGATCACCCTTCCCCTTCTTTTCCCTGTTATCCCCCTCCCCCTTCCTCTCTGGTCACTGTGAGTTTGTTATTTCCATGTCTTTGGTTGCTTGTTTGTTTTGTTGATTAGGTTCCACTTAAGATCATATGGTATTTGTCTTCCACAGCTTGGCTTACTTCACTTAGCATAATGCTCTCCAGTTTCATCCATGCTGTCCCAAAAGGTAGGAGCTCCTTCTTTCTTTCTGATGTATAATATTCTGTTGTGTAAATGTACCATACATTTTTTTAAAGATTTTATTTATTTTTAGAGAGAGGGGAAGGGAGAGAGAAAGAGAGAGAGAAATATCAGTGTGTGGTTGCCTCTCATGTAGCCCCCACTGGGGACCTGGCCTGCAACCCAGGCATGTGCCCTGACTGGGAATCGAACCGGCAACCCTTTGGTTTGCAGCCTGCGCTCAATCCACTGAGCTACACCAGCCAGGGCTGTACCATAGATTTTTAACCCACTCATGTACTGATGGGCACTTAGGCTGTTTCCAGCAAGACAAAGAGTTTTTAAATGAAAAGGAAATTTAAGTAACAGTAAAATCTGCATGTCATAGTTCCACACATGTAAGCTTGAAACAACCTTAATGATCTGCTTAAGACGTTCAGAGGTTGCTTTTTGTTTTTACTTACATTCTCCCCAAATGATCTAGTACTACAAATAAAACAATATAGCATCTTTGAAAGTAGAAAGTGAATTGAAATTCTTTTTTAGTCAAGACTTTCAGTCAAGAAAAATAACTGTGTTTTAGTTTATTTCAAGGTTGATTCTTTTCCATTATGGAAGAGTGTTTACAAATGATTTTGACAAAGGTCACACACCAAAATCATTATTTTTCTTTCAAGAATGTACCTCTATAAGAGATTACAAAATGAGAACCAGCCAAGAAAAGGAAATAAGTTTACTTCTCTTGAACATATGTAGGGACCTTTTGACTTGTGCACATCCCAGATAATTTACAAAAGAAGGAAAATAATTACACTATAACATGCAGTTGCTTGAAATGGCTTTACTGTTTTAAAAATATCTCATATTTCAAATTGTTTTCATTGAATATATGCACCCTTTATAGGATATTATGAAGCATTTTGCCATGGAATCTGGGGCACACATTTTTTAGGCCCAGTCATATTCCCCATGCACAGAAAGAGGAGGTCTGTGCAGTGGACTGTATAACAACTTGAACAATGGAATTCAAGAGACCTGGTTTCAGATTCTGATTCTCCACTTACTTCCTGTAAATGAGCACTGTGGGCAATTCACCTAACCTTTAGCTTCTCTGTGCTTGTGAATGATGACTCAATTACATTCTTTTGATTCTAGTAACTAGGAAGTTAACATTCATCTCTGAATTCTGTAATATTTTTTGCTGTTCCTATGCTTACTCACTGTGACAGAAAGCAGGATAAGTTGTGTAAGTTCAAGAAATCGGATAGTGAGAACATTGCAGCCCTGGAAGACACTGCACAGTATTCTCCACCTTGGAGGAAACACCTGTAACCCTCCCTTCCTTAGACAAAATGAAGCTTAAGAGATCTTGTTTAGTGTTTGTCAATAGATAGACTTTGCCATCATTTAGTTTAAAATTATACGTGTGGCATGCATTACCTGAATATTAATCATGCAAAGACTTATGGTAATGAGAGACCTTTCCTCCTACAACTTAAGAGTGATTTTTTTTTCTTGGAGTTAGATGCCATTATTGCCAGGCAGACAAGTAGTTCAGACAGAAAGCCCTCAGATTATTCTGAGGACTCTCATGAACCTCTACAGCATAATATTTTATTCATTTCTATGTACTTTTAATAAATATGGAGAATATCTTAGTCAGCTTGGGTTGCCATAATTAAATAGCATCGACTGCACAACTAACAACAGAAATTTATTTTCTCACAGTCTGGAGGCAGGAAAGTTCAAGACCAAGGTCTGGCTGGGTTTCATTTCTGTAAGACCTCCCTTGTTACCTGATAGATGTCCATCTTCACCTTGTGTCCTCACATTGCCTTTCTTTTGTGTGCGCGCAGAGAGAGAGAGAGAGAGGGAGGGAGAGACAGAGAGAGAAGGAAAGGAGGAAGGGAGGGAGGGAGAAAGATCAAGAGAGATCTTTCTCTGATAAACCATTAGTTCTATTGGATCAGGGTCCTTCCCTTATGACCTCATTTAACCTTAATTACCTCCTAAAGAACTTGGCTTCAAAGGCAGTCACACTGGGGCTTAGGACTTCAACATGTGAGTGGGGGAGCACTAGAGAGTCCATAACAGAAAATAAATATGGAGATTTACTAACATCTTAATATCTTAAAATCTATCTTTTTCTAAAAACAGACAATTATTTAAATGTAAAACTAAATGTGATTTGATTTTTATATTTTTAATAAATTTTAAAGGTAAAATGCTTCCATATTATTATCGATTTTGCTAAACTTTTATATATTTATAAAATATATTGATATTTAATACATCCAAAAATGACCTCCGTTACATCACCAGCTGTTAGGTTCAGGTCACCATAGCTTTATAAGGTGCCCTTAGAAGAAGTATGTGAAAACTCAAAAGCATTGACATCATTATATAAGGTCAGAGAGATTGAATTCAGTGTCTTCACTGTAAAGCTCACAAAACTGAGGTCTAAAACACCGTTTCCAAAAAAAGCAAGGTCACAGACAAATTAGGAACTGGGGCACTTCTGAAACTGTGACCAGCCTTCCGACTCTCACTTCGCTTTGCTTTTCTCATTATTCCACCCACAACACTTCTTGCTCTTATTCAGGAGCTTTTGAAGTCCTGAACTAAATTTTAAACTCTTCTGTGGAGTGTATACAAAGTGCAACCCAAGCCTGTTGCTGAGGAAATTCTTGTGCCTGTGAAGTGCTGGCACAACTTTGACCTTATAAATTGATCCTATAAATCTAAATTTCAAAGTAAGTAGCGATTCTCTGGAAGTCAGTAGGTCATAAGATGATTTTATTTAGAAGAATAAACAATGTAAAACATACAGTCATGAAGAGAAAGACATCAACTCTGGACCGAAGCAATTTACTTCATACTTTAAGTTGTTGGCAAACTTAGCAATCAGATGGATCAGAATAATGATCAAGTATTATATGATTTTTTAATAACATGCATTTATAGCATTTATCTAATCAACAACAATTGTCATTCATCGAGTACCTACTGGGAACATAGTACTGAATAGAAAAATGGTATAATTACTCTGCTTTTTAAATAGAGACAAACTTTCCAATGTCACTTCAAGTATTTTAAACTAATGTGAAGCATACATTCATTATCTCATAAACTAAAAATTTTATAATGAGGGCAAAATAATGAAAACCTAGAAATCAAAATTAGAGATTTTTTTTAAAAAGCTAGTGAATATTTTATTACATCCCAAATTATTGCATTTCACGGTAGTGAAAACTGTCAATTCGCATGCCTTAAGCACAGGTAAGACATGGAAATGAAAAGGAACCAAAGAAAAAGGGAAGAGGAGTCCTAAGTAAATGCTTGTCCTTGCTAAAGAGTCACTCAGGTCTCTCTTTCAGGTGTTGAAATCTACCTGATTTCAGCCCACTAGTTCTCCTAACTTCCATTAGTCTCTTGCCCAGCCCCAGTGCCTCAGTGAGACCAGGAGAGAGAAGTAACTCTCTGCATTAGTAGGGAGTTGTAAAATACTTTTGCTAATGATAGTGCAGGTAAGCACTGGTTCAGAGGGGTTAAATTGAGGGCACGGAACATTCCTCCTTTGGGTAGAAGAAATAACCGTATTACTGAGCCCAAATATAATGTAAGCTGCTGGAAAGCAGTAATTAAACTTACACCTTTAAATTTGTTAAAGGAATTACCCCAAAGCTCCACCCTTCTTGAAAAAATAAATTAGGCAGCGTGAGTCTGCTGTTGACAGCTACAGTGATTATATGGAACACGTGGTCTGGGGTGATTTGGCTTATGAACAAATTGTATGTGTGGAGTGTTCAGCAACTCAGAAAATATTATGATTATTGTAGGACATGTTCATTATTATATGAGATAAACATATATCAGATAAAGCCCAATATCCCCTGTTATGAATCAATTCACAATTCATTGGTCTATGTATGCCAAAAAGAGATAAATTTTAAACATGCTTCATTTTAAATCTTAAAATAATAAAGTTCTTCATTATAAAATTTTCCTAAATGCTACTTATAGGGAAAAAATGTCATATAGGCCAAGTGGAGGAGATAGACTAAGCCATATTGAATAAAGCCAAGCTTCTCATAAAACAATGGCAACAAACCTCAATAGCAATGATTCAAGCACGAAAGAAACAGAGACCTCATTTAATCTAAACTGAGAAAACCCTGGTGGCTAAAAACCACCGGGTGTTAAATTCAGCACCTTTGAGGTTATAGAGATTGTAGAGAAGAAACTGTGATGACCCTGTGCTTTTCTTTTAAATTTGGCTACTAAGCATGAGTGTACGTGTGTATACATGTTTGGAGTCTTCCCTTTTCTGAAGCGTCAGATTCAGCTCCTGCCTGCTTTCTCCATGTGGGTTTGTCTTTTAACGTAGATAATAAGATTCTCTCTGGAAGACACCACACAGCTGTGTCTGCTGCCATACACGCCTACGCCAAGTACTCAATAAACTAGACCAGCTATCCGTGAGTAGCCCTTTTAGTGGAAGGAAGAGTGTCATTTGCTAATGAATCTTTACTAGAGAACTGAAGAGTAATCTTCTTCCTGGGAATACTGATTCTTTTCACCTAGGAGAGATGACGTTTCTGGAGAAGAGTTTATTTTCTCTGTAGTGCTCTGCTGACTTGGCTCTGGCAGAATTATTTGAAGAAGCCAAAAGCATCACCAGTCTCTGATTGTCGCAAGTTCTGTAGATACAGGGCACAATCACTTAGAGGCATCTCAGTTAAGTGAGCATGGCTGTACCAATTAGGCAGGAGTCCTCACTATTAAATATTATTAGATTTAATTTAGTGTCCTGGGAAAATTCTTGATGAAGCCCATCCCACTAAGGGCAGGGCATTGTATACTTAAATCCGCAGCAGCATGCTCAGAAAACGCTTCTGAAATAAGGTTGGTTAAGCCCCAAACAATATCATTTAGGGACAAATTCCCTAAATATCAACCATTAAAGCTGTAAAACAACTTTAGACATGTCATCATGTCTGACCCTGTCACTTTACAGCTGGAGAAATTAAAATCCAGAAAGGTACGGTTGGCTGGTTAGAAGAAATAAGACTCCTTACTTGATACCATCACACATTCTGAAATATGTCAGTGACTAAAAGCACATCTCTGAAGCTGTGAATGCTCATTGTCCTTGTGTTGCTGGTAGTAGAATTATAATACTAAGCTTTGTGTTTCTAACTAGTGTTTCAGCCTTGAAGAAGTCCATCTAACTGCATCTGATTTTTGTTAATTTCAAGTTAGAGATAATTTTGTCTATCTCATGAAGTTGTTGAAATTTAATAAATGCTGCATGACAAGGTGCTTTCATAAATTTAATGTTAAAAATGGAGATAAAAGCTTATCATTTAAGGGTTTATCTGTGACTTTTAGTTTCAGGTAGTGAATTGAGGTTATGTGTTTCTCTCTCCCCTACCACCTCCCACAAAAACCCACTAAAATACTAGTAGAGGATAAAGAAGACAAAATCTGCAACAGGAAAAAATGCTGGACATCACCCAAGGAGAAGTTTTAGTAGGTTTTTGGGAGACAAACGTGAGGCGAAGAACTGGTGGAGGAAGCAGCGGACCAATAGACAATGCAGTTATGAGTTCATGTGCAAAGACTCTGCCTGGAGCTTCTCTTCTCCGAAGGACCATGGAGGGGATTAGGACTCAGGAATGGCAGGTACTGTTGAAGGTAAAGAAAAGCTGTGGGATTGACAACAGAGAAATTAAATTCTGAGCACAACTCAGTTATCTTCAGGGACAAAATGCCTGGCATGGAGGTACCTATCCATCGCCACTACCACTGTAAACAACGGGCTCTTCTCCAAAAAAACTGAAGTAGCTATTTGGGGGAAATTGGGGTGGATGATGTGGGAGCTGGGGGTCCTCACCAAAACCCTTTCTATTTTGCCCTTTAGGAGCACCAAAGCCCGAGAGCCCAGACCCTGCCAGTTCCCTCTGGCGGGAACACTGGTGGTTGAAAATCCCTGCCACTGTACTAGAACTCATAGTGAAGTTTTATGTTGCCTCGTTCATTAATATGAAAAGGCAACTGAAAAACAAAGGTATTTGTGGTAAGCCTGCAGCATGAAAGAGAAAGAAGTAAAAAAGAAAAATTAACCTCAGAGAAAAATAAGATTTCAGTAAACAAAGGAAAATACAATGGCATCCTAGATAGATTCAAGGAGGTATTATATTCATAAAAATAGAATGATGCAAAAATGGACAGAATAAAAGAAAGAGCTTCTGTAATAAAACTGTTGCCAAAATTAGGAAAAGAACTATACAATGTTTGTAAGAGAAAGTAAATACAGTCTTTCAGAAAATAGTTAAAAGACTACAAGAAAGAAAATATGTGAAACGATTATGTTAAAAAGATAATCAACCTAGCAAGTATATTGTTCAAAAAATGAGTTTCAGAAAGAATGAACAGCCCTGGCTGGTGTGGCTCAGTGGATTGAGTGCCGGCCTATAAACCAAAGGGTCATTAGTTCGATTCCCAGTCAGGGCACATGCCTGGGTTGTGGGTCATGTCCCCAGTACAGGGAGTGTTAGAGGCAACCACTCATTGATGTTTTTCTCCCTCTTTGTCCTTCCCTTCCCCTCTGTCTAAAAATAAATAAAATCTTCTTTTTAAAAGAAAGAATGAACAATAAAATCAGATGACAAGACATTATCAAAAAAATTAAACAAGAAAAAACCTTGTAGCAGAAGAACATGGACATTCAGGTTGAAAGGGCTCAACATCTACACAGAATGAGAGAAAATCACATGCCTAGGAATGTCAAGGTCAAATTTCAGAACACTGAAGTTAAAGAGACTCTAAAAGCTTTCAGAGAAAACACATATACACGTATATGTATTTCTTGTTCAAAATTACAACAGCCAGCTTGTTAACAGCCACTTTGGACACTGGACAACAACAAAGCAATGCCTTCAGAGATGGGGACGCGATATGCCATGGGGACAAACTATGAAACAAGCACGGTGTCACAATAAAACTCTGTGCAGAGAGTCAACCTCCTGAGCAAATCTCAGCATTTTTTGAGTATATCCTTTAGCAAAATGAGAACATGTACTAAGAAAAAAGAAAGGTATGAACTCAATAAATAGAACACAAAACCAGAACAGTTGGAGGAAGTCCCAAAGGGCAGGCCCACAGGGCAGCCAGGATAGCGGAAGGAAGAAGAAGCTCCTGGAGGGACCATGCTGAAGGGGCAGCGATGAACCTACTAGTAAGTGATAAAAGAAGAATCTGATAATAATTAAGAAAGTAATAAAGGCAAATGATTTGAGAACAAAAAGAGCAAAAGCGTCAGAACAAGCTTACACAAAACAAAACCCCATTGAACAATACTTATGTAATTATGCTAATATAAAGTTTATTGTTAACTTTTAACCTTTAGAAGTAATCTACATCCAAAGCACAGAAAACACAGCTATGCTTGCAGAATGTTAAAAACATGTCACTATAAAACTGAAATTATAACTCATAAAAATAGGGAGGTTTGTCATCAGGGGACAAAGCTGTAAGATATGGTGGAAGTGGGTAGCACCTCAGCTGAGAGAGGGTGGGGTCATTCAATACTGCTCTTGGTTGATCGAATAAGAAATTAAAAAATGTAAATGTATATTTTTAGAGCCACAAAGGTAATCTTTAGAGGGAGCAAACATCGTGACATAATTATGTTTGTAAGAAGAATGGCATTACTGGTAGAGAACACAAATAAATTTCGTAGATGAGCCCTAAAATTCGGAAGTCGAAACATAGTGGTATATCACTTAGAGATACTGGGGTAACTGCCCAAGGAATAGTAAGAGTTAAAAGTTGTTCTTATGAGACTAGAGAAGGAAGAGTGATGGAACAAGAAAGGGTTATTCCTATACTTGATCTTAGCCGAAAGGCTGAGAAGCGATGAGAAAGGGTTATTCTTTTTCATAATACACTTTGACATTCTTGGTTGACTCTCCTGCATTCATTCACTCTTTTCTTCCTAATGGAACCCTAATTTAGTTTTTACACAGTTCTACCTAAAACCCCAAGGGCAATCACATTTCCTTTGCCTGGGATCTATTCTGGTTAATGGTATGGGAAAGGAAAGCTCCCAGGGTAGAGGAGGGTCATTTTTGAGAAAAATTGCCCTCATTCCTTAGAGAGAACTATAAAGAGACGTACTTTAACCTCTGTCCTCTTCTGATGATGATGCCATATCTGAATGGGCCACTGAAGCCGTCTGACAATGAACTTTACACTGGGAATTATCAGACAATTGGAACGAAGTCAGGTTCTTCACGGTGACTGTGAGCTGCAAAATTCACCAGGCTCAAAGCTGCCCTCCCATTAACACCCTGTAATGTCAGATGATAATTGCCTTATTTTTTTAAGTCAGTAGAGTCAAGGCTTTTGTTACTTGCAACCAATAGTACCCGATCTGATACATAAAGCTCATCTGTATTATTTGATTTTTTGAACATGTGCCTGTATTACGTTCATTAAAAATAGGATAAAAACAACATATTTAATGTTATAAATCTCACTTTAAGCATGCAAAATCCTCCCTCTGCATTTCATATTTTTAAAACATTGCCTTTTAAAAACATTATCAAGTGGAAACATCAGTCAGCGTAAGAGTGTTTAAAGGTAAAATGAAAGTCTCTGGCCACCTGGACATGCAATATATATGTTGTGATTATATATTTTACCAAAAAACTTGTTTTTACACCACTCTTCACAGATATACTTCCTTGTCAATGAACATATATTCAACTTATTCTTTTGAATGACTGTACAGATTTCTGCAGATGGACAGACCACAATTTATTTAACCTGCACCTTATTAATAGGTATTTAGATTGCCTCCAATTTTTTGCTAATATAACAAATGTTGCCAGAAACATTCAGACACATGCTTCTTTATGTAAGTATTTTTCTAAGATAAATTCCAAGATGTGAAATGGCTGGTTCAAAGGACACATGTGTTTTAAATTTTAATAGATTAGAAATTGAAAACCCTTTCCCACAAAGTGGGCTGTGCTATCTATACTCTCACTAACAATATATGAGTAGTAATTTCCCCACACTTTTACAACCAAAGCTACTATCAACCTTTTAAAATTTTGGTTCATGAAACAAGCAAACAGGATAGTTCATTATTGTTTTGATTTGACTTTCTCTGGTTTATCGTCTCTTCATATGTTTATTAGTCATTTGTATGTTTATTCATATCTTTCTATGATCATTTTCTTATTTGGCTGTTTGTGCTTTCCTTCTATTTTGTAGTTCTTTGTTTCTTAGGAATGTTTCCTTTATTATATATGATGCATTCTCCCAGGCTGTTGTTTGTCTTTTAAGTTTTTAATTTACAAGTGTTGCGATATTATTATCCAGAGCTTTAAAGATTTGGGTAAGATCATTTATTTCTTTGACCTTTTCCTTTGTCTGCATTAAGAATAAATCAAAGCAATACCAAACTATTGGGCACATTCTTACTGAATGCCCACTGTGTCCAGTAATCACAGGAGACTGGTAGAAAGACAAACCCTGATTATAAAGATCATCTAGTACAAAGAAGAGATAGACCTGTCCGTACATAATTCCACTACAATAAATTTACAACATAATATACACTGGAGAACAGGGAAAAAAGAATATCTATGAATTATTAGGGAAGAGTTAGTTTGTTATTTCCATGAATTTTTAACTTTTTATACACATCAGTTTGCCTTGACTGTTGAATTCTTCCCATGTACTACTAATATGAATCAAATATCATTTGTACCTTCTTACCAGACTTTAGTTTAAAATATTTTTATCCTCAAAATTTAATAACTAAGTTCTTCAAAATTTATGTATCTTTTGCCATTAAATCATGTAAGTATTTTTAAAGAACAATTGAAGATGAGTCATTTGAATGTGAACCATTGGAATTATTCCTTTTTAAAGTATGCATTCTAGTATTTTAATTCTTATATTTAGTAATCTAAAACTTTGTATTTTTATAAATATGAACCGTCTAGCAATATTTTCTAAAAACAGTTTATAAACGCATGTTATTATAAAAAAACCACTTTCTCGTAACACCCTACCCAGTTCCTACACCCAAACACACGTACTTCTGTAGGAGGAAAACACATCAGACTGCTTCCTTTAAAGCTTTGAAAACATCTTTTAGTTGGGTTGGTTCCCCCGCCCTTTGACTAAGGCATGTATCTCGTGTTACACCAGCTATCTCATGACAAACTTAACATAAAATGATAAACAAAACTATTCATGATAGCTCAATACCTAGTTCATCCTATAGGATGTTAAGTACAGTTGGAAGGCTAGCTCACCATCAACAAGAAACCATAGCGTCTTAAACTATTTATCACATGCTGATCCCCAGCCCAGTTCTGTTCCTGTACCTTTACTCCATTTCTCATTCTTCTCCACTTCATCCCTGGCTCAGTTTAGCCTTTTTCAATATTCATCTGATATTGAATGTCCATCCCAAGAAAGACAAAAGACAGAGCATAACCTCAGAGTACCTTGAATTAAAACAACAGAAAAGGAGAAGTAAATGGGCTCTACCTGTAGTTCTAAGCAATCAGAGGTTTGATTCTAAATGGCTCTGGGGGATTCACCATATGACTCCTGTTAATGGAAACTGCCGAGTAATATCTGTATGGCATTACAAATACTAGCTTCCTGTCCAATTTTGTTTGAAGCTTTTCTGTATTTCTATTACTGTTAGAACAAAAACTGTAAATGTGGAAAGGATTTTTAAGATCAATCAATTCAGGCTTCTAATTTTACAGATGAAGAAATACTTCTACAGGTTATTATTGACCATTAAGTGGCTGTGTGACTTCAAGGAATTTGATCCACTGACTTTAAAGACTGGTTTGGAGTTTAGGAAAGACGTTTTTATGCATTATCTACACAAAAGATTAAGAAGTGAGGAAACTTGAAGCATAACCAAGATTATCTGAATTCATTGTTGCAATTGTTTTCTTTTATCCTACAAGCATTATTATATATGGTTATGCCAATATTTATTAAGTTGTCCATTTAAAAGATTATATTCCAGAGAACATATTAAGGGTCATCAGCTCAGGCAACAACAGGGTTGTTGTGAAGAGGATCTAATAATCAAGATAATCTCCCTCAAGTTTGTTTTGTAAAGTCTGCCTGAACTAAAAACTGGCAAGTTGTAGCAGCGTCATAAAAATTAGAGTTTATTAAGTTTTGGTTGAGTGGGATCTTCCTGTATAGGTCACTATAAACCCCTCCTGGATTCTTAGTGAGTTACCACAATTCTGAACACCTTGGCAATGGGTGATGGACAATCCTATAAAATGGTGCAAACAGCCCTGCTTGTATTTTTCATGCCAATGATTCTCAGTAACATTGCAATTCTTCTCGAAATTTGAAGAAATTGAAGTTCTTCCATTTTTATTGGTTCACTCCATTTTTTAGAGCAAGTAAGATACCTGTTTTTCTTGCATGAAATTCTGTGATTTTTTTTACTTTAGTTTGTAGTATAGAAAAAATAGGTTTCTTTTTTAATCTTTCAGTGTTTTTTTCACTATTAAATATTTTAACATATTACTAGCATTACACATGGCATATGGCATACTTTAAAAGCTATTTCCTTTTAAAGTATCTCCTCAGGTGGAAAAAAAACATTTGACAGTCATTCACATGTGACTCATGACCTACTGACTTTGTATGTGTGGTAGCCGTCGTGCTCAGATCTTAGAGAAGGACATGCTATTTCAACTCAATGTGAATTGTATCTCTGTCTCTTCAGCTTCTATTTCAGTCTAGGTGGAACACTGTGAAAGGCAACAGCTCATACACTTTGCCTCAGGGAGGAGCAAATGTGTGTCTATTTAAAAGAAACCCATCAGTAATCGAGTTCTGTGTTCAAACCTGAAATTTTCTAGAAAAGAAATCCTTTCTTATCTATATGTTTCTATCTGGAAAACTCTTATTTTCATCAGAAAATTGTTTTATTGTTTTAAAAACCATGCTTATTTAGGGACACAAATATCACAATTTTACATGTGGGAGGTATTTTTAAAAAGACTTTAATTTATCTAATGGAATAGAGAAAAATGCCTTTCATTTCATCGTATGTTGGGTTTTAGCTTGCTGAAAGATGGTTTAATAATTGCGGCATAGCTACTCATGTTATTTCTGCTTTGTGCTTCTTTAGGAATGGCTCATTGCATGACATTAAAACCAAAGTCTGCCATTAGAAAAGGGTTGGTATTAACTAGATTCTGAAAAGAGATAACAACAACGAAACCACCCCAAATTCTTGAAACAACAAAAGAGAAACTGAAAAAAAAAAACCACACCCACAAATCTTGGCATTTGCTCACCTCTTTTAACCCTTTCTCCTCCATAAAATAAAATCACGTTGAAGGAATTGCTGTGAAAACAACTGCGAAAACTTCTTTAGCAGTGTTTGAAAGGACATGACAGAGTGCGTTTATTGAGCCTGGACCAAGCATGCTTGTCTCCCATTTTTTTCGGTTTTGTTATGTCTGAATACTGAGCTAGAATCCAAGTTCAGTGATGGCACTACGGGCCTCTTCTGCATATGCTGTATGGAGAATGGTGGTGAACTTAGGATGACCACTCAACCAAAGAAACAAAAGCATGTTGAGAAACACAAGCTGTAAGGCACATTCATGCAAAGAAAGTCTGCTCCAGGTATGTAATGTGTAAACTTGGAGGGAACAGTCACACCTGAAAGCTGGGGCCCCTATGCTTTAGCAATGAGCTTGGCTCTGGCAGAGCCCTTTAAAAAAGGTATGGAGATGGGTGGAGAGAAATGCATTGATGACAAGTGGGCTCATTCCGTCTCAGTGGAATGGATGGGGGGAGTTGGGCATGATAGCTTGTGATATTCAAGTACTGCGATTTTTTTCTTATAAACATGGAAGCCATTATTTTTTAAAGCATGTGGTTTCAATGGTACATACTTGATTTATGACTAAGAATTCTTCATGCCATATTAGCATCCTCGTATAATATTAGTTTCCCTCTTAAACCTTAGATTGGGCTGAATTCTATTTTATCAAGGTGGTGAATATGGCTTGGACAACTTAGTTTTAAAACACATAACAAATATGGAAAACTGAGACGTGTTCTTTCTTGAATTTAGCAAGGTAAAAATCTCTGTCCTTTTACTACAGGCACAGATACAATGTTGGCCCAAACGACTTAAAGAATCCTTTGTTTCATCTGCACCTCAGTCTTGTCAGAATGACATGGGTGTGTGAGCTTAGCTAGATTTAACTGGATGTGACTCTGAGCACATATTATGCATGCAAATCAAGTTTCCATTCTTTTAACCATAAAAGGCATCATCGTAGATCCCAAAGCTGGTTCTATATTAAATGACCTGAGATCACAATATTACTTCTTCCTGTGGACCTGTTTCTCTTTCCATGGGACTTAAAACTTCTTTACCTCCCTTAAGGCTTGTCGGTGCAAGCCTCTGAACATTTACCTGTAAAAACGTCTAATTAAAAAAATATATCCTAATCCTTTAGCAAGTAATTACATTGCACATTATTCATTCTTCACAAGATATTCAAGATCTAAAGGGTGACAGCCTCATCAAGTTTTTATTGCTTACCTTGGTGCGTTTCCAGTTTGGGAAGTATCCTCTCACTTTCTGCTTAACACACAGGGACACAGAAAGAAATTCAAAATAAGGCACCTTGAAAAAAGAACTTCGTTAAATAATTATCAAAGTAGAAAATTACATACCAAAGTATCCCACACATATATAATAAGATGAGATATACATGTGTTTGCACGTATGTATGAGATACAGTCTCAGCATATATAACTATGCATAATTTTTCTCATACAGTGTAATTAGAGAAATTACATATCTAGCCAATTAGTCTTCATATTTTCTTTCTCCTTAGCTAAATGGCCTTGATAACCCGCTACTGCCTTCATTTCTGCCATCTGACTGTCACCCACTCTGCTCCCCTTGCTGTCTTCCACCGTCCTTCAGATTGCATGCTTTCTTTGTAGGGCTACTTCCTTCCTCCCACTCGGGTCCTGTTCACTTTCCCACCCCTTTCCCAGGTCTCAGATACTGGGCAAGACTCCAGGTGTTCGTAGGTGGACAAAACAATTACGCAGATGCAAACAAAGAAGACTCCCTGTGTGATGTCATGAATGCCCCCAGACCTCTACTGCTTCTTTTAATCTGGTGTCCCTCAGTCACAAATAAGAGAATATGTCATCACTCTACGTGGAATTTGGTTGCCAAAGCATCCTTCCAATTCCAGTCCATTGGCCTACACAAGCCCAAGGTAGCCCAAACACTGCTTTCAAGAGTACCTCCGTATCCCTTGATAAGGGGGGAAATTTCAGGCTTGGGAGAGGCAGCATTTAAGGCTAAGCTTGGCCTGGCATGTCTGCCCCTAAGTGTAGAGCAGTATTGGGGAACCCCAGCTCTGTAGGTACAAGCCTGAGTGCTAATGAGGTCCCTGGAAAATCCCCACCCTCAAGTTTAAGACACTCCTAGACTGGCAGAGCTCCCTTCTTCCCCAGCTGCCACTCAGCAGGCTCTCTGCAGCCCGGCAAGACCTGGCAATTTCACAGTCTGCCGTCAGCTCTCTGAATGCCTAGCTCTCTGAGTACCTCGTCAGAGTGGATTCTGTGTATTCATTCAAACAGCCCTGCCTTGGCTCAGAGGATAGAGTCAAGGAAGGGATTTCTCGCAGATTTCCCCCTCTCCCTCTCTCCTTTTCCCCTGCGAAGCCATGGGGAGAGGGTGAGGCTGCTATGACCCTATGACAGTGTTTCTCAATTTTTTTTGTCATTGTTCTCTTAAGGGAATTTTTAAAATATAGTTTTCCTAATAAATTAAAATTTTATTAGGCAAATAATAAAATTTCCCCTATGTCAGTTTAACACAAATGTACTTTTATATCTGTTTACATACTGTATGTATCTCTGTGTTTTATACATAACACAAGTTAGATGGTTTTGTTCCCTGAGAAACAACCTTCACCCTTTGGAGGTGATATTGTCCCCATTAAAATGTGTGCTCAGTGGATTTCTCTGTTTCTGAGATAGGGCTGACCCTGAGTTTGACACAAACGAGGGTTCTTTAGCCTTTATGTTGTCTTCCTTTATGTTGTGATATTCTCCTGTGCACACCATCCCACTGCATTCTCTCAGTTTATTTCATTTTGCATCCTCTCGGCATTAGGAAGCACCGGGAATCAGCCAAAGGCTGTAGTGCAGATGGGAGTTGTCCAAAAATAAAGTGTCTACAACATTCCTGTGGAGTTACCCACTGTTGTAGCCACAAAGCATTCTTCAGATCTTAGGGTGATTGTTGCCTGGTTCTTTACCTAAAAGCCCAGGGATACAAAGGTGTTGCCCAGCACATGCGCTGTTTAGAAAACATGCCCAATGGAATAAGGATTAATACTGGAGGGGGCTTCTCTGGACACCCAACACAGCAAAGCTGGCTGGGGGTGGGGTGGGAGTGAGAAGAGAAGTATTGAGAGGCAGCCCTGATGGAGAGTAAAGGGAAGGTAGTCTCAGACCCGTGGTCCTTCTGGAGATCAAGGACGATGAGCCCTCTTCCACCTGCACTTTGCACTGGCTCTGTAGAATCCTCTTGCATTCAAAATACAATATGGTCAGGACTGCATTTTTAGGAAGCTCAACCACTACATTTAAAAATACATTTAATGACTTTCAATTATCTACAGATTGAAACGCATTCTTATTAAACTAGAATTTTAGGCTCTCTATAGAACAATGCTTATTTATCTGCTACTTTTCTCTAACCCGCAGTGCACATACTCTGCAATGCAAACTCTAAACTCATTATGGCGCAAATAAGAATTTGCATGCCTCTGGTGACACTATGTTCCCGAGTTGTGATAGGCTCCCATTCTGCTGCCACCTACTTAAATCCTGTCCTCCCTGCACCAAGGTCAGCCTCTGGAAAGTAATTTCTGATTTTTCCAAATAGATATTAATTTTTCCTCCTTCAAATTCTCATTACGTTCCCTTGTGCAAGCACTGAAAAGGATATCAAATTATAATAAGAGGTAGAATAAGGTGTTTAGCTCCTAGACTAACCTGTAAGAACAAGGATTCAATTACATCCATCTTTGAGCCTTGCACAGTGCCTAGCGCTCGCACCAAGGACACAGGAATACCATGGAATTTCTCATGCGGCGCTTCCAGGCCAGGACAGGAAAGGACCCTGCCGGAAACGCCCGCCTCATAGTATCTGTGCCGTGGGTAATGACCGGATTTACCTGGAACACCTGAAGCGACATAAACTCACTTAGAGAAGCAGAGATAAGAAAGGCGTGTGTTTTGTTGCCTCTGCCAGATTTTTTGTTTCACTACTTTGCTTGCTTTACTTATGTTTTCTTTGAGGAAAAAAGACTTGATAGGACAAATGGATCACATACGTCTAGATTTTTCCTCTTGTATCTTAATATTCTCTGTTGAATACAAAGCCAAACACAGATGGTTTCACTGGCATTGATGGGGACCATTCACATGGCTTACTGGCTCCAACAACCCAACTCAAGGAGTCACTCGTTTTGTTTGCTTTTCTTATTATTTTCCCATTTCCTCAGATCACTATTTTTTCTGGGCAATCTCTCTAATGTCCATTCCTCTCAGATTCAAACAAGGTAGCTGGATGCAAAACCCTAACTTTTATTATGATGTGTGTAGAAGATACGTGTTGTTTGTTTAGGATATTTTTTTTCTTTGTTTTCAAAGGCAAGTCATACCCAGAATCAAATGAGAAGATTAAAAGCATCCAGAGACATTGTTCAGCTGAAGGTCATTTTGTGCTTGGGGTTCAACACCAAAGCATTTAAAGTGTATTGGGTTTTTTCTCCCCTTTTGGTAACCATGGGGATAGCAGAGAATCTTATACACAAAGCTTGTGGGAAGGAATAACCTTGGAAATTCCTCTACTGAAGAATAATTTAAACCTTGTTGTGACACCTGATCATGGGGTGGTGCTTTCTGTCAACATTCTTTGCTCTTCAGAACCAGAAAAGCCAGTATCTGCCTGGTTACCGGTGCCGCCACGCTGCTGGGAAATAGCATTATGACATTGGAATTTTTCTAAAGTCATTTTGAAATAGTCACATGTGCCCCAGAACACTCACGTGATATTGTCCTCACAGATCTCTTTTGCACGTAGTACTGATATATTCTGCACTATATAAAATGGCATTTGGAACAACTTGATTTTAATTCTTAACTGAGAGAAGGAGAATATATTTCAAGAAATTCTTTTAGCATCTGAAATAGTCTAGGTGTTGTATATGTTCATTTTAATCCAATATTATCTTCAACAGTCATATCTTAAAGTAGGTGTATAGTTAGCATCTATACTTTAATTCAAATGATTTGTATGGTCTTCTTTTGTTAGAATAATCATTTTAGATCACCCTTTTTCTTCAAAAATAATAAATGGAAAGATACATTTTGACATTTTAGAGATTATTAGATTATGCCCCTAAAATGGCTTTTACTCATTAAAAAGGAAGAGGAGTATCTGAGAAAAACACATGGCTAGATCATGTAATGAAACTCATTTTTATTTACTTACCTAAACATTCATCAAAAATCACTTTGTGTTTTTTTTCCTGGCTATAGTTCTTTCAATTATTGTTTTTAATATAGTTCTTTGCATAATATATCACACTTCACTCTACATTTTTAAACACAATTTCACTATAAATTATTCACCCAACATCCCCATCAAAAACAAACAAAATTAACTTTAAAAAGTCGTCTTTTTGTGTGTCAATAGATTACATTAGTTTTTTCTTCACTGGCTCTTTTCCCTTTTCTTCATACCTGGTCCACTTTATTTGGTACAGAGCAAATGTATGTTCATCTAGGGCACGGCCTTCAATGTCTCTCTAAGCTCACACAAGAGCTGTAATGCATTTTCTCGCTGCCTAGCACAGGTCCCACGCATGGCAGGAGAGGGTGTCACCTCTCAGAGTCATAGGGAATCTATTCATTTTCTTAGCCCATCATGCTCATGCTCCCTTATATATATGGTCGGTCTGGAAAAAGGCCAGCCACTGCTAGTATACTGAGAATGGTTTCTGCGAGCATGGTTAATTATTTATTAATTATTGTATTATTTTCCATACACGTGTGTATGTATATACGAACATACATATTGTTAATATTGGTCTCAGTCTTTCATGTCCAGTCTCCTTTAGCTTACAAGCCTTTTTGGATTGTCTCTTTTGCTCACTTTGCCCCTTGAATACCTGACTAGGGGTACATTTCCATTTACGGCTGAGACTACTCGACTTTGGTCCTCAGACCCTAGAACCCCAGATAAAGCCGGGAGAGAAAGGAAGGCTTTCCCTGCTTTGATTCATTTTTTAATTGTCTTCCACTCTTACTAGCCACCCATTGCCACACTGCTGGACTCTGCCTATAAACACTGAATATTAGAAATAGTTCCTACCAGCCAAATACATTTTAAATTGTCCTGCTTCTTTGCATCACTCACACCAGATAGCAAAAATGTCCATGATGCCTTTCAGCACTCAACTGTCTTCATGTGTTTACACATTCATCTTCCCAGCAAGACAGTGATTTCTTTGAAGACACGAACAACTGACTCTTCATCGTGTGTTGCCCAGTGCTTTGCCTGGTGCACAGGGTAGGACACGTGTCCAATAACAGGCAAAGGCAGAGAGTTTCCTGTCCTTTTCTTGGCTCGGTAAAAAGCCTGCTTTTGTTATCACTTTGAAACCATTACGGGTTTACTATAGGAAGTCTGTCACGTATAAGTTTGTTCTATCCCAAAAAGCACTTCTGAGGTTGGATGAAACAAAAACGCATTAACTCCGACTGTTCACCAAATGTTATGTTGGATTGGGTTCCAGGAGTGTGGCTGAGGGAGTGTATGTGGCCATGGAGCAGGAAAAGAAGGAAAGAGAAGACAGGAAAAGGAGACAGTTCTCTAGGAAACTAGAAAGTTTTTTAGTACCTGGTGTGGCTTTGTCAAAATTCTAAAAATCAATCAAGGTTATTTGACATAGTCTTCCACTTTTTATTAAATGCAACTGTCTCCCAGATTGCACTGTGCTGTTCTTACTCACCCCTACGTCCCACCCCCAGGGGCTTTTTCCTGGTCTTTACTGGAAAATCTCTGCAGGAGTGGATGATGAGGGAGGTTGAACGAGGAAGTTGACTTTGACGAGAATGACAGCAGCTCTGATGAGACTAATCCCCACTCAGGTTTGAATGACTAACAGCATTTTTAATTCTTCAGTTATTTGCATTTTGTTTTCCTGCCCCATGGCAAAGTATATCAGGTGATGCTCACCGAGGTTTCCTTTCTCCAGATCTATATTCCTCAACTTGCTTACGGCTCTGCCCATTCGTGTATTCCTGTGGTGTGGGGGGCGGGGTGGAGGGTGGTCTGCGGGCTTGTTTCCGCAGAATCAGCAGGGTCTGTAGCACAAGGGAGAACAGGACACTGAAGAGGGGTGGTCATAATGGTTCTCGGTATGGGTCGCCTGGAAATCTGGTGTTTATAACTGGAAAATTGGTTAAACATCTAAATATCCTTCACAATGTCTATGTTATGAATCAACATTTTTGTATGAAGGTGAATGTAGGTTCTGTGGAGACAGTAAGGTTGGAATTCAGAGAGCCGGACACTCAGAATCTACGACTCGGTGTTCAGGAGTCAAAAATGCGGAGTATGTGGGAAAGTGCTGCCGGCGCTCAGATCCCGTTTTGGTCTGTGTTTCATGGTCTTTGCAGCTTAAAAAATAATCCACTGAAGATCTTTGGTTGGGAATACAGCCTTCAAACAAGTTTTCCTTCTTCTTTTGTAATTCTAGAAATTTGACTGTATCAATTAGGGAGAGATCCCATTTCCTAAATGCCCCAGGGGAGTTTCACGTTTTATTCTTTGGTACTTCACATGAAGTTATGAGTGTGAACAAGCCTCAGACGTCAGAGAACACTGCCAGCTTCCTTGAAGACTCTGTAACAAAAGAATGTTCTTTGGCCAACAATATGTGATGTAAAAGGGATATTAGAGCTGTAATGACGTGGCCTTCCATCGTCCTCCTTTATGATAATGCAAATGTCAATGTAGAGAGAAATTTATGTAACATGTATATTTTATAGTATATACACACAGATTTATATGTAGAATGAAAACTATATATAGCTTAACAAATACATAGACTATAAATGTTTGTTGTATTTATTGTATATAGTTATACATATGAGATAATATATATAATTTTATATAAGAAAACTAAAATGTAGTTATTTCTGAAGCTCAGTGATTACACTAACATTAGAAGTTTGAATACAAATTAATTTACAGCCTTGTAACCAACTCTAGCCCCCAGCTCCTGTTGCCAACAAAGCACCGTGCTGGGACGGGCACGGCCTGAGCAGCTGTGTGACTGAGCACACTCCCATCTCCCTCTCGCCCTCAGCCATGTACCTTTAAATCCATTTTGGTGTTGGGTTAAAGTAGGGGTTGGTGTATTATTGTGTCCTGTTGACAGATTCCTCCTTGCTCAGCTGGCATCCCTCTGTGGTCAAAAATGGCAAACTCCACTGTAACTGTGTTTCTTACTATTATTTTTTAAATCATGTTTTCTTTCATCAACAAATATTTATCAAAGGCCTGCCATGTGCAGAGACCATAAAGAGGAAGACATTCCTTTTGCCGTTAGAAAGCTCATCATCCAGAGAGTTATTACCTTTTATTATATTACGTGTTTACAACTTCGTATTATAATTATGTGTGCAGGTTTATACATCTAAAGACTTTCTGTAAGGCGTATTTACGTACAGATACATTGAAATATATGATAGTTGCATTATGCAGTTATTTGCAATGAATTCTAACTGCAGATTTAGGAACCAAATTAAAAAGTCACTGTAGTGAGAAGATAAAGTGCATCATACAAACAAAAAATAGAGTTTTTAACCTGTGAAGAAAAAAAACAATAATGTGCATTTTTCTGACAGTGATTGGTGAGTTTCCACATATCTCCAGCCAAAGTTATTGGAGTTAAATAGTAAAACAATATATCTTCATAAGTCCTTGTGTAACTTTGATTTTATAACTAACTGTGTTATTGATCAAATGTGATTTCCCTTTACTAAGAAAAAAAGGCCTTTAAAAATACCATGTAGCTTCTTAGTGGTCAAGTGATTTGTAGAGAGTTACATTCTGTGAAGAGGGTGAGACTAAATCAGGACCATGTGGATTTTATTCACTTCCAAATGCCTAGACTTTTTAAGAGATTATAAGGGAAATTCCTCAATTTGGAGCTGAAACATATCTGAAAAATGCACAAAAAGCTGTGTAACAGGAAAATTTAATATACAGAGTCTGCATGAGGTTGAATTGCTTTCCCATTCAAAAATATCTAGGACTATTGTGGAAATATACAGCCAAGTCCTAGAATGACTGGTCTGTGATAAAAATTCAATTGTGCATGAAATTTGTGGAGGGGCCCAAAGGGCAGCCAGTTACCCAATCTAACAAATACCACCTTGAATAATAAAGGATTCCCAATAGGTAACTTAATAACCTCTTTGTTACCAGGGGCTAAGGGAGTATATATGATACACATGTTTGTGTGTACCTGTGTGTGTGCGTGTGTAAAATATCTTCTAGCCTCAGGCTTAGAAATATGGCATTGACTTTCAAATAATGCCTTCTCCTACCACTTTGTATGATACAATTGCACAGATTTTATTTATACTTTTTTTTTAACCTAGTTAACATGTACAATAACCTCCTTGAGAGGAAGGTGTGCACACATGAGCCTTTGGACGGGGACGAGGGAGTTGACTAGGGTACATTCTCCCTCCCATGTGGGGCCAGCGGCACTGTTTGTGGGTTTTCTCTCATCTCTGTTCTGCTCTCATTCACCTAAAGCCCATGAAGCAGTGATTCCAGGGTTTCTGAAAGAGCAGTGAGTCAGCTTTTCACCAGCCAGCTACTGGAAAGTTCCCCACAGCAGGAGGATTATATGTGCTCTGTGAGTCCTCATGAAAATAACGTGCATCCCTCTTTTCCCCCATTTCCTCGTAGGCAAGGGAAGGACACAGAGAAGGTCCAGGGCTGACTGGAGGAGAGAACTATTTGGAAAACATACCAAAGTTATGGCAGTGGCAGAGTGATGGGTGGTCCTCAAGCCTGAAGTGGTATGTGATTACAGCCTGAGGAACCAGGTAATTGAGGTGGTTTAACACATGGGGCCTCCTGGCTCATTTCCCATAACTTCCAAATGGCTCACACTGCAGCAGTAGACCCAGGGCTGGCTCTGAACTTTAAGGAATTGCTTTTGTGGTCTTAAAATTGAACCTGAGCCTAATGCAGAATGGAACTTGGAATCTTCCAAGTCATTAGTCTCCATGGTCCCCGTCAACCAGCTGCTTCCCTCCCTATGCTGGCTCCTCTGAGAGCCACAGCTTTCCTGAAGCCCATGATGTGCCAGGAGTGGCTTGTTGACCATGAGGAATAGGAGGGGCTATGGGGAGTTTCCCACACTCCAGTAGAAGCCCCTAAGTGCAAATTTTTCATTTGTGTGAACACAGCAGGTTCTTGAGTTGTCGTTCAGTTCAGCTTCATTTTGTAATAATGTCGATGAGATTCCATAGGAACTTAACTCTTGTTTATACCACTTAGCTTATATTAAAAGTTATTGAACTTAAAGTCATAGAACTTACTGATAATTTTTAGTGTGGACTCATGGTAGTATTGATATTTCTCTTTTTTTAGTAAGTACAATTTGAGTTTACTTTCTTAAATGATAACGATTACATTTTTTTACAATGCTAGGCATTAATCACTTTCTGTTGTTCATTTCTTGATTATTCTTTCTCTAGACCACTGTAAGATCTTACAGTTTTGGAATTTACAAAAGATGTGTCATTTTCTCAGCCAAAAAATACAGAGAGGGACCGATTCTTGCTTTGGCCCCATGGATGAGCTGGCACCATAGCCTTAGAAGTACAGGCAAAGGAAAGTGAAATTTTGCTCTCCACCCACAGATCTAGAGCTTTATTCAATTGCAGCTTCCACCCCAGTGTCACCAGTAGCATGTGCAGATCCTGACAGAGAAGCCTGTAGGTAAGTCCCAGAGCTTCATGCCAAGCATATCAATGGCAGGGTCATCACCATAAGCACCTGAGAGTAGGAACACCCTCCCAAACCTGGGCGTGTGGGTACCAATATGGCCAGCAGGCTCCTCAGCTTCAACATCACTTTGAGTACTGCATCCTAGGGTGGTTTTCTTCCAGTTTTTCCTGGTGGTCAGCCCCAGAAACACCTGTAGAGGAACAGATTCTTGGACTTGGAACAGCTTGGTCTCTCAAGTCTCAAAAAAAAAGACCACATAATTCCCTGTTATGAGATTCTAGACACATCTTGTGTGCCACATCAGCCCACTCTCTGTCAGTGGCTCTCAAAGCTTTTTTTTTTTTTTTTACCATGACCCATAGAAATCTTCATTCAGCACAAACACACACATGTACTAACAAACACAATACCTAGCACAAGCAATAATTTCACAAAACATCACTTACCTTTACCTGCTAATTTATTCTGAGATGTTTTTCTTCTGTTCTTTTTAAAAACATTCTTCTCATGATGCACCAAGTTGATTTCATGACCTGCAAATAGTCACAACCCACGATTTTAAATAAAGTGCTTATATGATGTGGCTTATTGGCATATTAGAAAAATGTTACCAATATCATCATGATAGCTGTGATGTATTTAGCATCTACCATATGTGAGGGACTGAGCTAGGTACCTTACATACTACCTCTAGTCCTTACAATACCTTAGCAAGTTGTTATGCATATTTTACAAAAGGGATATATCAAGTTTAAATAACAAAATATTTCACTTAGAAGATTTAGCCTTTGTACACAGTTTAGCCTTTTGAACTAGTTCTGCTTACAAGTCAGGGTGGGGATATGTTTATGTGTGTACAGACATATTGGATATATGTTTGCACATATGTTCTGTACGAGAGTGAATAGGAGATGGATTGCATGGGTGGGGGAAGGAGTCTGGAGAAAAACAACTCAGCGAACTTTGTGTAGTAACTCATACACCTGTTTTCAGGCTGGGGAAGAGCAGCTATGAGAGGAAAGCCCGTCATGTGCCCACCAGTTCAATTTCTGTAGGCTAGAATTTTTCTCCTTCTGAAGGGAAAATTTAACATATTTTTTCTCTCTTTTAAAGTTGTATAAACTACTTTGTATACCTTGTGTATAGAAGTGAGTGTGCTGCCTAGACCTGTCTCCCCACACTGCCAACAAACTAACTGACGATGAAGAAATGCACCTGGGGGTCAAAGTGGTCTCTAAACCAACTGGTCTCGAAACATTCGGTTAGGCTGAACATCTTCAACAGAAAATGGTTCAAAGACAGCACTACTCACTGCTTTTGTTTTTGTTCTGTTTTGTTTTTTAATCTACCCAACACCATTGGTGCTAAAAAGTGAGTCACAGTGATATTTAAAGATATTTTGTCTCTCTAGCTAATTTAATACTCCCAGGTTCAAGATCTCAGAGAAAAGCCACTCCCTTCACTGGTATTCCTAGTTGTCTGGCTGTCTTCTGACATTAGTCCTGCTGTGCTTGGTTGGATCTTATCTAATGTGTTGCTTTTCCCCAGCCCTCCTGCTTGGCATCAATCTATACTAGAAGATTATTACACTTTGTAGTTAACACAAAACAAGCAAGCAAACCGTCTGCATTGTTCTTTATGCCCTGAACAAGCTTTCTTGACCAATAGCCAGTAAAGCACAATCTGCTATTCATTTCCAGACAAATCCTGACTACTTTATCCCCATCCCTCCAATTGGAGCTTCTCAATGACAGTCAAACTCTACAGGTCCAATGATAATCATAAGACATAAGGAAAATCAGAAGTTACCCATCCTTAACATAGTCTGCAGCTCAAAGACCACAGTATGAAAGCATCAGGAATTTTTTCATCAGTTTTCTCTGCCTTTCTCTTGGGGAGTGGGAGGGACGGAAGTCAGTATGATTAAATTGGAAAGATGCTACACACACAGGTTTTTAGGGAACTTTCCACCCTTCATGTGACTTTCCAGGAATAGCAAACCATGAAGGCCAATTCAAACCTAAACAGCTGTGGGATATGAGCTACGATGGGCCAAGGGATCAAATGGGACAGAAGAGCAACAGGAAAGAAGTAGACCATGCCATGGTGACGTAAAACTCTCCCCAGGAGCGAGTGATGAAAGTGCCCTTAGAAAAACGATGCCGGCTTGGATGCAAGTAAATTCTTGGGTATAATAATTTTAATTAAGCATCTAACTATATAAGAATTCATGAGGTTTTCACCCAAAAACAATTACAGGGACTAAATAGATAGCCTTCTAGCACATCATTGGCAATATTTTTCTAAAACTCTAACTGTTACTTACCTAGGACTCCTGTAGTAGTGACCGTGTGGTGATGTGTGGAAGCACACGTGGGTGTATTCATCTCTACTTTTATAACTGCCCCTGCAATACTACTTAGAATGGTGAGAGTGAGAATATTAAGGAATCCTGGACTATCTTTAATTTTACATTCTTTGAGGTTTCTCTGTGCTATTTCATTAGAAGAGTAAACTCTAAAATATTTTTCATTTGTTTACTACACAGGCTTCCTTAGATAACAAAGAAATACTTTTAATATTCTTGCCCGGTAAATCGTAATCCATTGTTGGGTTACTAAGCCAGATGTCAATCACGTTGTCCTCTTTTCCTTGACCCAGGAGAATCTCCTTCTTCAGGATCTTACAATGGCAAAACTTTTCTCCCTCATTCAGTGACCGTCATCAGACACCCAGAAAACTGTAAGTCCAGAACTACAGAAGTCTGACAAAATTTTAAGAGGCTATTGAACCTCCATAAGGACATCTACTCTTGGCAGCTTGTGAGGAAATAAGATAAACAGTGGCCCTTAACTCCCTGGGGCAGAAGATATCAAAAATAGCTTAGAAATGTTACCAAAATCATATAGACAATGACTGTTAGGGCCTAATACTCATAGGGAATAGACCCCAATTTTGATTGTGTTGCTCTACCCACATTCATTCACTCAGAAGACCACCCACTGAAAGTAAAATTTGGATCTTCCCTTGCTGGCCATGCTGGAATGGTCAGACCCTCCCACCCCCACCCCCACAACCACCAAAGATCAAAGACCTGGGTAATTATCCACCAAAGCTCACCTAAGGCTTACACACCTCAGGGCTGTTTTTTAGCTTAATGAAAAAAAATTGTCTTCATTACCTAGATTTTTTTTCTTAAGTTTGAAAAGTTAACTCTAGCCATGTGTACATTTTGTCACTTCTCCCAAGAAATCCCTCATGAATAACTACATTTTAAGACTGTTTCATGTAATATGACATCATGCAAAATAAACTAAAGCAGATTTTCTGAACGTACTACACATGACAACAAACGCCAAGATATGGCTCGTGTCCAACTCGGGTTCTGGCTCAAACGTTTGGCTGGAGGAGAAAAGGAATTATAACAAAAAAAATGATTGGGGGTATTTTTACATGAAACAGAGCGCATTACCAAAAACACAAATTTTTGTTTTCCCTTCAGCCTCACTGCATTTTCAGAACATTCGAGGCGGGAGTGGGGGGAGCAGTCATACGGTCTGTTTTTAAACACAGGATATAAGACAGCCTGAGGCAACATTCTTTACTCACGTTACTCACTTAGGTCTTGTGATTAGCAATTAACGGAAATTACATAAAGGAAGAAGAACAAGGAGATCCTCTTAGGTTAAGGGAAAGAGGACAAGGTGATGGACACCTGGCTTAGTAACCCATCAGTGTAAACAAAAAACAAATCCATGACCCTCAAAACCATAGATTTTAATTATTTTGCACAAGGAGAACACTGCAAAAATGCTGTTATCTTAGTGGGACAACAATATTTAGAACTAAAAGCATTCTTTTCATATGAGACATATTTAAAATGTAAATTTCCTAGTTTCATTTTCTCTTCATCCTGGGAGAAATTTATGGGGTGACAGAAATCTCTAGGTGTGCGTTGGAAATCCTGAGTCTTTCTTGGTCTCATTTGATCACTGGCTTCACTACTGTAGGCCTCAGTTAACCCACCTGGAATTGGATACCATGAAAAAGACAATAAAAAAGAGTGTTTTCTTACTAAGTTAGAAGAGTGTATGATTGTTCGAGAACTTCCTCATGACTTCTGTCAGTGTGTGACAAAATTTATCTTACTAAAAATAGGTGTGAGTTCAACCAGCTCACCGTGTTGTTGCCTGAATGCATTAACCTCTGCCACGCTTCCTAAGGTTTCCGCGCTGCAGGTTACACATCGCAGATGGTTTTTAGTTCAGCGATGCCATCCAGGGAGAAATCCTGCTTCTACATCAGGCATCATCATGGATTAATAGGCACGGTTTCGTATGACCTTCAGGTTTTGCTGTAAGATTTCTTAGAAATGGAGCTGGTGATAGATATTCCAGTTAGAAAGCAAAAGATAATTTTTACAAGTTAGATATCCTCTCTAATTTATATCTCCGAATAACTGAGCCGTGAGTAATGTAAAAGCAAATATTATTGCAATACCTAAGTTTATCTGTACTCTAAGATGTAAGTTAATGATAATGCCTCCTGAGTTGGTGCTAGGAATTATGGCCATAAATATCCCCTGGACATTGTGAAATACATTGTCTTAATTAAAGCTGTTTAGTTTAAGTTTATGTTCAAAAGAAGCCAGCTTTGTTTGTTTCTTTTAAATCTCATAGTCATTTTCATAGATGTGTTTATAAATGTAAGGGGGAGAGGGAGTGAGAGGAAACAAACTCTGTTACCTTAAAGAAAGGTTAGGGCAGTGAAGTGGAATGAGGAAAAAACAAATTTGTCATTGTTTGAGGCAAAGCCCTACACATTTATTCCAGATAATTCTCATTTTTTATATTCTACTCATGTGAATGTTTTTTCCAGTCACTTTACTTATGTCTACACAAACTAGCTACAGTAAGTAGGAAATTATGACTTCTCATTAAATATGGGGGGCTGAATTTTTAACTATACCTCAGCCCTCTCCTAAAGCCCCACTAAAAACACAATAAGATTTTTTAAAAGACATAAATGGATTAAATGTTTAAAATAGTGTGTATTCATATAAATACTTGCACCATCTATGGAGTGTTTTATTAAAAGGGACAACCCGGCCTGGAAATAATGATTTTTCAGCTCTAATGAGTGGAAATTCACCACACTTCTACAATGCATCACTTTTCCAAAGGGGGAAACATGATAAATTATTTCAATAACTCAATCTGTTCTATGAAAGTTTCATGAGAAAAGGTAAATGAATGTTGGAAAAAATTGTGTGTATAAGTTCCAAAGTGTATTGCCAAGCACATATTTTGAATTTTCTTTAGTTTCATTTCCTATTTTTATGAAAAACTTCTGGAAGAGTGCTGCCAAAATAAACTGCAGAGTTCGAATAACCTATGTTACAGTTTAAATATGTTAATAGTCACCATAATTGTCCATTAAGCCAGTTCAAGTTCAGCCCTAATTTCTTGCTTTCTATTTCTATCTTTCACTAAACAAAATTTTTATTTTAAAAGTTATTTTTTCTAAACATGTTTGAGTCCCTTTAATTCTAGACTATTCTCTTTTATATTGGTCAACACATTTCAGCAGTTAGATTTTCATTTTTTGCTATTTTCTTTCTTCTTAAAAATCTGAGTGATTTTGGAATTCAGCAGGTGCTAAAATTGCAAATTTGATCAAAAGACTAAGTGGTGTGGTATGAGGGGAGGTATATTTAGCATAAGATAAAGTCCCCAAAGTAAAATCTTTCTGAAATTTATTTTTTACCATGGTTATCAAAGCTACTACTATGTTATTTTTTATATAAATATCTTTTTCACGTTTAACCAAAATTCTCTTATTTTAGTTAATTGTAAAATAAAATTAATTATACTAAGATAAAATTGTTAAGAGAAATTTTAGCCAGTGTAAAAGGTGGAATAAGGAAGAAATAAAAGCATAGCAATGATAAATACCAACTTCAAGACAGTGATTCTTGGCAGAAAGTAAATTGATGCCCTTGGGGAAGTGTATAAAGGACTTTCAATGAATTTGATAAAATTTTTCAATGGGTGTTTTCCATGGTATTGCATTTCATATACAAGGTCTGTCCAGAAAAAGTCGAGCCATTGTTAATAGAACAAGAATGGTTTACAAGGCTTCCATGTAACCCGGCAGCCAAAGAGAGAGGACTGGGATGTGCATGTGTGAACAATGATGACTTCACAGTACTATACTAGTCAGTGGGGGTGGTAGATGACATTGAGTGAGCATGTGTACTGTGTAGCTGTCACATTCAAAATGACTGAGCAAGTAGAGCAATGAATTTGCATCAAATTTTGTGTTAAGCTTGAACATTTCTCTCCAGAAACTATTCAGATGATTCAGAAGGCCACAGCTATGGGCCACTGGTGATTGGCAGTTTCATCACAACAATGCGCCCGCTCACACATCACATCTCCTGCAGAGTTGTTTGGTGAAACATCAAATCGCCAGGTGACTCAGCCCCCCTACAGCCCAGATTTGGTGCCCTGTGACTTCTGGCTTTTCCCAAAACCAAAATCACCTTTGAAAGGGAAGAGATTTCAGACCATCGATGGGATTCAGGAAAATACAACAGAGCAGCTGGTGGTGACTGGGAGAACTGTGTGAGGCCCCAAGGTGACTACTTTGAAGGGGACTGAGGTGTCATTGTCCTATGTACAATGTTTCTTATATCTTATTTTCTTCAAAAAATGTCTCTATTTTTCATATTACATGGCTGGATACCTTCAGCAGACCTCATATATTCTAATATTGCATAATAAACTTCTTGTAAACACAAATACACACAAAGAATCAGCAAAATATAAGATTTTGAGTAGCTCTGATTTTGTTGCATTCCTGTGGGTCCCAGGAAAGAAACCAGCAGGAGCGTCACGGGCCGATAGCTTCATGTGGGTACTGAGGGGGTGCTGTCTGAAGGCACAGTCTGGTAAAGCCAAGGAGGCCACAGCACAGAGTGGGGGGCGGGCAGTTTCCTCCACTGGAGCAGGACTGCTCTCAGTCAGGGAAATGGAAACACAGAAGCAGAGTTTACCAAAGTGTGATGAGAAAATCTGAGCAGCTCCTCTCTCTCACCACGTACTGCCTTGGGCTTGGATTTCAAGAAGGATAAATAGCCTAGGTGCTGGGTGCTGACACGTCACTGTCTGCGGTAAACCAATCCAGGAGTTATGAAGGGGGACCTTTCCTGGGCCCATTTCTTTTCTGAATCATGTGGCAGGAATAATCTGTATAAACGTGTAAGGTGCATTATCCAGTTTTACTTTGCAGCTTAGGTTTATTTTCTCTTGTTACCCTAGAGCTTATAGGATTGTTTCTTCTCTCATGCCCCAAGCTCCTCAAAGCCTAAAGGTGGGATACCTCTATAGCACTTGAGGACAACACAAACACGTTTTATCAGTATTACCCCTTGAAGACGCTAGAGCATGCGCTGCTCGACTGCACGATTTAAGAGATCAAAGAGCAGTACTATTTACAAGGTGAACAATCACATCTGCCAAATGAATGTTTGCATATAATTATTTTTTAAAATCCTTTACAACTATTGTGGTGGTGTCGACTCCAATTTTTGTAGGCAGGTTGGCAGAAATTGTCAGCCAGAGCTTCCTACTATAGTGTAATTGTCCAGTTAATATGAAAGTTTAACCAGTCTCCTCAAGCCAGCAATCGGCTTTTTGCTGTAAATTATCCAGTCAGAAAATCTCTGCTTTGAACATAAACTGAACAATTGGAAATTTGCCATGTCATTGTAAGTGGGTACAGACTCAAGTAATGAGAACTATAGTACAGTTATTCTTTTCTATTTAAAAACTGGAATCTCAGAAGCAACAAAGAAGTTGATGAGGAGACCAAAATCCAGTGCAGACCACCTGATCATTTTTTATTGTTGAAGTATAAATTATTCTCTAACCAACGGGTCATGGAAAATATGCCTAGGTGTTGAACTGTCAAAAGAATTACAACATTTTTATTTATTCATTCACTCATTTCCTAATTAGAATTTGGAAAAAAACTTCTCTTAATGTTTGTATGTCATAATGTAGTGTATTAGGCTGTGATAAGAACTCCTAAGGTAAAAATCACATTTGTTAATATACAGAAGTTGACTTAATAAAGTATTTTTTTTCTACTGGGCATTTTTGTGAGAAAAGTCACTTTATTTTCCTTCCTAAAAGAACTTACTTCATGCATGAGATTGCTACTTCACAGTGTATTTATCAAACAGGGACAGCTTATTTCTAATCAACATGGTGGGAGAGGTAAGTTAGAAGAGCATATCGTTCTACACATACAAGGGAGGGTGAATTCCCCAACTGCAATGTTAGAGAAATGTCCCATAGAGCTAAGTGTCCTCAACCGTTTCTCACCATCAACAGGTACTCCCTGGTGAAAGAGATAACGATTTGCTTAAAGGGATAGCATCTCCAATATCTCCCAGTTAATATTGAATTGGCAGTTTATTTTGATTTTCTAAAAATCACAAATCATATGCACTTAACATTTTGAATAAATTTTATCCTTCTTAAGCACTTTTTGATTAAATTCCTCTTATTCGTTTCAGTACTTACCTGCACACTATTACTGTGAACATGCTTGTGAGCAAAAATTCTTCAAACCTGCATCTTCTCAAGACTATTTACAGAGTTATTGGAAACCTGAACTAGGGGATAATGGATTTAGGTAAACATGATGTTGCTAAAGTAGTTAAAGCCTGTCGTCCTGAAATGTAAACAGGATGATCTAAATTGAGTCTAAATATTACATCCATTTTAACATATACGACACTTTGCCTGGGAAGGTAAGAAGCTAGTGTTTATTCTTATTTATCTAGGAATTCTCTTCTTATTTCACACTTGCTTTTAGGGGCATGAGAAGTGGTACTAAATTTTCTTGTTATATTAATTTTTGTTAATTTGTTCTCTATAAAGATATCTTCATCTTTATATCTATCTATCTATCTACATATTTTCATTTCAACTTTGTAGCTGGGAAATTAGTAGTCAGTCAAGTGAATGCACTTGCTTTCTGTTCTCAGTGCCCAGCAGAGGATGGTAGCCTCTGGGTCTGAATGACAATTCAGCAGAGAGAGTGGCCAAAGGGCCCATTTTGGTCCAGTGGTCCATCTCTGTTCTAATTCGCCATGGACAACAGTTAGGACTATGGAGCTCAGACCCGTTATGCACAGGGTGAAGGTGGATTCTTGAAGAAAAGAATGAGAAAGTCGGAAGGGAAGACTGGAAGAGAAACTTACAGGAGCATCCTTTAAACTCAAAAACCCTACCGCCTGGGCCAGCAGATTTTAATATCTGGTGTGCATAGAATTACCTGGGGCATTGTAAAAAATGCAGATTCCTGTGACCCATCTTTTGAATGTGACTGTTTATGTAGAAATAAGCAACAGAACACGTTGTTTCTTGTTGGTAAGGTCCATCTTGCTAAGATGTGGTGAAGAACAAAATGTGTTAATATTTATTTTTTCAGTGCAAATAGATGTCTTAAAAATAACATTTTCTGAATCTTTATGGGACCAATAAAAAGGGAGTGGCAATTCTTTAAAGGAAAAATGATGCATGAAGTGCCATGTGATTAAATTGAGCAAATAACACGTAAGAAGTACACCAAAACGTAGTTTCAGGGCATTGTGATTTGACTATTGCTGATGAATATTCTTTTTTAGAATTTAAACTTTCATGAGACATTTTCTTGAAAGCTTGTTCTCCGTGGTGCAACCTAACAGCAATAGGAATTACGTCTAGCTGTGGACGAAAAGTTAGTAAGTACTTCCAGAGCTCAGTGTTTCATGTCATCATGGTAGCACAGCTTGAAAGTATTGCCCTACATCTAAAAAACCCATTACTTTTGCTGTAAAAGATGAAAAAAATATGGATTTCTAGCTCTGTATTCCTGGAAAACAAAGGTAGTTCTAGAATTAATCACAGCCATCACCTACATAAGGAACCAAAGGAATTCAGTGAAGTAAAAGTCAAGTTGTGCATTCATTTAGCCTGAGTAAGCTGGGCAATAATTGCTTACCTGCCAAAGACCATGTCACTAAGAAGTGGTAAACCCAGCCAGGCTTCCCAAAGCCTGGGAACTCTCTACTCTACTGGGCTGCTTTCTCAGGCATTATTTTCAAACCTCAACTAACTCCTCTAAAACTTCTTCCTTAGAAAATATAAAAGGAAACTTTTATAGCATTACTAATTATTAAACCAAGTTGGATAAAAGTAGAGTCAAATCATTTACCCGTGAAACATTCCACAGAACTATGCTTAGTGGGTCTTGGCAAACTTGTCTCTCTAACCCTTCATCTCATTAACTGAAAAAGGGGGCTGATAATGGGACCTCTCTCATTAGTATTCTCATAAGGATTAAATGGTATAATAAATGCAAAGTGCTTAGTATAACGTTACTGGCATGTTAGAAGCACCCAGTAAATCTTAGTTATTACTCGCTACTTACAGAAGTCGGACACAGGTTAGTGCAGAGGTGTCAACATGTGCTCTACCATTAGATACGTTTCACTTTTGGATGAATAACAGAAATTGATTAAAAACCATCTGTTGATGTCACAGAAACTTCAGACCATAGTTACAATTAACAGCATTATTTCCCCTAACGTAGTCTTCTCATAAGTTATTCTTTTCTAAGAATAACTAGGTAGCTAGATGAATTAACACATAAATATTTAAAATAAATGCACACGATACATTAATAGTCTTGTATCTTGTGGTGCAATGTCTTATGATTTTCTAGGTGTTTGTGTACATGGTTTTGTTTTTTTTTTTTGACAACTTAAGTACTTTCCCAAGTAGAGTATATATTTCAGGGTTGTTTCTTCTCTGAAAAATACATGTCATAGTTTCATCTATTTAGTCCTCAACCCTTAATCAGACTCAGTTTATTTTAAGACTGGATCCTTGGATCCTTCCTACAGTTGAATAAGCCATAGAAATGTTCACGTTCTGGGAGGAAGCCCCGCCTGGGGTTTGACGAATAGTTGAAGCCTGTTACGCCCCTCTAAATGTTTAGAATTACTGGCCATTGGCTCCTCCTTTCTCTCCAGACACATCTTCTTTCCAGGAGTCTGGTCAGTGGCTCTTCCCTGCCCTTTTCTCCAACATTCTGAGGCGGCGTCTCTATTGTTTCCACTGCCAGATATTAGTTTTCTGCTTGTGGAAAGGGTCTGAGAGAAATTGAACCATGACCTAGTCAGCTTGCCTTCCCCTACCAGGTACCAGTACCTGATAAAAAGGAAATGCAATATTCTGTCTGCAACCATCATTATTTTGGAACTGTGCTGTAAACATCCTCTCCTAGACCGCACAGAAATGCGTGGAATACGAACTCTGGTGTGTGTCCTGGGGCAGCAGGGCTTACTCCTGGCATTGAGGTTTGACGGTGGTTTGAAGCCCCAGTGGGGCTGGATTGCAGGGCAAAGGGTTGTCATGAGAACGAGTGTGTTTGGAAAGGACTTTGAATACCCAGGAGTCATAAATGTGACACAAAAACATTAGTTTCCTGAAGAGTTAATATTAAGAGTTTGTTAGATGCAGAAATTCATAAATCAGTGGTTTTACTTTGAACAGATCTCCAGCCAGTAGTGAGACTGTTGAGTAAATTGGCAGCCTGTTTGCTGTTGTTTCCTTTTTTGGAAATTTAACCCCTTGGAAAAACAGCAGGTTTGGGGCTGTTACATGTTTCAAGGTCGGCCACCAGAGAAGACCACTTAAAATTGTTTTTTTGATCTGGAGTTTGAATTCCCCTCTAGCAACTTTTTTGCCTCCTTTTAAATCATTCTGACAGAGCATCTTTGCTGGGTGCGTTTTGGTGCCCTTTGCAAAGCTGGGGGCAAAGGATTTAGGGCGGAATATCTGCAGCTAGCATTTCCTTCCGCGGTGTGAAGAGAGTAAGTTTCTCAAATTTTCACCCCATATACACCTTCTGTAAGCCAGTTAACTGATGTTTAACTCCATGCTACAGCACTTCAACATTTTTAATGTTGTTTTTAAAGCACATTCCCACTGAGAATTAACTGTTCGAATAATCAACAGTAACAGATAATGATCATAATGATTCAAGTCATTGCTGTACTTAACACATTTAATGTATCACAGCTTTGTTACCTTTCTATTGCAACCAAAAACACATCATTACAACTGGACTCAGAGGAAAACTTTGTAGGGAAGGAATGGGCTTTGAAAATAAGTCCCTTTTAGAATTTTCAGACCTTGAATTGTCTCTCCACGGGGTGTATAGAGATCTAGATACAATAATATGATGATTCAGGACATTTCTCTTGGATTAAAATGAAACCACCTCTTTCTTTGCCACAAGTAACACACTACATAGTTCACCAAAATCTACTTTGGGGGCTTTTCAGCCTCAAATGTCAGTTGGTAGAATTCCATGGAAAGGAAATTTTGAGACAGTCAACCATGTTGGTAAAGTGGTGTTTTGTTTGGAAATATCACAGATTGCTACTTCAAAGTGCTTAATGAATGGGTATGTGGGTTTCTACAATATTATTTCTTTAAGGAAACGAAAAGACAGGAAATACCAACTTGCACACTGAAAAGCTCTGCCAAATGAAGAGCTCTGCACTTTTCTTATAAAGACATTCTCTGCCAAGAGTTTGCCAAAACCTAATTGCAAATGAACATCACAACTTCTCCCAAACAAATTGGGAAATCTGTGAATGCATGCCCAGTGTTTTCATGTGCATTGCCAAGAACTCACTGCCCACTGGGCAGAGATAGGAAGGGAAGTATATTGCAATGTCTCTATGTAAGTGTACCATACCCTGCCGTCCAGACAATGGTTTCCCAGCCCTGGGAATCCCTCACTTACAAAGCCTTTCATTATTTCCATAAATGGTGAGCAAACAGTGGCCCAGACAGTGGGGGCTTTTGTAATTTCTACTTTCTCATGGAAAAAACGAATGTTGGTGTTTCTTTTCCAAAGACATGGATATATGGATTATAATTTTTTGTTTTTTATCTGGAGTCTGTTCACTTTCATTTGGGGGCTAAGTGGCTAGAAAGTAATTTTATGGATTATTTACTTTTTTATTTTTAAGGCGGTACTTAGTGAAATAAAAATTAGTAAAACATATTTGAAGCAACATTTTCATGGGTCATGTCCTAAACATAATGAATATCACTTCCCAGGTGCTTGCTGTGCGATAGGCAGTATCCTTTACACACTTCTGGTAATTTTAATATTTTAGATTTCTATGAGCAAGGTAATAACAAGGAGTTCAGGAAACTTATCTCAAATTATTTAGCTAGCAAATGGCAGGTCTATATTTTGAACACAATTCTGTCTTATTCGAACTTCTGTGCTCTTTATGACTATATTCTAATAATTCCCTTATGTCAATAATAAGGCAAAGAATCTTTACTTCAGACCAAAAACATTTTTCTTGTTAGTTCAGTTTGCTCCTTAGATTCCACATCTGAGTGAAATCGTAAGATAATATTGTCCATGGAATCAAATTAGTATTTATTTTCAAAATGTCTCATATCTTTCTCTGTAAACTCTCATGCTATTTCAGTGGCACAACTACTTCTATGGTCTTTACCCTTCATCAGACCCAGAGCCAACAAATATAAGGCGTGGATGCCGCAACCTCATTTCCCTTGCCTGTGCCAGCCATCACTAATGGGAAACAGAGCTCTTCCCACCGAGGCTAGCCTCAGCCTCATATTCCTCATCACAGTGCCGCAGGAAAACGGTACCAGGCATCTGAATTTACACTTAGGAAAATATATATTTGCCAGGAAGGATTTATCGCATTCTATGCACCATTACCAAAAAACATCCTTAAAATATTTATCTTATGACTTGACTATCCTAATCAAAATTAGTCAGTGCTTCCATATTGCCTGCTACTTAAAACCAGAACTTAGTCCAAAATCTTTCCAAAACTTTCTTCTCAGCCTTTTCTTTCCCCCTTTTTACTCTTCCATGTAGATCTTAACTCTCAGTCCTGAATTTTCTATTCTCCACTGATGCGGTCATCTGCAAGCAGTGTCCACGGCATTGTGGCTGAGACAAGACAAACTCACACGGACTACCAAGACCTGTGGAGAAAAATGGATAGCACGGCCACTCTCTCAAGAGGAGAGTGCCCTAACCCTTGCCTTGACAGGCTTTTATTGCTTTTCTGGGCACATGACATTGAGGATGATCCTCATTTACCATGCACAGGTTGCTTTAGGTGGTTACAGAAAACAAAGGAGAGGATGTTGCTAATTACATAAAGAAAGGAAGGATATTTGCAAATGTAAAGGGAAAAGTGGTTGAACTGGTTACACTCCTCCTTGGAAGGTTTAGCATAGATTTTAGGAAGTTACTTTAAAGATACTCAGTACACATTTGCTGCCTCAATTCAGGGTGAGGGAGTTTTAGCAAAAAGCAAGTCTCAAAGGGGCCTAGGTACAATGAGGGCCTGATTCCCCACGGGAGAACCTATCTGTGGGCGTGGGTCCTGTGTACCCAACCTTGCTTTCCACTGGCCTTTCTGAGTGGGAGCTGGGCCCACGCCATGCAGAACGGTCTCCTATATCTCCCCCCTTGTTTTTAGTTAGGACTGCTATAGATCCCACAAAGCTTGCTACTTGCTGGTCTCTAACAGGACCCTGGAAAAATAATTTGCAAGTGCATCAAAGTACATAGAGCATTATTATAATCAGTAAGCAACCAGCGGCTCCAAACACCCACATTCTCAGATTAAGCCCAATAATCATTGTCAGACGGTAATGATCAAACAATAGATAACATTCAAAGAACTATTAGGGCTTATTTAGAGTCAGGGTCAGATGGCTAAGAGGCCATAAAACTTTGGGGAAGCAAGCTCATTTCAGGCTTGGACCCTCATCATTTACATTGAGGATATTAGCAAAGCAGGTTTCACAGGATTTTATGCATTTTTTCTTAGGCCTGATCTCTCCGGGGAACCCACCCTTTCCAGCACAGGGCTGCGCCCACCTTTGGCATTGTTTCAGGCTTAGGTCGAGCTGGGTAAGTAAGGCAGCCAAGAGATTAGGAGACTTCTTGCAAACAGAAGGAAGATTCAGGCTATGTCAAAGCCAAGGGGCAAGGGTCCATCACTCCCTTTTTCTATAGCCCCCCAAGTCCTTCCCTAAGGGCCCCCTCATGACCAGGCCTGTCTTAGGTCATCCCTCCCTTGAGGAATCTTACCTGTCATTGGCTAACTGATCATGCACTGGGGGCCAGGCAGGGTGAAGTAAAGTGGGCAGAGGCGGTGCTCCTGCCAGGGAGATAAGCTTCATCTTCTCAGTGGCTTAGGGTCCCAAGGTCTCTCACTCAGCCTTAGCCATGGGGATTACAGCTTCTGAAAACAGGCAGGGCGGTTCCCAACACCCCTACCATTTGTGTGTTTGCTCTCTATCTAAGAATGTTGTTTTGCTCCTGTACAACAATAAAATCATACCAATCATTTTCAGGTCAACTTGCCAACTATTTCAACACTAGCTGATTACTGTGTTTTGTTTTTTTCAAATTTTAAATATAGTAGTTCTCTAATCTGATGAAATCAAGACTAGTAAATGATTGGTCAATCAACTACAAAAAAGGTATTTAGAATGGTTAGGGAAAGAATCACAACAACGATGTAAACATTTTATAAATATTCCAATTTAAACTTAAGAACTATACATTAATTCTTCAAGCTTTTGTTATAGGGTAAAATTTCTCCTTCAGTTATGAGTCTGCTAATAGGAATTTTATAACACTTTTCTTGCATACGACATATCTGTAATGTACGCTCCGTGATTCCCAGTCTATGTAAAAAAGGGGACAAGAGCCTTCCAAATGCCCTGAGTGCAAATTCACCTATTTTTTTGTAATTTCCCCCCTAATCTAACCTTTAAATTGTCTTGCAATATTAAATTGATTAGTAATTGTTGCTAGCCATTTATATACCTTTATAAAGTATTCAAGTAAGCTGTCATATCAAAAAAGTCAGACTCCTCTTTCTCTTCCATATTTCATTGATTTATATTATGTGACTTTAATAATAAATACCACTGACATATTTGAAAAAAACACAGTTGGGTAGCATACCATTCAACCCTAGGTGTCCTGAAGGTGACCAGCGAACTGTGGACAAGCAGTATGCTATGACAATACATTTTACTAAGCCAATGGAGAGCTGAAGTTATTCCAGAAGGCTGGTTATGAAGAAGATGAAGACGAAGAAGAGAGATTCTTCTCATTTATATTTATAGTCTATCTTGTTCCTTGAGTGTGCTTATATACAGCTTTTGGGAGGATAATTATCTTTTCCTGTAAACTATTATGGTTAGTTTATATGAAGACTCCCCAGAGTCTTTCTCACAGGAAATCATATTGACATTATAATGAAAGTATATAAAGTATTCACTAAATTCTATTTGCTGGTTAAACCCATATGGCCAAATGAAATGAAGAGGCTTTAGAAATCCATGGGAGGGAAACACTTCAAAGTTTCACAACTTCATACAACATAGCATAACCTGAACTGGGACAAGTTGTCAGGACATAAAACATTTTAGAAACGAAGGGTATAGTTCCTGAGCTACAATTCTGTTCACATTACAGATACGATGCAGAGTCCAAAACACAAAGTGAATTAGTGATAATTGGGGTAATTGATAAATAGAGAAAGAATATAATAATTTATATTGAGCAACTGAACTAATATTCTAGAAGTTCAAACATTTAAAAAATCTTTTTGTTCCCATTATCCTAGATATAGACAAGTCACTCTGTCATTCTCAGCTTAACCAAAGAGAAATGGAAAGGCCAGGAGATTTGACCAAGGTCGCAGAGCAAGTGATCTAACCAGAGCTAACTAACCACGGGGTACCCAAAATGTTCTTAGTCAAAAGACTTAATAGCTTTTACCGAAAATAACTACTTCAGTCAAAGAGAGAAGGATAATTGCTACTTCCACAGACAACATAAGAAACCAGCATCGTTTCAGCCCAGAAGGCAACATTAAATGACCACCCACACACCCAATCATGTATTTATCTCCTTCAGCTGCAAGAGCCTCTTCTATTTGGTTCCCTATTGATCTAGAAAGAAAAACTAATCAATAAAGTCTAAAACAGATGCAAAGGCAGTATGCATAAAAAGTGCCACTGTGTTTCAATTTCATCGCTGGGTCAGCTATTCCCTGCTCACTGGTGTCTCAATCGCTGAGCCAAGCCAGCTCTGCAGGGACTCGGGTGGCTCCACACCTTCCAGTACAAATACCTGGCTGTGCAGGACAGAAAACATCAGCCAGGACTTGAAAAATCCTCAATTTAGGCAACAGGCAACTGTTGGCTAGGACTAATTTGATTCCTTCTGCTTTGTCTGGACAACAAACTATCGGTGATTTCTGAAGGCGATCGTAACTGACCAGATAGGGGGTTATGCCAGATATTCACTCTCAAGAGAGTTGACAATGGTGTGGGGATTGCCTGACAGAATAGGGGGTGCTGGGCGGAGGGAGGCAGGGTGGAAAAGGTTGGGACAACTGTAATAGCATAATCAGTAAAATATAATTTGAAAAAAAGAGAGTGTTCTGGAAAACAGCTTAGGATGCATCTATGAACAAAGGTATTTATTATCCTTTGTTTAATTTAATTTAATTATAAGTTTTTATAATTAAAAATTTCACAATGGCTTTATTTAACTAGCTCTCAAATTCCTGAAAACACTTGGTTCTTCCCCCCCACCCCCCCCACCCCTGGAATGATGAAAACATTTTTATTCTTTTTTAAATTTAAACTTTATTGTATTTTTTCCATTACCATTTAGTCCCCTAATACCCTCCTCCCCTCAGCAATCACCACACTATTGTCTGAGTCCAAGAGTCCTTTTTCCTTTTTGCTCAGTCCCTCCCCCTCCCCTCCCCCACCCCCTTGCTGCCATCCTGCTCTCCATCTGTGAGTCAGTGCGAGCTAGCGGCAGCGCACCCTTGAATGACAGGTCATGACCATGTTATTCCACAGTGGCTCAGTTTCTGAAGCTGAATCTGAATCCCAGCTTTTACTTTGGCTAGTTATGATAGCTTGAATAAGCTACTTAACTGCACAGAACCTTGATTCTCTCAGATAGAAAAAACAAGTTAATAATGTCTGTTTTGTGATTCTATGGTGGTGAGGGGTAAATAAAACATTATATTTGAAGGGCTTAGCCCTATATTTGGTATATAATAATCACTCGGTAAATAATGACAATGTGTTTATTTAAACTCTAGGTAGGAATTATATACTTGATTAGATTAGATTTGTTTTGCTGCCACCTTGAAAGCTGCCTGTAGCACCTTAAAGAAATAAGGAATTTTATGAATAGAGGAAGGAAAGAAACCAGGGAAAAGACTGGAGAGAGAGGCAAAATGAGGGCACTGAGAAAGAAACAGAACAAAATAGCATCAAATATACAGAATTAGGATGAGAGAAGACTCAAAAATGCAATTTATTTCCTAGGTCAAATCATGTCTATACTATCCACTAAAGCTTCATTCTTAGTTTCATACAAAGGCAGTATACTCAATGCATAAATGATCAAAATCATTTCCTCGAATGGACAAGCATGGAGCAAACTCATCCTATCTATTTGGCCCAGATTATTTGATCAATAGTGTCCATGTGACCCACACTCCGCCAGTCAGGCACTCTCATCTTGAAATCTGTAATTTCTACCCAGAGACTGAAGCGAGTCAGTATCGGGTGCCACCATCTTGGGAAGCTCCCATTGGCCACGAGAAAATGAGGAAACTGATCTGCAGAGGTGGAGACAGGCCAAGTAGCAACACATAGAAGAGGAGATGGCCTGGTCCTGTGTGGAAAAAAGGAGGCGGGAGACAAGTGAGGATGACTTTGCAGTTCTTAGGAAGTCGGGCTATATCCCTTAAACTTTGTTTCGATGAGATAAACCATTTTCTTTATAATAAATGTCCTTTACCTAAACAAGCTTGAGTGGGTATCTATGCCTAACAACCAAACAACTGACCTAGGTAAACCTGGCTAGTTTTAAAGTTCTGTGATAATATACAAAATCACAGTATTCCACAGTTTGAAGAGATCAGATTCCAGCCCCCATTGATCAATGGACTCAATGGAGTCCAGAGGAATGAAATGACTTGCCTCAAGTTACATACTTAATGAGCAACAGAACTTATTCCGAGGCTCCGTTCTGCTGGGTACCAGGCAGTGCAGCAATAATGGTGTGCTTCCAATTTTGGAGTGAGAGCACATTCAAAATCCCCTGAGAGTGATACTACTTGCAAAGGCCAAATCTCAGTTTCTCTTTCTCTGGTGCCGCTTTTTATGCATACTGTCAGATATCACAGAGCAGAAGCAGGAAGCTGGTCTACAGGAGGGTAGGGTGAGAATATGTATGGGCTTTGCAGTTGGATGGACCCAGGTTTAAGTGCTGACTCTTGCCCTGATGAGCTATGTGATTACGGAAACGAGACATGACCTCTAGTCTCCAGGTTATCCTCTGGAAGATAGAGATAAATAATCTAGTTTACGGAGTTGTTGGAGGATTAAATAACACAGAGATGTACTTTGTATTCCCCCCTGCCATGTAGTAAACATTTACTAAATGTTAACATTGTTCTTGATCTTGGCATTGTTAATAATTGGTCAGGGAGGAGACAACAACAAAATCCAGTGGTTTCCGTGCATTTTTACCTTAGGATGCAATAATTTCTTTCTTTGACATAATGATATAAGTTTATATAATCAGTAGCAACATGCACAAATCATTCTTTTAAAAAACAGATATTTACTAAATCTTTTCTTAAGGATATGAATCAATTCACTCCAGAACACAGTTGAAGTTTAATGTGCTTTAAAAATGGAAACTTTTTAGTGGGCCATTTAAAATGTGGCACCAAATGTAACAAACTGAATGTTAACAGGCAGCATTAAAAGCCAGTGATACCTTTCCTGGAGCTTCTATGAGGCAGAGCTAACAATAATCACTCACCCAGCAGCTCAAATAAAGAAACACTCTGTAAACACAGCTACACTTCATTAATGCAGAAGAACCAAACTGCTTTCAGCTAGAAGGAATGTATAATGCAACACAATTAAACAAACAGAGATGGATCAGCCTAGGAACTTTGAAGGACATCATCACAGCTTTAACGTTCCATGATGTAGTGTTCATTAGCAAGGCCATGGTTATCTAGAGCAGCAATTTCTCCAGCTTCTATGGCATAAGCACCCAGATGAAGAACTTAAAAGAGTGCACTTTCCTGGAAACCATCCCCAGACATTCACATTCAGGGGTTCTGTAGTGCTGACCAGTTATCAGCAACTTTAATCCAGGGATTCTGACAGAACTCACTCTGAGAAACACTGATGTAGACTCTCAGGCTGAATAACATTTTAGATGGAGAAAGACAGAGGTCATCAGAGAAAGCTCTTATTAGCAGGCTCTGAAGGGAGGCAGAGCTAATTCTGTAGAAAGGAAAAAATGAAACAACTCAAACGATTCAAGTCGTCAGTTAGCCTTACCTTGACTCTCACTGAACCTGAGAGGGTGGGTTCTTTAGAAATACCAGGTGTCAGTGTCAGCTCTGTCTCAAAGGAATTGAAGGCCAGTGTGGAACAGCAAAAGGATAAAGAAGCCTCAGGTTCAAGGAAAAATCCAGGGCATAGGAGAGGTGGTGTTTTTTCAATCATCTGTAGATATAAATATCCAAACATACATTTCTGCAGCAGTGAGTAGCAAGTACTTACTTTGAAAGCATCTCAAAAACAAAGGGATTCTAAATGTGAGTAATATTACACTTCATCTGATACACTGTTGCTGCACCGACCCAGTCAAGGGAAGCAGCAGCAAAGCTTTCCACAAAATCTGCTGGATGGCCATTTAGGACATTAGAATTTAACTTCTCCGGATCCCAGAGTGGTCTTGATATTTTGAAAGTTCTTTTCTATTCTAATGACCTGTAATAAAGTATTTACTATGTGTCAGGAACTGTTTCAGGCATATGAGTAAATGAGGAATAAATGGTGACGAAGGGTGACTAGACTTTGGACGGTGAGCACACAATACTCTATACAGATAATATATTAGAGAATTGCACACTTGAGACCTATATAATTTTAGTGACCAATGTCACCCCAATAAATTCAATTAAAAAAACAACAAAAAAGTGAACCTATTTAATCTTCACAATCTTCCTACGAAGTATGTACCCACACTCTAGTTAATTCCATTTTATAGACAAGCCTACGGAGGCACAAGGAGGCTATGTAATTTGCCCAAGGTTGCTGTGCTGGTTTATTTTATGTGTCAACTTGCTAGGTCACAATCTGCAGATATTTTGTTCAGCATTATTCTGAATGATTCTGTGAGAGTACTTTTGGATGTGATTTACATTTATATTAATGGACTTTGAGTAAAGAAGATTACCCTCCATAATATGGTGGGTATATACAATCAGTTGAAAGCCTAAATGGAACAAAAGCTGATCTTCCAGAAGTCCTAGCTTGCCAGACCACCTTCAAACCTCATCTGCAACACAATCTTTTTCTGAGTTACCGGGAGATTCCCTTTGAACTTGACCTGCAACTTTTTCTTGAGTCTCCAGCTTGCCAGTTTCTCTTTTGGAAAAACCCAGCCTCCAAAATTGTGAGGTAATGCTTTAAAATAAGTCTCTTTATACCCACAAACACACACATCTTATTGGCTCTGTTTATCTGGAGAATCCTAACAAATACAGTCAGTCACGCACTGGAAAATGACCACTACTACTTCTGCCACTAGCAGTAGAGCCAAGCTATGGCCCAGGCAGCCTGGCTCCCTGGGCGGAGGATAACAAAGATTCCATAGTGCCAGGGGTTGGCCAAGCATCCTGTCTATGAATTCAGAGTCCTTAGTGAACATAGACTAGTAAACAATATTTGTTCTTAGTGGCTTTTCTCTGTATGTCTACACTGATAACTCCATTCAACTGGGAGTAACAAACTCATGAAACATGAAGCTCCAGGCAGTGGAGACCCTAGTACCACACATGTTTGATTACAGAAACTTATATGTTTGGGGCACATCCCTAACCTTTCAGAGTTGATTTTAGGAAGCCACAGCCACCTTACAAAAGCCTCTTATTGACAGAAACTAAATAATAATAATAACAATAATAATAATAAAAAGTCTAGACATAGATAGTCTGACTTGCTGTGGCAATGTTTCTTTTTATTTGTTGACCTTGCTCTCTTCTCGGTAGACATTGTGTTGTATGTTCTGAAAGGCTCTTGGAATATTTGTTGATGGTAGGTGCATTTAAAACTATCACTTTAAAATTTCATTCTTTTTTAGTTTAATTTAATTATGTGATAATAGATTCTTACGTTTCCTCTGTAATGTGTATATATTGTCACTCATCATTTTTTTTCAAGACCCCAATTCGCTTCATGACCTTTAGATAAAGGTGACCCTAGAGACATGGCTTCAGACTAGCCCAAGAATGGACATCATCACCCAATCAACCATAGCCAATGATCTAAATATCCGTTAAGGCGAGAGAAAGCCGAGCATGTCCTGCATCTTGTTTTCACTAGAAGATAGTTGTGGGTTCCTACTGAGAAGTCAACAGAGGTTTTAGAGACACCAGAGAAGCCTCTACCTTCAGATTTCCTCAGGAGTGAGGCCTTCGGGGCTTCACAGGTGGAGGTCAGCCATCTGTCTCCAGCAGAGATGTCTACTTCCAGCACCAGAAGGCTGATAGCTCGGGAAAGACGGCACCTCTAAATGAAGGAAACACTCAGCTAGGGTTCAAGACCGCAGGGCTCGTTCTGATTTTCATGCATGGCTCAAATGTTGTCCATCACTCCCCTGACCTAAACTAACAACTCTGAAATGTAGGTCTCAGTGGAAGAAGACGAGGGGGGAGCGTGCTTAAGACAGGAACTGAGCCACTGCAGCCATTAAATCAGTGCAAGAGACAGGGGTTTGGAGCATTTGGTTAGGACGTCTAGACACCCGAAGGGCTATGCAGACTCGCCTCCGACTATTCCCATTAATAAAGGCCTCTCTTCACATAAAATGTCACTGGTTATGTGGGTTTGTTTGTATTATCTTTGAACTTGATGTATATTATTCCACTTTTGTGAAAATCCACTCCCATTTTTTATGAGCTTTAAACTATCCCAGATGCTGAGCAAATGTGAATTCTTCAGAATGTGACTAGCCTCTGTAATCTAGAGGCACAATCACTACTCTCCCTCCGCAAATTCTGTGTAACTGTCAATTTTAAGCATGCATTGTCTGGGACATTTATACGCTGTAGTTCAAGACAGATGACAGACGTGTGAAAACATAACCTTGACCAACCACTATTGGTGTCCTAACTGTTTAAAAGGAAAATGGATTCTCAGGTCGGCGTGCTTATCTGCTGTTCACAATCACTCAGGACTCCAAAGTGTATATTCCCAAATGCCCATTTTTTAGTTGCTTGTCAAAGCACTTCCAACTAGGCATTTAGTTCTATAGAATACAGCCAGAGCTTTAAATATGTCAGTTTGGATATTAAATACACAAATCAGGATCAAAGTCATCTGAGGTTTACTTTTCCTTTGTACCACAGTGTGACTACCTCCCACGCATCAGAACTCTGCAGAGACACAATGTCTTGCTTGATAAATTTGTGTGTGATAAAATCACACCCTAACCTGATGGTGCAATGCAGACATGGGCATTATAAAAATGCATGGCCTGCTTGTCTTTTGTTGAAACTCAGAACTTCTTTCCTTCCTTTCCTATCCTCAATCTTCTGCTCTAGTTTTCTTTTGCTTTTTTATATTAAGCTTTAAACATGAAAAAGGAGGAGAAGTCACAAACAAGTAAGAGCAAAGAGACCAAAGCTAACACAGGGAAGCATTTGCCTGGTCTCAGTAGATATTTGCAACATAGTTTTGGGTATTGTTAATGAATTATAGAGACAGGCTATGTTAACAGACCAAACCAAGGGAAGAATATTTAAAAAAGGATAAATCAGATAACTTTAGAATACATAGGGTGGGCCTGAGGAAAATACATTTGCTTTTGTCCAAAAACAGATCAATATCCTGCTTTTAAAAGAAGCTTTCTAACATCAGTGGCTCTGTCTTAATGCTGGCATTTCAATTGATTTTCCTCCGTCTGTTTTTTTTTGCGGTGTGGTTGGGAGGGAGTTCTTTTTAACGAGCAATTTTATATAGTCATTTTGGCTATGTAACAGATCTAATGCTGTTGATAAAGAAGATTGAAAATAAGCATGGTCCTAAAAATTCAGTTTAAGCTATTAAATCATTGATTAACCAAATAAAAACCACATCATATTTTTGGTTTTACCACTTGTTTAAGTTATGTGTCAGGCTTTCTCTATAGGAGTTGAAAAACTTGATTAATGAAAGCTGGCCCGTATGGGGAAAAAAACCTTAGCTGTTCCATATGTCATAAAAAGTCTTGATTGGAGACTGAGCAGACGATGATTATTTCCCTTCTGGGGGAAAATGTGAATTTCTTTCCACAGCTTTTAGACTGATCTCAAAGCTAAATGAAATATTTATGTCTTCAGGATTTTTCTCAGTTTGAGACCAGCCATATGAGGTAGCCCCGTGACTGGTGAAATGGGAAACAGTGAAAACTTCACCCCACTCCTCTGAGTGAACCTCACTGGCCTAACATACCATTATTACAAATGCAGTGGGTCCTTACATATTTTGAGTGTTCAAAAGCTGTAATCACTTAAAAACTGTAGTTTGATCAAAGCTTTGTGCCTAAGAAAAAGGGTGTTAAAAAGAGAAAATCTTTTGGAAAATATTATAATTTTGTCTTGGGCTAGATCTGAAGCACGGACCTGTTCAGCTATCCTCTTGCTTAACAAAGTGCTAGCTGTATTTTCCTCTTAGCTACAGAAAGATGGTGAATTGCCTTTGATTTCTCCATCCCACTTTTGAAAACAAAGTAATATTGAGAGTATAAGCCAATTGGACTGCATCCAATGCTCAGCAAGAAGATGGCCATGGAGCTCCTGGCATTCTAGATCTCCTCACTGCCCTTGACTTGCTGTTTGAATTGGGAGCGTGAAGTTGGGTGTGGGTGGTGAATATGAGCCTATTTGGCACAGCAATTGACCATTGCTATAAAGGGGATGATTAATAGTGCTTCTAGGAAGATTCTTATTATGAAACTCTGAGATGAGAGAGAGCTGGTGATGGGGAATGGGGAATGAGGAGATGAAAGATAAGACTACTCAAGACTTGAAGAATTATCAGATATGCCAGCCCTTTTAATATTTGCCAAGCATTATACTATATGCTAGGAGTAAAAAGACAAGTGGGCTTTCCTGCCTTAAATAATCATAGTATAGCCAGAGAGACCCGCATGCAAATAGATGACTTTGCAAACAAGTACAACAAGTGCGATCGAAATTTGGACTATGTACTGAACATAGAAGTAGTGCAAAGACAGGAGTGATTACTTCATTGTACTGAAAACAAGTTTAGGTTTCCTGTACATTAAAGTAAGAAAGAATAGTTATTCTAAATGGACAACTGACAAGAGATCTTAACTGTACAGTACTTTGCAGCTTTCATCTGGACCCTAATGCCCTCATTTTCAAGGACTAAAACACAATGTTGGGGTGTGTGTATGTGTTAAGTGAAAAGGGTAATGGAGCAAAAGTATTTTTTCCTCTGCTTCCCGTCTTTTGTAAGTGAACCAAATTGTTCCTAAGGTTCTTTGCTACTATTTCTATTTGTGGACAAAATTTCACTTTTATAGGCTTATAGTGATAACTAAACTGAAATAAGTGAAATGGAAGCCATGTAGATTCATAACTAAGATATGTAATAAATTTACAAAAATGCATACAATTTATTCTTTAATCCCTTAAGAAAAATTTCATATCCATGGGTGTCATTTTTTTCCCCATGACCTCAGCTGAGAAGAAATTAGACTGAAAGAAATTCTGAGGACATGGAAGAAATCAAGACAGTTTACAAAAGGTATATGGAAAATCATCTGCCACTTGTTCATTCTGACACAGCCAAAAACACCAGAAGCACTGGCAGAAGCAAGTGAAAACAAAGCCCCAAAACAAACAAACAAAACCAGAAGCTGTTCTTAAGAGAGAATGCAATATGAAGTATAACCTACAAAGGGGAAAGAAGGGTATAGCGCTGAACTATTGAAAAAGCTTCTCTGTGATAATGGGAATGTTCTATATCAATGCTATCCAATAGAGTAGCCACTAACTACATATGGCTATTGAGCACTTGAAATGTTTCTAGTGTGACTAAAGAAACAAATATTGATCTTTTCTTTAGTTTTTTTAAAGATTTTATTTATTTTTAGAGAGTGGAGAAGGGAGGGAGAAAGAGAGGGAGAAAAACATCAATGTGTGGTTGCCTCTTGCATGCTCAAAACTGGGGTCCTGGCCCACAACGCAAGCATGTTCCCTGACTGGGAATCAAACAGGCAACCCTTTGGTTCATAGACCGGCACTTAATCCACTGAGCCACACCAACCAGGGCTATCTTTTCTTTAATTTTTAGCTAAATTAAACAGTTACATTTGGCTTGTAACTTCTGTCTTAGCCTAAGTCTCAAAAATGGCACTATAGATGAGGAATTCTACTCCAAAATATTTCATAATTTTATGAGTTAATTTTCATTAAATATCTTCTCTATATCCCTATTTTCCTGTCTTTGAAATGGTGCTAACAATTAATAGCCTTAAAGTAAGATGTCAATGGCATAATATGATATGAGGTTCTTATATATAGGTCTTATTAATAAATTTTCTCATTTAAGGGATAAGAGATTTGGAGATGAATTTGGAATTTTATAGAATTACTTCAGGTAACATAATTATAGAAATAATTAAAAGGTCTCTGCTCCAAAAGCTTGGATGATGATAGATTGACTTTTATATAATTTCAACTAAATGTGATGGAAAAATAATTGAGGGAGCAATCAACTCTGACTGAGAGAGGATTGGAGTATGGTGGATCTGGGCTGAGTGCGATGGAGAAAGGAAGGAAGACCCTCCCAGGCGATGGAGCACACCTTAACAACGGCACAAAGGTGGGGACGGGTGAGGCTTTCGGGGCTGCTGCATTTATATGGCATGGCTCTAGTGTAGTGCTTGTGGTTAATACTGACAAGAAAGGCAGATTGACCTGATTCTCAAAGAACCTAAAATGCCTACTCAGGCTTTATTCTGTAATTGTGTAGGCAGTGGAGTGAAACTAGAGGTGTTTGAGTAAATGAGGAAACAAGATCAGATTTGTGATTAAGAAAAATAACTCTGGTGTCAAGATTAATGAACTTGCAGAAAGGTGAGGAGGGGTGATGACCAGTTAGAAGGATATAAGAAGAGGTCAAGCCAAAGGTGAAGAGTAACAGGATTCTAATACAGAACCAATAAAAAGGAGCTGGATATGGTTCAATAGAATCCACAAAATTTGGTAACCTAATAGATGCACATGTTTAGGGAAAGAGAGACAAAGGTTATTGTGAGGCTTTAAGTTTGGGTGGCTAAGTGATAATATCATCAAGCTAGAGAAGAAAGACAAGATCAGGCTTGTTGATTGTGAGCTATTAGCTTGGCATCCACTTATAGATGAACAAACATATACAGACATGAATTAAAAGTCTTCAAGTGGTTGTTAGGCCAACATCTCAAAATCAACATGTCCAAACCTGAGCAGGTACTCAGGGGATGTCCAACTAGGTACTGGAAGTGCAAGTCTTGAGCTCAGCAGAGAGGTCAGAGTAAGAGATATAATTCATCTGGATAGAAATGATAGTGAAAGTCATAAAAGTGTGAGACTGTTAAGACAACACTGTATAACTCACAAAGGAGTGTAAGGACAAGATAAGGGAAAATAAGGACTCATACTTGGGGAATGAGTCAGCAAGGGAGACAGAAAATAAAAACAAAGAATTTAGAGGACTGAGGAAGAAAATGACCAAGTCAAAAGAAGTATAGCTTTCCTATACTGAAATCTACACATTCAATAAAATACAAACACCAAAACAAGCCATAACTACTTTGTGTAAATTACTTTCCAGCCTGTGTAGGCCCCAGGGTAGAACAGAGTTGTACAATCTTCATGTAAAGATGGTCTGTCTGACAGCAAGACCAATGTCTAAGGGTGGGTAGTGTTAAAGAGGCTGGGGAAACAAAAGGAGCCTTTCCCTTTGTTACGTATTACTACAAAGTGAGGGGAAGAATGAGTGCAGCCAAAAATATATAACTGAGGCTTGATATGAGTCAAAGACGGTTACCAGCAACAAGGAATGCTCCAAGATCAGCTGTTTCTTTCTATCCAGACTCTAAACAAGTAACTTCAGCTCTCTGAATCTTCAGTTTCTTCTCATCTAACAAAGACAGAATTTATGGCATTCATAAGATAGTTGGGAAGATTAAAGGAGATGATGCACCTGGCATGACTATGGTTTGATGAAGGTTAGTACTCTTCCACTCTTGCCCCTACATGGTTTGGTGTCGGGCAAGCCTGGATCATCAGTTATCCTTAATGTGTCAGTTGAATGCACAGTGTCTCACTCAGTGTAGTTGGAAAAGATTCGAAAGCCCTGGAAAAGAACAGTTTCATCTCATCCAAAACTGCCTTGTGACAGTGTTTATACCATTAAATATTTCAGTTCCCTAGAAATTAAAATTATTTGGGTCAGTGTTTCTACATTCAATTTGAGCTTATCATTTCTGGTATTTAGAACACAAAGTTTAAAATGATGGGGAAATATCCACCCTGACTGGTGTGGCCCAGTGGGTTAGGCATTGTCCTGCAAAGCGAGACATTGCTGGTTCGATACCTGGTTAGGGCACCTGCCTGCATGGCAGGCCAACGCAACCAATTGGTGTTTCTTTCTCTCACACAACAATGTTTCTCTCCCTCTCTTTTTCCCTCCTTTCCCTTCTCTCTAAAATAAATTTTAAAAATATTTTTAAAAAATTTAAAAAAATAAAATGATAGGGAAATATACTAAAATAAGTAATTATCCACATCAGAGAAGTTTACAATTAAACTGCCTCTATGTCCAGACAGCAGAGGGGTTATTGATGACTATTTTCTAGGAGAGGACAGGGTGAGGATGAAGAACAAGACTGAGAATCTCTTCAATACTTTGCCTGAATGGCCATGCAGTCTGAATAATTCAATAAGAAAAAATACGGATTATCAGATTATCTGGGTAATCTAAATCAGTGCATGTTTGCTAGTTAGGAAAGACACAATTATGGCTTGTGTTGATGTATCAGTCTGATTCATATCTCTCCACTAAAGGCAACTTGATGTATAGTTTTAAAATATATGTTCAAACCTTATAGCAGAAATTAGTCCTTTTCTATAATGAGGAAATGAGTTCCAAATATGTGCTTTACTTCAGAAATTTGGCTCATAAAATGAGTAATATTCATTGGATGACTCCTTGATTCATCCAACCATTCACGCTACACTCTATTCATTGAGCTATACTGTGCGCCATGCTGTTTGCCAGGACCGGGGTTTAGGTGTGAACTGAATAGATAAACGGTCACTGTTCTTACAGAATATACAGTCTGGTAGGTAAGACAGGAATTGTACAAACAATTGTAAGGGAAGTTTTAGAAAGGTATTATAGGCACACACAAGTAGGGGCTCTCAATCTTGGGCTTATAATAGCAATAATAATAGTAATGATGAAGATAATGATAATGGTGATGATATAACACTTGTACAGTGCTTAATATGGCCCAGACATTGTTCTAAAACACTTTACATGTGTCATTTTATTTAATCTGTTTGTCAGCCCTATGAAGTGGGTACTATTATTACCTCCGTTTAACAAAGAAAAAAACTGAGTCACACAAAGTTTCAGTAATTTGCCCAAGCTCACATAGTCAGTATGTGGTAAAGGCAGGATTTTAATTCAGGATACACAATGCCCCAAAACTGTGAGCTAAATAACTGCCAATTAGAAAAACAGATATATGTAAGCAAGCAATCTAAGAAATTGATCTGTATCATATATATTTTAGAACAGGAAAAGGCACAGAGAAATCTACTTTTTAAATACTTTTGTTTAACCCTGATATATGAGGCCATAATTGAGCAAATACTTTGAAAACCACGAATACAATACTTTCACCTGTGTTTCTTAGACTGGATCTAGTTTTTAGTGTCTGTTTCCAAAGACAGCCTGCTCATCAGGCACTAATTTGCTCCTTTACAAGTCACATGGCTTGTGTTTGTTCTCATGGGAACAAGAATAGCAACAACAGAGGCTCTTGCTCAGAACACAAAAGGGAAGATAAACCTGAAAGATAGACTGTGAACCTATCAGCCTTTTACACAGTCTTTCCCACACTTACTGGTGTCATAGAGGTGATGCAACCCGAGGCTCAAGCATGATACCAATGCCCTACTGATGCTGCATGCATTAACACCCACCCTTCCGGAGCTCCTGTAGCAGGTGCTTTTGGTGCTCAAGTCACATCCCTGGATCCGTCTCTGACTCCAGAGCAATTGTGTGGGCAGCTTGGTTCAGGCTCTTTGTTCTTCTGCCTCAGGGCTTCCGTCAAAGTCAAGGAAGCCTACTCAGCATTAAAAAAAAAAAGGGTGAGAGCAGGGAAACCCCTTAGGGCAACACTCAACCCATTAGGGATGGGCATGCAAAGTTATTTAAGTCTGCATTGTGAAGCAACGAAGGATGAAGGATATTTAAAGACAGATGATCTTCCAAAAATTGGATGGCGTCAGGAAAAGGAATTCGGAACTACAACAATACCTATTCTGTCACTACTCATAGGAAGGAATTAACAGAGGCTTTCAGAAAGAATATCGGATTAAGGACATTGTATAAAGCTATACAATGGCAATCATATATACCATAAAAAGCTTTCAAATTTTAATAAATACACACAGCAACAGAAATACAGATGTTACAGAAAAATATACAAAGAGTAAAAACAGAGATGATGACACAAAGTGTTTCACACATCTAATGTCAAATATTTTTATATTAATGAATGTATTAATGGATAGATTTGCTTATTAAAAAGAAAAATACATTTTTCATTATATTACAAAGCTAAACTCAATTTTATGCTTTATATAATACATACTTTAAATGGTTCCTATTGAAAATTAAAATATGAAAAAATGCAATTAAGGTAGATAAGCAGGGGTCACAATCTTAGTCTTAGAAAGAATAAATTGAGGAAAAGTATATTATATAGTAAAATTATGGGCAATTTAGATAAAGGATGAAATTTATAATAATATAAAGTAGTTATTAATATGTATGTGCCAAATAATCAACCATTAGTATATAATTATATAATCATATAATCATAGCATTAATAATAAGGTAATAGTACAGGAACTATAAAAAATAAGAAGAATCAAGTGAGGAGAAACAGATTATGATTTAGTATCATTTTATGCTTGATCGAGTTTTAAAAAATTAACAATATAGGAGACACAAATAGCATAAGATAACTCTACTTGATTTTCAACTTTGAAAGCAGAACATACTGTTTAGCTACTCATGGAAGAACCACAAAGAAAATTAGATAAATTAATAAAAGTAAATAATAACAGAAGCAATATTCTCTGATAACTACATAATAGTATTAAAATTACTGTAGAAACTTGGAAACAAACAAAAATACCATTGCTACCTCTGAATCACAAGACCTCTTCTTAAAAACCTCTTAGGTCAGAGATTTAAGTACAAATTAAAACCATGACTTGGTTAAAATGGTTACTGGATAAAAATGGTTACTCCCAGCACAAAAATCTTAGGTCAGTCAACAAGAAACAATACAAATAGATAAATTAAACATTCAAATAAAAAAACTAGAAAAATCCCAAAACAAACCAAATGAAAGTAGAAATACTTAATAAGACAGATGCAAAAATTTATATTAAAAATAACTAGAGAACAATAGTAAAATCAATAACCAAACTCATAAGTTATTTCTTTTAAAAGTCTATAAAGTTTCAACTCATTAGCTAACCTAATTATAGAAAATGGAGAATGTATAAATATATAAACAAAAAATTACAACATGGAAATAAATGAAGGTTTATTAAAAGAAATCTAAGACATGGCTTAGCTTGAAACTTTGCAAGTAAGTTTGAATAAGTTAATGGAATAATAGTCATTCAAAATTATCAAGTCCTAATCCCTGCAACTTGAAAATGTTATCTTATTTGGAACAAGGATCTTTGCAAGTGTGATTAAGTTAAATATTTTTGAGATGAGAAGATTGCCTTAGATTATTCCGTTGGACTCTGAATCCAACGACACGTGTCCTTATAAAAGAGAAACAGAAGATGGGAAGGCATGGAAAACAGAAGGAGGCTATGCAGCCATAAGGGCAGAAGATGAAGTGATGTGGCCACAAGCCACGGAAGGCTGAAACAGGCAGGATACAGATCCTCCCGCAGAGCCTTCGGACGGAGCACACCCTGCTGGCACCATGATTTTAGAACCCTGGCCTCCAGAACTGTGAGAGCAAATGTTTAAAATTTTTAATAAAATTTATTGGGGCGACTGACATTGGTTAGTAAAATTATACAGCTTTCAAGTGTGCAATGCTATAATACAGCATCTGTACACTGCACTGTGTGTTCACCACCCCAAATCTCCTTCCACCACCATACATGTGTCCCCCTTCACTACCTCCCCCACCACTCCTCTTTCCCTCCGGGAGCTGTCGTACTGCGTCTGTGACTACAAGTTTTTGTTTGTCTGCTTTGATTGTTGATTTATTGCTTTCAGTTTTATGTACCCTTATGCTCATTGCAGCATTATTTATGAAGACTAAGACATGGAAATAACCGAAGCATCCTTTGATAGGTGTTTGGAAAAAAGATGTAGTATATACATACAATGGAATACTACTCAGCCATAAGAAAAGACGAAATACTGCCATCTGCGACGAAATGGATGGATCTTGAGAATGTCATGCTTGGTGAAATAAGTCAGATAGGAAAAGTCAAGAGCCATGATTGTGGGGTATAAACTTAGTAAATTTATTTTGTTTTATGTTTCCTAGTTTATGGTAATTTGTTATAGCAGCCCCAGGAAATTAATACACATAGAATGAAATCTATGAATCTTAAGCACACAATTCTCTACTTACTTTCTAATGTAAAGTGCTGCATCGATTTCTCCCATTTTCTTTTCTTACACTATCTTCTGTCATCAGAGTCTCACCTTTTAGCCCCAATAGATAGCGCATACAAAGGCCGTGAGGCAAAAAAGCAAGTGGCCTGTCTAAGGAACTGGAGGAAGGCAAGATGAGATGGACCAGAGAGTCTGTGGCACCCTGAGAGGCTTTTTCTTGATAAAAGTTTCTAACCTCAAAGGAACTCTCGTAGCAGCTATAAGATAACATATATTTTAACTTATCAACACACTCTTCATTGGAAGTGGTTCCCCAAGGTCTGGAGGAGTTAAATAACAAAAGAATCCAAAGAGTAAACAAAGGAGAAAGCAATGGACAAATTTACAAGACACATCTTTTAGTTGTAAAACAAAAAAACTATATTGACTTCCCATTCTTCAACCAAAAAATGGATTTAAAACACAGACACACACACACACACAGATTGGTACCACAACTGTGCTGACAATCTCCGAAATGGTAACAGTCATTTCAACAGCTCAAACCACTCAGTATATTCAAATAAAATGGAAGGAGTAAGAGCAAATGATCACTTATGTCTGTTTTTATTTTATTGTTTGGCTGTTTGCATTACTGTGCACTCAATATTATTAAAAGAAATCAAGAACAGCTGCTAGTGGCTGCAAGATCATTTGTTTGAAGTACCACACCACTTCTCTTGATACACGCATGCACACACACTCACGAATTAGCGCTGGTCCAGGAGGAGGTGAAGAAGAAAGTCCAGTTGGAAATGATCTGCATCCCAATCTCTCTCCGACTTAAAAATAAATACTTCAAGTCTTTAAAAGGCAAATAATTAATAATTATTTCCATCTTTTCCTTCCTACCCTCTTAAAATAATGGATACCCTTAGTTTAGTCTAAGATTTTTTGTTGATCTGGAAGGGCATGCAGCCTGCTTCCAAAGTGACTACCCAGTATGATTGTTAATTATCTATCTGTGCTTTTGTCAGAACTGTCCTGTCCTAAGTCATTATTTAATGAGGTATATGGCAATTTATTTAGTACAGACTACTTTCACCCACATAATTAGGTAAACTATTTCCCCCTTCCAATAAGAACTGCTTTTCAGATCCAAGAATTTCAAATTAACGTTGTCTTCTGTGTTCTAGAAAGCTAAAGTACAATTCAAGGAATTTCTGTTATTTATCTATTACAATTCTCTCATTGTTTTTGGAGATGTACGTGCAAAACTAGCTCTTTGTGCCTTCAGTAAAGCCTGAGTTACATTAAAAATATGTATGGGAATATGACATTAATTAAATAAATACACTGTGTAATTACATTATGTAGCAGGTTTCAGGCAACCTTTGTCTTTAACACCTTCCATACAATTATATGATGAGGTGGAAGAGATATTATTATCATATTTTACGAACGATAATAACCATTTATAAATAATCAGCTTGTGAGGTGCCACTGCCCTGAACTGGTGGAGAGACAGCCTGGAGGTGGGGGGGTGGGGGGGGGGGTCCCCTCACTCCCATGCAGACTTTTCCTGCTCCGTTCTGTCCCCAGCCAGCCTGCCACTCAGCCTCACCTGGTTAGCGGTCTGTGGCTGCGCTCGTTTCATCCCTGAGAGAAACTGGTCTGGTGGCACAGGGCGAATGACTCACTTACCGATTTTGAAAAAATCTTCAGGAAGATACATATGATAAAAGTGACAGCTGTCTCTTATTTAAGTATTTATCAAATGGTTTCTATGTTCAAGGAGCTTTGCTAGGCACTGGGAATATAGTAAGGAACAAGCAGAAACAATTGCAGGTCTAAATGAGTTTAGAAACTTGTAGAAAACAATGAATTCACAATCACACCAATAACCTTATCACTAAAACAATAGAGGATTTTGTCAAAGGAAAGTACAGGTTTTATAAGAAAGTATGAAAAATCAAGTCAATGCACCCCAACAAAAAAAATTCCCCTGAAGATTTGGCATTGAAATTGAAAAGTGAAGGCCCACAATTTGGAACAAGGGCATTTTAGACAGCACGTGCAAAGGCCTGGGGGCTAGAAAAAAAGTGACAGTTCAAAGAGTTGGAAGAAGGCCAGTTTGCAGAAGGCATGGTGAGCAGGGGAGCAGAGGCGCCTGGTGAGGCTGCAGAGGGAGACCCAGGCCAGCTCCCAGGGAGACTTGTGGGTATGGTAAGAAGTTTGTGTCATTTCCAAAGTGGAATGAGAAGTCACTGAAGAGTTTCAAGTAGGTGGGTAACATGATCTGATTTCTGTTTGTAAACAATCACTGTGGCTGCTAGGTGTAGAGAAGGATGAAAAGAAGATGAGTTAAAAGGCGATTGCAGTAGAATTACTGTAGGTATAAAATACACACGCACACGCACAAACACACACAAGCTCAGTGCTTGGCTCAAACCAAGGATGCCATAGACACCTGGTAGGTTCTTTCTTCCCTTCCCACATGACTTAATCTCACTTTGTTAACTTTCAGATACCTTGAAACGTAAATAGCCATTTTATCCTTTATCTGCAGCTGATTTCTTATTAATGTTTTTAGTCCACCCAATTTGCTTTCATTGCCATTCCAGGCTCAGTTCTTTAGAAAACACTGATTTTAAAAAAATTCCTACTTTTGTATGAAGACGCATATTTTATAAGAGCATTCTTACGTGTGTGATTTATGCAGAGACATTTTGGTCGATGGAAATAGTATTCATCTGCCAGGATCTTTGGCTGGTACAAAGCACTTCAGGACTCACATTTTTGGAGGAGCCACGGTGCTTTCCACCACACGTTTTCTCCAGAGGCTCTCTGGGAACTTCGATTCCAGATCAGTGACAAGGATGACAGGAATTGTTGCTGTCGTAGCTCATTTACACACAAGATGGAAGCAGCAGGGCAGATGTTCCTGGAAAAATGAAATGCAATTTAAGAAAATAACTCTCTTTCAACTTTGAAAACGACATAGGGAAAATTTGGGTTCTGATTTTGAGAGGTAGCATTTGTAAAGAGCAGCTATTTTACAGCATCCCATCCTCACTCTGTTCTTCAGGGTTGAATGGATGGATGCTGCAAGATCTACAGCATTTGTACTGCTTCCACATCGGTCCTTTTCTGCACTGGGTCTGCTGAACAAAATACAAGAGCGTTGCCCTCCACTTCCCCCCCCCCCAAAACAATAGCTATTAATTGTGTCCTTAGTACTGAGCACAGAGATGGAGAAAAACTTAGCTGAAGATTGGGTTTATTTACTTCAGACACATCAGGTAAGATATTTGGTTGATAGGCAATAAAAACAGAAATGTAGATGTTTCTGGAAATACTTATTATTTACAGAACTCACTAAATGGGTATTAAAAGTTTCAATACTGCTCTGACCAGTGTGGCTGTTGGTTGGGCATGTTTCAATTCCTGGTCAGGGCGTGTGTCTGTGTTACGGGTTCGGTCCCCAGCTGGGACACATCTGAGAGGCAACGGATGGATGTTTCTCACATCGATGTTTCCCTCTCTTTCTCCCTCCCTCTCCCTCTCTCTAAAAATAAATTAAATCTTTAAAAATGTATCAGTATATATGCTCTCCCCCCAAAAGATAGGGTTTTTATTTCAATACAGACTTAGTAAACAAATGCACAGCATACAGGTGCCTCTCCCACCTGAAAATCATGGGAACTTTCCTCTTTTCCGTTTGTTGACCGACACAGAGACGAGTGGTGTGTGTTGTGTGCTCGTGCGCTTTCCAAACGGTTGTCACTCAAAGTCTTCCGCTTCTCAGAAGAATGTCTGTTATGTATGACTGGCCTCATCACTGAATTCAAGTCCACAGTCTTTTATCTAGAATTCCAAAATTGAAAACTCCAGAGCTATATATGTTTTTTGTATGTTTGTCTCTAAAGCTCACTGGATGGCAAAAGCTGATGTGAGGCTATTAATAGACTTCGTTCTAGTAAGAGAGAGTATTTATCTCACTGTAGAAATAGTAATATATTTGTTATGTGGTGCTATCTAATGTCTGCACATATAATATTCAGAATAAACATTGCACTTCCTTTATAAAACCAAACATATCTTAAATTTTTGTGCAAGAGTTTTGGATAGGGGAATATTGATTTAAACCATAGAGAGCAAAATAATTCAGCTCACTGAGTCTGACCAGCTCCCAGCACCTATCATGTGGAGCAGTCCTCATCCACACAGCCGGGCCACTGCCCAGGGATCACTTTCTTCCTTTTCGGCCAGTCTCATCTTCTATGGGTCACTAAAGACCAGAGCCAAAGAATCATTGTGTTTCAGAACAGGAGGGCTAATCTAAAATTTAGATTCTAAGATATTCTCTGTTCGCTAAATGTCAATGTCCGGCAACAAAGACAATTAAAAAGAAGATTAATTTATTCAATGAATATTTATTACACACAGTTGAGTCTGCTTCAACTCCTGGTGAACTTGTGGATGCCTGAGGGCCACACATCCTGTCCCCAGCAGCCCTACTCAGCTCCTGTAGACCCACGCCTATGGCTCCTTTTATGGATCCAGTCCATCGCAGATTCAGTCTCCTCTTCTCCTGCTGCCTTCCGTTTTTCCCAGTGTCATTTTCTTTCCAAAGAACCCTGCCTTCTCGTGATGTTGCCGAAGTAGGACGGTTTCAGTTTCGTCATTTTTGCTTCCCGTGATGTTTTAGGCTTCATTCACTTTGGCACCCACTTGTTCATCTTCCTGGTGGTCCAGGGTATCCACAGTGCTCTCCTCTGGCACCGTATTTCAAATAAATCATTTTTTTTCTTATTAGCCTCCTTCGCTGTTCAACTCTCATGCCCATACCTAGACATTGGGTATACGAAGGAGTAAGTAATACTTGCTCTGGTACTTATGACACGTCTTTGCTCTCAGTGACCTTTCTTAATTCTTCCACTGCTGCCTTTCTGAGTCTCAGCCTTCTCTTGAACACCTATTATGGAATATTAACATGGTATAAAAGAAAACTAACAAAGCTACAAGTCAGGAGACGTGGATTCTAACTGGTTTAGCCATCTACTGCTGTATAAAGTTGAGCAAGTCACTTAAATTCTTTGAGTCGTTTAAAGTCCATTTCACAGAGGAAATAATATTTTATTTTTCTCTGTAGATACTTGTAGTCATTAAATTAAAAATTATACTAAAACATATTGGTACATTTCATTGAGCTTCAGTGCTAAATGCCTCATAGACATCATACAAAGAATTAATATGCACAAGGCATAAGGTTGGGTAAGCATACTAAAATGGCCAAGACACATGATTTACGCTCCAAGAGCAAAGTCATAGAGGAGTAACATGTATGTGAGCATACAGGACTGTGCTAGGTTTTCATTTTTCAAATTACTGATATGCAGAATCAAGAAAAGGGAAGAGAAGCTTGTCTCAGTCTTTGCAAGAAAAATATGGAAGGGGGAAGGGAGAGAGAAGCAGTTGGAAGGAATTTCATCAAACACAGCTGCTTTGCTAACTCCCTGTTTCAAATTGCCTGTTAACTGATCTGACTTAAGACTTTTTTTTTAATCAAGAAACAAAATCTGTGGGGTTTGCTAGTTCAATTCATTTGCACATTCCACACAGCTACACATGGCAGGACTGAAATGATCAAGTTTCCTTCAGCTTTATCATAAATCACAGAGATTCCAATGTGTCCTTCACAGCTTTAAGTTTTCAAAACCATCATGACTAATGAAATATTTATACTAAGACCTACAGCCACTCGCATGGAGTCACGTTCCTCAGAAGAGAGACTTTGACAAAGAACCCATCAAGAAAGCAGCTGGTGGTCCCCAGACCCTGGCCCCACCGCCACTCTCCACTGTTGGCCTTCACATCTGCCACCTTCAGGTCACCAAATGGTGTCTCTCATAAACCGGGAACACAGGCTTTTTGCTCAACTTGACAGCTTGCAGTTGGAAACTAATCAAACTTTAAGGATTCTACTTAAGAGTATAAAAAGGCTTCCTCAAGGTTTTATTACTTTGTAAAATGTATTAGGTTTCAAATCAAGTTAATTTTAAAAGAGAAACTAGTCATTTTTACTAGATGGTTTTAAAGTTTTCACTGATACATGAAGCCAAATAATCACAATGAGGAAGCTTTCGCTACAAATTGGATATTGACCAAGTGTCTACTGACACACCAGACTGCACCCATTTGCTGTGAAAGTAGCAGAGATGCCGATGGCAAAGGGCCTGGGCTTCCATAGAAATAGGGTCCTTACCTATTGAAATTGATACCCTGATGAGGAACAGCACTTTCAAGGATAGCTGTGGCAATTCCTTCCATGCTCCACAATGTGACTTGGCCACTCCTCTCTTTAGGAAGTGAATACATTACTCCTTTCCTCTAGTCTCTCTGTATGGCTAGTTTTGACCAACAGAATAGGACAGTAGTACACCTAGATCATAAGGGACCTTGCAACTTTCGCTTTTCTTACCTTGAAACATGGATTGAGATTGCTATGCAAGGAAATTGGCCCAGCTCCCTCGAGGATTAGAGGCCACCTAGAAGAGGGCCCAAGTGCCCCGGTTGATAGCCAGTAGCATCAACGGCAAGCCAAATGAACAAAACCACCTTGTTCCTTTCAGCCCACATGACATCCCGGCTAAATGCAACCAAGCATATAAGCCCCCCCCCAAATCAGCAGAAAACCCTCCCAAACAACTCACAAAATCTTTGCAAATAAATCACTGTGGTTTTAAGTCCCTAAGTTTCAGGGGGCTTTGTTAATCAGCAATAGCTGATTAACAATAACTGAAACACCTGCATTCTGGCTTTGGCCTTATCAGTGATTAGTTGTGTTATGTAGACAAGATCTGTGATCCCATGGGCTTCCGCTATCTCACACTGAGAATGTGGAAATGTGAACTATGTAAGAGCCAAAGTCCCTTTTTGCTCCAGTGTTGTAGGAACTTCCCTTAGACACGTTCACCAGAATCCCTGAGCTGGCAGAAGACTGTAGAGTTGTTTCAGTAAGAATGACCAGCAGGATAAATCTTAAACATGGATACACAAAGTGGCGACCGTTCTGGCAGAACCACATGTAAAAGCATTCAGGCAAACAACAGTTGTGTGCTTCACTGATCTGTAACTTAAAAATTCATGCTTTGGGGAAAAATAAGGTGCCCAGTCACCCAAAGTATTAGAAGAATAGAATGAGTTGAAGCAATCACTGCTCTGCTTTGCTTCCCATCATCGTGGCTGGAGAGAGCATTGTTTGCCAATAAGTGCAGGTGATAATGAATGTGACATTATAAGCTGACTGTTGCATGGGTCATAATCTGTTTGAACTTTTGCATAGAGTTTGCATAAGTCAACTGTCAAGAGCCAAAATGGACCCATGTGTTTTTTTAAAATATATTTTATTGATTTTGCTATTACAGTTGTCCCATTTCCCCCCTTTATTCCCTCAGCCCTGCACACCCCTGCCCACCTGCATTCCCCCTCCCCTTTAGTTCATGTCCATGGGTCGCACATATAAGTTCCATCTGTTTTTGTTAAAAATCTTATCCAGTTACTCATTTCAGCACTTTGATGGGAAAACATCATCTCTTGAAGATACTCTGCATAATTGGTGATTTCTGATTGCTTGGCTAAAATTCTTCCTTGATGTTGGTTGTAATCATTGCCTGATGGGAACCTTTCATTCTGCAGCCTGTGTAGTCATCATTTTTTAGATTCCTATGTAAAGTTAATCAACCCTGAAGGAAACTCCCTGGATGTCACCATAGAGGTAACATCAAACATTCCTGCGATTTCCCTTTATCTGATCTCTATTGAATAAGTAATCATCTTCTGTTTACAAAACTAGCCTAGCAAACTTGGACATATTATGTGAAACACAATCTGCATCCTTGGCATACCTACACCTGGTTGTTGACATGTGGTGAGTACCGTTACCAAAGAAATGGAGATATTCTGAATGAAAGAAATATGCACAAAGCAATGCATGTCATTCTTTTTTAAATTTCATAGAAAGGCTAAGTTAAGGGAGGAAGTATTAGCAATAGCTGCCTTCCTTACTACTCTCCTCAAATTTTTCTTACCTGCCGTGATTGTTACCCAGTACTGGTGAATGAAAATCTGTGACATTTTCTATAATAAGACAATTTTGGCCTTGGCATAACATACAATCTCAAAGATATTTCTAGCCTCAAATACCTGCTACTATGGCAACTTCCAAAGAACTTACTTTTCAAAATATTTGGATATACTGAGAGCTCTTTAAAAATTTACTAACTTTTCCAAAATTCTCTGACATGAATAAGGAAGGGCCTATTTTTATCTCTCTGTTAAGAAAATATTTCTGTTCATTAAAATTATCAACTTGTTTTAGAGGTTAAACTCTGGGGGATAAAAAAACAAATACAGCAGCACTTTGAGAAGTAAAAGATGAAATGTTTGAAAACATTACATGAACATTGAGATTCTGATGCAATTAAAGCCAGCATTATTCTGGATTCTGTATATAAAGCATGCAAAATACTATAAACTGGTAAGATTTGTATTAAGATATTTTTAGGCAGCTTCCTCTACAGAGATTAAGCCCTGACTCATGGTTTTTTTCTAAGAAAACAGAGCAATTTTGGAAAATGACAACAGATTACTGAAATTGCAAGGAACCCTTCTCCACATCTGCCAACAGTCACATTTGAATGGCACTGGGCACATGCACTGTTGGGGTGGTCCACTGTCTCTGGAGTGGGAGTCTCCTTCTCATCTGTGAAGGAATAGATGTTACAAATAGAGTTGACTGGGATTATGTATGAAGTCATTATGAAAAGACATGAACTTTAAGAATTGCTTCATAGTCAGAATCTCACTGATTTTTCTTCCACACTGTAGAAAACTCCATTCACTATCTGTGAATTGTTACTACCCTAGAGTTAAAATAGATTTTAGTTGAAATAGAACTTAAAAGTCTTTGGAATGCTTCAGTTTTAATATTGTTTGAAAAACCTAATTTCCATGGAAAGCCTAGACTCTCAGGGCATTTATATTCCCATCATGTTAACTGACAGTGAGTATAAACCGGAGAAAAAAACCAATAGTGCAAAACCCCAAAGGGAGCTCAAATTCAAAAAGCAGGTGCTAGTCTGAGCTTCTTCACTCCCCATTCTGTATGTGTGAGTGAAATTTCTCGAACCAGCTTTATGGTACCAAATAACTCAAACGTTAGGAGGGACCTAAGGCATGATCTGCTCAATTATTTCACTCTGGAGATAGAAAAATTGGGCCTGCTTTCCTCAGCCATAAAATAAAGAGGTGGATTGGATGTACTTGAAGGTGTGGATGTATTCTATTATATCTCTATGCACTGAAAGAGACCGCAGGAAGTGGATATCTATGGTACCCCTGTTCTACCTCATATTTCTATCCAAGGGGAGAGGGAAGATGAAAAAGTGATTTTTAAATAGGCATATAGCTTCTCACAACATAGGCAACAATTTCCTATCCTCCTTGCAGTGAATTACAGCTCTATGACCAACTTATAGCTAAACTTTGTAGGGTTTCTCACCACTGCCACTGCTACAATGTGGGCTGGATAATTCTTGGCAGTAAAGGCTGTCTTGGGCATTGCACAATGTTTAGCAGCATCTCTGGTCTCTACATGCTGGATGCTGGTAGTTAGTCACCCACCTCCACCCTATCCTAGATGTGACGACCAAAAATGTCTTGAAACATTTGCAAGTATTTCCTGAAGGGCAAAACTGCCCCCTGTTGAGAACCACTGAGCTAAAGGTGTGGAAGGGGAAACATCCCGTTCCACTTCTAAAAAGTATCTTTAAATGGTTCATTCTTTGTTCCTGTTTCTTTTCTGCTGTGATGCCTGGAGCTTGAGCAGCTATTTTGGGCAAACATGAGAAATCACATTATTAAAGACAGAAGGGCAACAAGATAGAAGGAGAGAGGGTCCCTGGGATCATTGGAGCCACGCTACGGTCATGTGTGCACACATCTATGGACATCTTAGATAAGAGCAACATTAACTTCTATCTCCTTGACTTCATTGTTAGGTCAGGGTCTCTCATGGAGACATAATGGCCCCACCTTATCTTCAGTTGTTCCCTTTACATAGTAATCTAAACAAGGAAATAGTTATGTTCACTTTTCAGAAGCAATTGACTTTTTAAGGAATCTAAATTTAAAGCTGCCTCTCCACCCTCACGGAAATTTTCTGGGAAGCCAGCTATGGGCCGCACAGACATAGATCAATGATTTTTGCAAACTTGGCTACATATTAGAATCACCTGGAAACTTTTAAATCTCTGAATGGCCAGGCTGCACCCCAAACCACTTCCAGCAGAACCTTGGGGAGCAGGACCCAGGCATAAGTGTTCTGTAAAGTTCTTCAGGTAATTCCAAAGTGCAGCCAAGTTTGAGATATAGAGCATTTTTCTTCAAGCTCTGTTTGTAATTAATTAACCTTGGTTGATCTTATTTGCCTTGGAAAAGTAAGGCACGTGTCTCCATCTATGCTGGAGACATTTGACTGTAAAATATTATGTTTCCACTTCTGTATATAGGCACACTTGGGGTACAAATGGCAGGAGTGAGTCAGACACAATTTTGTACCAATCAGCAAAATCTGACTCAAGCAATGTTTTGATATTTCATATTGCTGAAAGTAATTGAACTCATTAAAAGCGAGCTCTTTGCTATTCCCTCAACATACACACACACTCTCACACACTTAATGTAATCAGTAAAGCAGATGGCTTAGGAGAAGCTAGTTTTGCTCTGATGGTTAAAAACAAAGTGCAGGAAATATGAAAATAGAGTTAAACCCTTTATAAATGAGTGTGGGACTGCTATTGGGTTAAATGTATTTTTAAACCAAATAAGATTTTTAAAATATTTCTTCCAGAAGAACAACTCAAAATAGGGTCCAGCATCAACCATGGTGCCGTCCTAGAATAAGAAGTCTTTAACACCATTAATAGCCCCACGTATCCCGATGAAGAGCACCTCAGTCAGGAGGGCAAAGGATAATTGGCGCCCTTATTTCCTTTTTGTCCACTGTCTTCAATGAGTAAGCTCTACTTTTCCAGTGTTCACAGACACCATTCTCCAATGAGGTTTCACTTAATGGTAAGGGAGGGAGCAGGAAAGGGAAAAGAAAGAAGGAAGGGGACCAAAAAACACATTGCATTTTTACTACAAACCGGGCACTATAGCGGACAATTTACTTGTGTTATCTTAAAAAGCAATTTCAAAGCGGCATTCACATATCAAGATGTTTATGAGAGTCATAGTAGTGTTAAAATTTATAAAGGAAACCTCAACTGAAGAGTTGGGAAGGTGTATAAAGAGAGCTCTCATGCCCTACCACTTCCCAATTAACGAAAACAATAAAAGGCAATACCTTGCATCCCTAACAGGAGGATATTTGTACTTCACTACCCAGTGGAAGGAAAGATTTTCTTCTTGCCCAGCAACAGCAGATCAACTAATGAGAAACCACTGTCACCATGATCTTTTTCTTTCCTCTAATAAACTCTTATTTTTCTTTTACTAATGAATTCCTTGGTCCACCCCCTTTCTATAAAAGCCTTTGATTTCATATAGTTTTCTGGAGTATCTCTCTGCTTGTTAAATGAAATGGTGCCTAACTCATGAATTGTTTAATAAAGCCAATTACATCTCTAAATTTACCCAGTTGAATTTTGTTTTCTAACAGCAGATTATACGTAAAATAACCTGAGAAATTATTTACAGGTGAGAAAGCTGGTGACTTGCCCCTGCTTACTCTGCTGGCTGAGACAAAACTAGGTCCAGAATAATGAGCTCCTAGCTTAAACTGGGTGTTCTCACTTCCTGTCTCTCTCTCTCCACCCAACCCTACCCACTTACCACTTACTGAATCTAGTGAGCAGGGACTTTTCCTCTTCACCAAGAACAGATTAAGGAAATTAGCCTAAAATGGAACACAAAAGTTTTAGTTAAGATGCAAGATAATTTCTTAGTGATAGCATCTGCTTGTCCTAAGAGGAAGTTGTGATTATTGTTTCCCAGATCCCTTTTAAGATATAATTTATTGTCATCCACTAATGAGTGTGAAGCATAGTAGACTTGCCTAAAGGCAAAGGGTGGATGTTCTAGTGCGACAATCCCACGAACTGTGTGCAGCACATACAGCAAGTACAGAAAAGATCAAGAGTATTGCCTGGGCTCAACACACCGCCCCCAGCCTGCACTGGTCAAGGACAATCTCACCATCACAGTTTATCCAAAACTCATAACAGTAACAGTTAATATTCATTTCACACTTACACTAGGTTAGCATTTTCCATTTTTTACTACTCTGATTTTATACAGGAAGAAACGAAAAGTTTAAGTAACTTGCTTAAGGTCATGTAATGCAGCCAGCAGGTGGTGGAGGCAGGATTCAAACGATGTATTAAATTGCTCTGCAATTCTATTCCTATCCACGAAGTTCTGTGCCATAAATACAGTGACTAGTGTTTAATAGTAGTAATGTGGTTCTAAAAGAGATATTTGCTCCAAAAGTTATATTTTAAGTTCTAGCGAGATAACCAAAGCATCAGATTATTTCTAAAGTCACAGTAAAGCCCTTTCCAGAAATAGCCTGTCAGAAGTGCAGCAGACAGAAGTGGACAAGGTTTGTGCCATCATGTTAGTGCTTGGGTAGCAGAGTCTGCCCTTGTACATCAGCCGGCCAACACCTGGGACAGGGTGACCCTGCAGGCTTCAAACCTTATCTTGTTTCATTGCAGCTGGCTTGGTGGGAACACCAGAAGACGATCTTGAGGAGGGGCATATACTGGAGAGGAAAGAAACCTACAAAGATTAGAAAAAGAGTTCTCTGAATATCAAAGCCATACATTTTTGATAGCCTCAATCTAGGATCCCATTTTCCTGGCTCACAAAGAAGTGGGATCTATTGAAAAGGGACAAGTCCAAAGTAAGCAAATAACAGAGAAATTTATAGCTCATTTAATGTGTTTCCTTCAACATCTGCTACTTGCTGGAGGTGGGTGGGGGGATTGGGAAATGCCAGGGGGGTGCACAGATTTAGTACCAGATGGTGGATTAGACAAAACAGCCTCAAAGTCCTTTTTAGCCCAGAGTCCTATAAACCTGAAGGAAATGGAGAATTAAGGTAACAAATGCTACCAATTCTGGGCATAACATGGCAAAAACAACAAAAGACCCGCCAAGACTCTTACATGCGATACCTAGGAAACTGAATGGGTACGTTTCCACGGTCCGTCCGCATTGCTTTCGTGCTTCCTTTCTGCTTATGAGCCCGTTGGCCGTCAGCAGTAATGATGAAATGATGGAGAGCCCAAGCAATTCAGGACTGTTTTTCTGAGCCCACTGCCTACTGATTTAAACACATGTTCCAAAAGTGCTAAATGAAATCCTATTCCCAAATTATGAAACTAAATATTTTTCTTAGACATGTCTCACATTGCTCTGTGTGCCAGGGAAATTTCCCATGACCCTTGGAGTCACCTCCATTTATTTGCTCCCATGCACACTTCTTCTGGGACGTAAGACAATCCGGTTGAAGGCTAACATATAAGTATCCGGTGGCATGTCCAACAAAGCTGTTATTTTATCAGGAAGAAGTGAAAGCTTACTTCAGAAACTGAAGCTCCTCAGGAATGAAGTAAATGATTTAGTAGCGATGCCTTGAAGGCTATCAGAAAATTATGCGTATTGTTTAGTTAGGAGATAGGAATTAACTAATGTTTCTAAAATGCCTGAGTTTTAGATCAAGAATTTCAGCAACTTGATGCATTCAAAATGGATAGCGCAATTAAAAAAAAAATGCCTCCTACACAGCTTTCTCACTGTGTGCAAGGAATGGGTCTAAGCTATTAACAGAGATTTGAAGATATACCAAGGAAGAAGATTGCATTTCAAGCCCAGCTGACACCCCAAAAGAGGTTAAATTTGGTTTAATTGTTGATTGTTTTTCAGAGTTGGAGACAGAAAATTAATTAAAGTCAATACTCAGTAGGTTTAGTTGCTATTAAGTAGCATTTAAAATCTGATTGAATTCACAAAGTGGCTGATGGGAAGAACAACAGTGCAATTTTTCAAATCAAGCAAAATTTATTATTTAACTCACTGATAAATGTTTAAATATAAATGAGCCAGAGAGCACAAACAGGCACAAGTGAAACAGCCAATTTAAAATCCACAAAGACCCCCCAGTAATTAGCAAAGCGACAACAGTAAATATTTTAGTAACATAACAGCAAGGGGGTATCCTGCTGAGTGCACCCAGTTCAAGCTATTCCAATCACTTAAATTCATCTTGTCTTCTCACAACATCCAGCGTTCTTTTCTCTTTCTTTTCATTTCTTTGTCTTCCTTTCTTTTTCCCTTGAGAAAATGGATTTGTTTCATTTCTAGGCTAAAGCAAAGAAACCAGATAATTACAACGATTTATTTAGACTTAGACGTGAAAGGTGTGTTAAAAAGGGAATAGAAAATATTTAAAAATATTTTTCCATATGTTTTCATCCTTATTACTTATTTAATTAGATTCTTATTTTATGTAACATATTGACAAAAGGATCTGTTTTAAGACTCTTTCTAAATGTACACATTCAAATTTTTGAAATTAGTCTCTTCATGTTTTATGTGCTGAATTTCACTACTCCATATTTCATCTTTGCCTTGCTATTTCTGCAATTATTGCTCTATATTTTCCATAGCAGTACAACAAAGAATACAAAGCCTTTCTGGATTTCATCAAAGTTTTCTATTTAATTTCTGTGCAGTTAGAAATGGACAAAGCACACACAGTACACAATTCTTGTTTTTTCAATCTTTGAGTCTTGAGAATATGCTGAAATTTAAAATTTTATTTTATATTGTGAACTTATATAAGGTCTGTCTGGAAAAAGTCCAGCCATTATTAATATAACGAGAATGGTTGGCATGACATCGATGTAACCTGGAACCAAGGAGAGTGGACTGGAATGCACATGAGTGAGCAATGACAACTTCACTGTACTAGTCAGTGGGGGAGGTAGATGCCATTGAGTGAGCATGTGTACTGTGTGGCTATCACATTCAAAATGACTGAGCTAATACAGCAATAAATCTGCATCAAATTTTGTGTTAAAATTGAACATTCCTCCACGGAAACTATTCTGATGATTCAGAAGGCCGCAGCTATGGGCAACTGGAGATTGGCAGCTTCATCATGACAACACACCCACTCATGCATCACATCTGCTACAGGATTGTTTGGAGAAACATCGAATCACCCAGGTGACTCAGCCTCCCTACAGCCCAGATTTGGTGCCCTGTGACTTCTGGCTTTTCTGAAAACTAAAATCACCTTTGAAAGGGAAGAGATTTCAAACTGTTGATGAGATTCAGGAAAATATGTTCCGAAGCTGACGGCAATTGGGCAAACTGTATGAGGTCCCAAGGTGCCTACTTTAAAGGGGACTGAGGCATCATTGTCCTATATACAATGTTTCTTGAATCTTGTATCTTCTTCAATACATGTCTCTATTTTTCATATTACTTGGCTATACTTTCTGGACAGAACTCATGTGTCTTAGTGTTGAAGTTTCTTTAATATATTAGATTTTATACTGTTAGATAACTATGGATTTTTTGAAGGTTGCTCTTTGATATACTGACCTCTAGGAAAAGTAGGTGCCATATATTATTCTTGCTTAGCTATAGATTCATCTCTTTCTGATCATTTGATTTTTATTATTAACCATTGCTAGGTATGCAGGAGATCTTCCCTTTGCACCTACAGAGTCACACACCACTCTTCTCTGCCGTGTTCTCTTTCTCTGCTCCTCGACAGAGGCTGGCCCCCACAGACTGCACCAATGGGCTGCTGCCTTCCGCCTTCCTGGTTGACTGCGGGCAGGAGATAGAGAGGCAAGAAAACAAGCAGAGTTGAGTGTTTATTCCCCCTTGCATGTGTGTGGGGGGTGTGTTTTGGTCAGGATGTGGACTGATAACACAATAAGACAATCAGGTTGAGTGTATTTTCACTTGTTTGAATTTTTAAAAATATGTGATAACTTTTATTTATTTCATGCTTTGTTCTAAATAATTTCTTGTATTTTAGAGTACTGCATAGAATATACAAGCTATTGGTAAGAAAAAATGAAGCAAAGGGAAAACAAGGGGCAAGGAATTAGCTGGAATCAGGAACCGTGTTAGCATATAAAGCAAAAACCATGAAACCTGTGTGTTTGCTATGTTTGGTTTTGAACTTACCTGTAGCTAAAGCAAAAGGGAAAAAAAAATTTAAAGATAAAGTTCACAGGAGAAGTACAACATTCATACTAAGGACAGAGAAACATATTGAGGTAAAGAGGAAATTATAATGTGATAAATCATATCTTTACCAACATTCTCAGTGGCTCACTAAATCAGATGCAAATATTTTTCTATGATGTTTTATTCCTGAAGTCATCAAAATGTTAAAGTCTGATCTCTGTTGTTTTTGCTAAGGAGACTCTTTATATAATCTACTAATAAAGTCATGTTTTCATTTTTGGGGAGGGGTGGTGGAGTTGAAGTAGATGGTTTTCAGTGGCCTTTAACTTTTAATGAGCTATAATGATGAATATGTTTGAAGTAAAAAGATATGAGCCATTTTTTTGTTTAAAAACACATTAAAAGTATTCAAATTTGTCGGTCACCATCAAAATGATCAAGTGCCAGCATGAACAAGGCTAGAGTGAAGATATATTGTGTTAAGAATGTTAATTTAATCAACTCAACATTAAAATGATCATAGGTGGGTGAAACTGTGGTATGAGATTGGCATATAGATTATAAATTAAGAAAACTGAAAAATTATTCCTCTTGTGATTACGACCAAAGCCTACTGGTGGCACTAATCTGGACAGATGCTAACAGTCCAAGATGCAAACCCGCCCGCACCATCTTGGTATTCGAGCCATAGAGTGCTTTACAATGTAAAGTGTATTTTGACACATGCTGTTTTAACTCTACCACAATTTGGTAAGATAGACACTGTCGTCCTTACTGTAAAGATTATGAAAATGGAGTGCATAAATGTGAGATGATTTTCCCTAAGTTTTATGGACAGTATATCTCAAAGTTCAGAGTAAAGCCCAAGAGGTCTCCCAATGTTGACCTAGAGTCTGTTTGCTATATCATGGTCTATGGCTCACTGCTTATGGTCACTGGGGAAAAATGTGGAAAAACAAGCTATAAATACATGAAGAAAAGGACCTGAGTGTACTAATTTCAGCGACCAAGTTTAGAAAGGACTTTAGAAACCATTAGGCCTGCCCCACACTCTTTTACTGAAAAGAAACACAATAGCTGAGGCTCCAAGTGGCTTCATTTCATTCCATTCTCATTGATTCGTAACACTTGTTTCAAAGGAGTACTAAGTCAAATGAAAAAATCATATATATATATATAATTTTGTGTATACATATAATTTTGAGTAATCACGCTGGTAACTTTGAAAATAGTTTTTTTTTTTTTATTAAAAGCCATCACATTTCATTCCTTTCTTGGATCCTAAACTCAAGAGGATCCAAGAGAACCTCAGGCTCAAGCCATAGTTCTCAAACTTCCCTGAGGTGCCCCAGGGTGGCACAGGGAACTCACTGGGGCTACATGGGATATTTTAAATTTTGGAGGGAAACATGACAATAGTTGACATCTGTCGACACCATGAGAACTGAGAGATCCATGTAGTCCATAGTTTAGACATTAGATCATGCTACATTCTTTCTAGTGATAGCTTATTATTATAGAGCTGCGTTTTTCGCAGTCGCTACAATAAAAAGCAAATGTGGCACATCGTCAATGTAAATCAGAAATGAAGGTAGCAGGGTCCAATCTGCTTCCAAGATTTGAGAACCTGTCAGTGCCCAGCAAATGCACATATCACGTTGGCAAGAAATTGTGGCTACATAAGAATGAATATATCTTTTCTTTCATTGTTTGCATTCTTTTTAAAACTAGCTAGTAAGTTGTGAGGATAAAAAATCAAACTGTTTTGACTCAACTACTTAATGATTAAATTTTTCCTTCTGGCCTTGAGGCAATGTTAAAAAAATTTCTGAGATACTAAGAGCACCGCAAGTCAAGATTTTTTGAAAAACCTTGTTCTAATGTTTAAGAATGTGGACTCCATACTTAGAATCCCAGCGTTACTCCTTATCAGTGGTGCTGCTTTCCACCTATCCTGTCTGTGCCTCCATTTCTTCATCTACAAAATGAAGATGATAATAGGACTTACCTCAGTCGATTTATTGTGGACACTAATAAGTCTGTATATGTCAGCCAGGTAGAAGGGAGCCAGGCCCAGAGCGAATGCTATCGCTGTAAGTATCAGCCATTATGCTCAGAAGACAAGCCTTCACCAAAGGCAGTCTGGTGGCAGTATGTGCCTGCTGCTGCATCGGTCAAATACAGAAAGCTCGGGGGACTGTGCACGTGGAGCCCACGGGCTGGAGAACTTCCCTTCCTTGTACCTTTTTTTCCTGCTTTATATGGGAGGCAACCTAACAGAAATATTTTGGAGAAATTTCAGCTAGTGTTGAGTGCTCTGTTGGTCACAATTCCAGAAAAGGTAAGGAACACTGTGTCTCATGCGTACTATTAGGAGCTCTTTATGTTCCCCATTTGCTTCGTAAAACAGAGCTGAAATAACTTTGGGCCCTGAAGCTAGGCTGGCAGAGGGAGTGTTTGTACCGATTATTCCTTGGAGGAAAGGAACTTTTAAATGATTACCTGTTGCTGCACACAACAGTTAACTAAAGCTTTCTTCTATTAGGATCTTTAGAGCTATTCACAGCTCAAATGTCACACCTCTTAAGTTGTGTTTCATCTGATTTCCTCATGTAATTATTAGTTTCTAAAGGAGAGTTATATTTTAATTTCCCTTAAAGGTTTTTTTTTCCCCTTAACAATTACCGTGTATCTATTCTTTGCCGCGAAAGCAACATAATAGCTTTTAGGCAAGAAAAATTTCTGTCTCAGACATTACACAAAATAGCAAAAGATATATTTTGTCCAAGAACATGTAAATTAATTCTGGCAATTCATATTATGTCATTTAAAGATTATGCAATGATACTCTAAAACATAATGATAAGTAAAAGCAGAATATAAAATTGCATATCAATGTGATCCCAACTTTATAAAAATAGAAATTAGATAGATATATTTGTGTACATGCATAGAAAAATGTTTGACAGGGAATTCAGCAAATAGTTTTAATTATATCTGGTTAGAGACATGCAAGTTCTTTTTTTCTTACATTTTGGTTTGGATATAATTATTTCAACTGAAAGAAACAGAATTCACAACTAATATGCCTCAAATAATAATGACATTTCATCATCCCAGATACCTAGAGATGTGTGATTCAGGTAGTGGGCTGAATAGTTTAAAAATACAAGCACTCAAACCAAGGTTTCTGAGTTCTCATGGTCTGTCTCTCAGAGCAGAGTGCTTGCAGGAGCTCCAACCATCATATTGTCACGTGACCAATGTTCAAAGTGGGAAGGGAACACACAGCCCCGCTCCTCATGCAGCCCTTTCTTTTCATTGGGGAAGGTGATATTTCCCCTAAACCTCTCAGCCCTCATACCATATTGCCCAAACAGAGTCACATGTCCTTCCCTGGACGTGAGCTTACCATATTTGGCATAAATTAATTTTGATTCATCCCTAAGAGCTAGGCACATAGCCACCAAGGGGAAAAAAATCAAGGTTATAACATCAAGGAGAAAGAGAAGAATTGCTGTAGATTGAGCAATTCTTTAGTATATTTCCCAAGTAGTCTGTGATGGTCAAGTATTTTAACCAAAATCAAAATTTAAATATAAAACAAAAACTCAAGAAATATCAACCCTATTTCTAAAAATAAAGAAACAACATGTAGGTTAAGAGAATAAGCCATAGGAAAAGGTAAATACTATTCACCTTTCTACAGGCACATCTGACAGACAAGAAGGGGAAAATTCTGCCATTCCTTGTGGGGCACTTACCTAATATCTATAATCAAACTCCTTCTTATAACTAACTGCAGCAGCTTCAACCTCTCGTGAGTTGACAGGAGCTGGTCCAAAAACAAGAAACACTCTCAAAACTTCTGAAGAAGTGTTGCTGTCCAAATCCTAACACCCCAGGAAAGAGATCTCTCAGGCACAGCACACTGCTGTCTGAAGACGTCAGTTCACGAGGCTGCTGAGGCCAAAAAGGTCAGCAAAATGCTGGATGTCATCAGAAAATGATGTACATTCCCTGTAAAATGATTTAGTGCCTTGGAATAGAATAGCACTTGGAGCACCCGTCAATGGACTTTAGAAATGGGTACCGGATTCAGAGATAACTGACAAAGAAGAGTCAGGACAATTAACAAGGTGTTAACAGTTTATAGATCTGTTTCTGTGAAAATACTGGACCAGAAGGACACTGTAACCAAATGCCAGGACTCTAGAACAATAGGCAGTTTTCGTATTGGCCATGACTTATAACTCATGTACTAGCTGAGAGGCTGGCTTTCATGGTGGCCACCTTGGCCAGAGAGGGACCAGGTCCCAGAGGCTGCAGCCACAACTATCAGCTGACTCTGAAAGCAAAGGTGGAAGTCGAAGGAGAAACCACAGTCAATGAGAGAGGGAATGTACTTAAAGCTGATAACATCAGGAGGGGAGACTACAGCGATAAAATGAGACCATAAATAAATTGGAAAAGACAAATTACATATGTAGTGGGAAGAAAACATAGGACTGTATGAAAATTTGACAGACATTACTTTCCTGGTTCATAGCTTTTGTTAAAGCACAGGTTCCTGCTTTCTCCCTGCCCTCTACAGCACCTCAAAGGCACTTCTCAGCAGCATCTATCTGTACCACAGGAGCCGGGGTTCAGATAATTTTATGAATGGATGATGCACAACTGGGGATGGTTTAATCACATTCTTCACTGGGGTGCATTCCCTAGAGCAGAGGTCCCACCTGATCAGTACCAATCCGTGGCCTGTTAGGAACCAGGCTGCACAGCAGGAGGTGAGCCTTGCTCTCATTACCACCTAAGCTCTGCCTCCTGCATCCTCTATCAGTGAAAAAAATTGTCTTCCAAGAAATCAGTCCCTGGTGCCAAAAAGTTTGGGTACTGCTGCCCAAGAGTATGTTGAAAGATGTTCTCTATCAACAGATCCTAGAGTTTATGACTTTACTGGGTCACTAGTTTTTTATTCCTTTTGCTACTATTTCTGCCCTATTTTTGCTTCAATATATAATATTAAATATAAAACTATGGTCATAAATAAATAAGTAAATATATAAATAAATAAAAACAACCTTTTGTGGGGTCTCCATCATTTGTTCATTTAACAAGTAATAATTGAATATCTTCCTACACAGTTTCACAACCTGTACTGTGTTGAGAGGCCCACGTAGTGATCAATCAAAGTTCCTTCTCATCGGCAGAATGAGGGGCAAAGGGACCCAATCAGACCCACTGTGGCACTTGCTCTGTCCTTAGTTCTCATGTGGCAGGTGTCGAAACACAAAAAAGGACTTATTAGAATTCTGCTTTAGCCTCTTCATGACTAGAGCAAAAACAGGAGGGCAGGAAGTGTTTGTAATAAGAATAAGCTTCCCTTCCTGGAAGCTCTGTCATTCGGGCACTAAGTTATTGAGAGCTCTCTATGAACGAAAAAGCAGCCTAGTTAGATCGTGGAAGTACAAATGAAAAAAGGAGAACATGCTTATGTCCTATAGAAACTTAGTATTCAATGGGAAAGACATTCCCATGATGCACGTAAAGGCAGTTTAGAAGTATATCAAGGAAATCAGATAAATATGGCACTTTATTAAAATTATCTGTAGTGATAGCTTATGTGCATGTGAAAATTTAATTTAATAAGTTCATCAATGTAAGTTTATGTGCTTCAGTTGTCTAAAATATAAATTATAGTAAAATACTTGCTCCATAAATCTCTCAAGAAAATATGTAGCATAATAGAATAATGAATTGGTTTATAAACTAAGCAGTTGTATACTTATTTTTATATAAAACCTTAACCAGAGATAATCCTTTTATTCTATTTGAACATTGAAGCATAAAAGCAATAAAATTAATGGCATGTGAATGATAAGGCTCATGACTTGAGGTTATTACAAAATTGTCCCAACAGATGTTAGTAAATTTTAGTAATCTTGGAGATTTTATAATAACTTATTTGGCAGATTGGATACTGTGTGTGGTAATATTAACTAGTAATATTAATTACATACTTTAATTATTTCTAGGCTCTCATAGCTTTTGTTGTTACTTGGAATACCATGAAATTTCAAGATAATAATTAAATGTGAGCCTTTACATGCTCCCCAGGGCAGGCACCTTATGCAGCCTGTGCTTACAAATGATAACAAATACAAACAATGAATTATGTTAAAATCAGTTACGTCCATAGTGATTGTTTTCTAAAAATTCCTCAGTATAGAAAATAATAAAATAAGTTCTAATTGTTGGGTTAACTATCCAGCACTCTGACTTTAAAAGGCAGGGAAAGAAATTAGAGATACAAGAATAAGACAGTGCATTCAATAGTGAAAATAATGAGCAACCTAATTAGTATTTTACCAAATAAGATCTGAGATGAATAATATCTCCTGTCACTATGTAATTATGAGTAGGTTATAGGGAAATATTCAAAGCTTGGGCTAAGCACAGTCAGATAAAATTATTTCACCCCCATATTCTATTATGAAAATTTTCAAACATACAGAAAATATTTAAACATACAGAAAATTTTAAAGACTTGTACATCAAATATTTATATAACCATCATCTAGATCTATCAAATAATATAATTTTATATCTAAAAGAAGAATGAGAAAACATTTGAGAAGGATGAGAAATCACTCAAAGTGGCAGTTAAAAACAAACATGAATTACTGTCCTTTATTAAAAAAACAAGAAATAAAATTTAACATGAAGTCCCACTTAAATAAAAACAAAATATTAAAATGTTAAAATATTAACAAGAAATGCAAAAATATATATGAAGAAAAATATTTATATTATACTAAGACACATAAGTCTTGAGAAAATACAAAAGCATATAATTTTTTTTGAAAAAATCACTCAACATTATAAACATGGAAGTTCACCCTAAAATAATGTTAAAATTATTTGCAATCTCAGTAAAAAATCAAATATTTTTACAAGTATTATTTTAAAAATCATTTGAGAGAACAAACTCATAAAAAAGTGAGGAAAATGTTAAAAAAAAGTGAACCAGGTTAAGAATAATACACAAAACTTTCAATTGTTTCAAAAAGAAATAATTAAGACAATAGTGTAAGAATAGAGAGGAAGATCAATAAAAGAAAATGGGACACCCAGAAATATATTCATGAGAAATAAAATTTTTCATATATGTTAAAACGGATTTTCAAGACAGTTGGGAAGGGATGCACTATTTAGTAAATGTCCATTCAAATGTGTAGGCATTGAAATAAGATACAGTACTTGTTCCTTACTTCATAAAAAATTCCAGAAAGTTTAAGAATTTAAAATGTTTTAAAAGTTTAAAATAATTGAGGAGACAGTTCTGGCCAAGATGGAGGCACAGATAGAAATGCTTTGCTTCTTCGCACCACCAAAAGAAGGATAACAACCAATTTACAAACAATAAACAACCAGAACTGCCAGAAAATCAAACTGCATGGAATTCTGACAACACAGGAGTTAAAGAAACATCCATCCAGACTGGTAGGAGGGGTGGAGACAGGAAGCTAGAAGAAGAGGACCTGCAGCAAGGTGGCAGACCATGTGGTGAGGTGGGGCTGGCTGACAGGGAAACTAAAGACCCAAAACCTCTAGCTATAAATCCTGTGGGGGTTGCAAAGGCAGGAGAAACTCCCAGTCTCACAAGAGAGTTTGTTGGAAAGTGGGGCTAGAGCAGAGCCAGTGATCAGCATTGTTCCCTCTCTGATCCCTCCCCAGCAGACAGAGCCACAAAGCAGCAAAGAGAGTTGCCCCACCCTGGCAAATATGTAAGGCTCTGCCCCCTTACAACATAACAAGTGCTGCAGAAACAAAGAAATAAGGCCCAAATGAAAGAACAGATCAAAACTTCAGAAAAAGAGCTAAATGACGAGGAGATAGAAAACCTATCTGATGCAGAGTTCAGAATTTTGGTAATCAGGGTGCTCACAGAAATGGTTGAGTATAGTCGCAAAATAGAGGAAGAAGTAAAGGCTACAAAAAGTGAAATAAAGGAAAATGTACAGGAAACCAACAGTGAAGGGAAGGAAACAGAGGCTCAAATCAATGATTTGGAACAAAAGGAAGAAATAAACTTCCAACCAGAACAGAATGAAGAAACAATAATTCAAAAAAAAATGAGAGGCTGAGGAACCTCTGGGACAACTTTAAGCACTCCAACATCCAAATAATAAGGCTTCCAGAAGGAGAAGAGGAAGAGCAAGAAATTGAAAACTTATTTGAACAAATAATGAAGGAAAACTCCCCCAATCTGGTGAAGGAAATAGACTTCTAGGAAGTCCAGGAAGCCCAGAGAGTTCCAAAGAAGTTGGACCCATGGAGGAACAAACCAAAGCACATCACAATTAAGTTACCCAAGATTAAAGGTAAGGAGAGAATCTTAAAAGCAGCAAGAGGAAAGGAAAGAGTTACCTACAAAGGAGTGCCCATAAGACTATCAGCTGATTTCTCAAAAGAAACCTTACAGGCAAGAAGGGGCTGGAAAGAAGTACTTGAAGTCATGAAAGGCAAGGACCTACATCCAAGATCACTCTATCCAGCAAAGCAATGGTTTACAATGGAAGGGCAGATAAAGTGCTTCCCGGATAAGGTCAAGTTAAAGGAGTTCATCATCATCAAGCCCTTATTATATGAAATGTTAAAGGGACTTATCTAAGAAATAGAAGATCAAAAACTATGAACAGTAAAATGACAACAAACTTATAACTATCAACAATTGAACCTAAAAAACAAAAACAAAACTAAGCAAACTAAGCAAAGAACTAGAACAGGAACAGAATGACAGAAATGGAGATCCCATGGAGGGTCATCTGTGGTGAGGGGGAGGGGGAGAATGTGGGGGAAATATAGAGGGAATAAGAAGCATAATTGTTAGGCATAAAATAGACAGGGGGAGGTTAAGAATAGTATAGGAAATAAAGAAGCCAAAGAAATTCTATGTACAACTTACAGACATAAAGTAAGTGGGGGGGATGCTGGAGGGTAGGGTGGTTCAGGGTAGATGGGGGATAAAGGAGAAAAAAAAAATTGGAACAACTGTAATAGGATAGTCGATAAAATATACTTAAAAATAAAGAAAGAAATACAATAACTGAGTGGAAAAATGCACTTTTTTTGTAATCTTGAACTAGGAAAGACATTTCTTAGCATGACAAGAAGTCTGTGAACAATAAGCGAAAAACATAGGTAAGCTTGACTACTAAAAATTTCTAACATTTGTATTTAACACTAAACACTATAAATAAAGTAAAACAATAATATATTGGGTTGGCCCCAAAGTCTGTTTAGTTTTTTTTGTAAAATAAAAGACACACTTTTCATTTTCACCAGTAACTTTATTGATTTGGATATTTTGAGTACGTTGGCTATCTCCCGCTCTTGGCTTCTACTGGGTAGAGGCCAGGGGTGCTGCTAAACATCTTCCAATGCATAAGACATCCCTGTAGCAAAGAATTATTTAACCAATATGTTAATAGTACCAAGAAGCTTTACAAACCATCTTTAACAAGTTTGATCAGTCACAGCATTTTTTCCATACACTGCACAAATCTTTTTTTTGGTGTTTCAGTTGCATTTTTACCTTCCTTGAAATAATAAAGCATAATATGCTGAAAATGTTGTGTATCTTCATTCATCTTAAATATTAGAATGGCTGTGCAAAAATTCACCAGTTTTGATGTTTTTCTTAAATGCACAGTAATACAACAGTTGTCATAATACAATCTAACCAAATTGTTTCAAATGCAGCTAAAGACAAGTAGGCACTACTAGAGCCAATTTACAGAAAAAACTAAACAAACTTATTGGTCCACCCAATAATAGCTTGGGAAAATATGGTTGCCACAGCCATGACTATTAATGGGTTAATTTAATAAACAAAAAGCTGTTATGCGTCAATAAGAAGACAAATTGTCCTGTAGGAAGTTGGACAAAGGCTATAATAATGCAGGCTAAATGAAAAGAACTACAAGACACCAAAAAACATATTAAAATTGCCCAGTCTTGCTCATAAACAATCTAAATTGTATACTAGTTAAAAATTTTAAAAAGTTAAATGAACCGATATGGCAATCTGCCCAAAATATTCACAATTGGAAGAACAAGGCATAGAATGGCATATGTAGTATAAGACTGTTTTTGCAGAAAAAATGTGTATATATATATATATATACACATATATATGTTTATATATGGATTAGAAAAATGTTGGAGCACAGATACCAAACTCTTGGTAGTATCTATTTCTCTGCAGTGAGATGATAAAAAGCAAGAAAAAGCTTTATAGGGACTTAATTTTTTCCTTTACAAAATTTTATACTTTTGATTTTTTTAAATTTAGCTTTTTATTATTTTGAGACAATTGTAGATTCATTAACTTTTTAACAAGGAGCATTTATTTTATAATATCAGGATTACTTAAAGTTCTGAAATATTTCAAGGAAAAAAGGAAGTAAGATAAAAAGGGATTGAAAAAGAGAATCAATTCTGCAGCTTCTGTAGTGAGGAGAAACTAGACATTAATTTTATAGCCCCATACTAATCAGGTCTTTATATGTCTGAGTTAACTGTATAGTGACTGTACATAATTTTCATTCCATTGGGTGGGCCCTGTCATTTTCAGCTAATAATTTTGTCATCTTCATGAAGTCCTCATTTCAGGAACATGCCAGACATTTCTATAGACAGGCATCTGGAATAAGAGGACCCCGCCTGACAAGAGCGGTTGAGATTCTCTTGCTGAAGAGGGGCGGAGGCGAGGGCTACCCCACAACGTGATACTTTCATAAGTGTCATTTGCGACTGGGTGGACCACATGTTCCACTCACAGCTAATATGTATTGGAGGCTATCACCGATATTCATAAGAGCTATCCTGTGTTGTGTACTTACTATGTTTCAAATTCTGCTCTAAACTCTTTATATCACTGGCCAATTGGAATGTCATTAACTACCCCAGGAGGTTTCCCCCTCAAGGACACACATCTAGACTGAAGTACTGAAGTTCATATTCTAGCGCAGATCCTCTTAATTGGAATGTTCATGTGTTGCCACCATGCTACACTTAGGAGAGTAAAGTATCTAGCAACCAGGATTTCTTCCGGGGGAATGTAAATAAACAACTATATACACATGTATACAATGGAACATTATTCAGGCATAAAAGAAGGAAACTTTGCCATTTGGGACAACCTGGATGGACCTTGAGAGCATTATGCTATGTGAAGTAAGTCAGACAGAGAAAGACACATACCATATGACCTCAGCCATATGTAAAGTCTGAAAAAGCAAACAACTTATAGATACAGAAAACAGATTGGCAGTTGCAAGAGGCAGGGAGATGGGTGAAATTAGTGAAGGAGGTCCAAAAATACAAACTTTCAGTTACAAGTCAGTCAGTCCTGGGGATGTAATGTGCAGCATGGTGATATAGTTAATAATGCTGTATTGCAGAGCTGAAAGTTAAGAGAGTACACATTCAAAGTTCTCATCACAAGAAAATATTTGTGACTGTGTGGTAATGGATATTAACAAGCCTTATTGTGGTCAAATTTCACAATATATACAACTATTGCATCATTATGCAATACACTTGGAACTATATGTCAACTACATCTCATTGAAAAAAAAAACTGCCCTAGATTTGGACACCCTCCTATAAATTTTGAGGAGAAAATGCCAGGAAATGTAACTATCAAGTTACTCCTCAAACACTGAAATAGGTTTCTGATCTGGCAGGAGTTCCAAAACATTGATCACAATGGAAGCACACACAAACAAACCCAAGTGGGATTTAATCCAAGTCGTGCAGATACTGGCTGGTGAGCAGGGAGTAGATGACACCTGCTGCCCTGCATACAATCTGGCTTGATGGAGTTATGGTAAAAAGGCAAGTAATTAAAACCCATGTCTAACAATTAAGCATGAATGCCCCCAAGGAAGGGTATTTTCTGGACAGCTGGCCACACAGGCCTGGAGATCTTTTTCACTAAATGACAAGCTGATATACTTATTCCACAGGAAAGTTCTTCTTTTCTAGCTATTTCCACTGAATCACAATTTGAAGATTTCATGGGCTGATCCCTGATTCAAAGCCTTCCCTAGCAAGCAAGTCACTAAAGCAAAGATTTTCAGGATCCAGGAGAATAAAGGAAACAAACATCAATAAATTCCATCTGCTTATGGCAAGATTGAGCCTGTCCCTCTTGGCCAGAGACAGTCACTCAAACGTGCTGTGATCGACCTCTTCACAAGCAGGGAGAATAAGGCCCGCTTGTTTTCAGAGCTGACTAATGTAGATAGCAGCCATCCCAAATATAGAAGGGACTTACTAATTTACCTCACCGCCTGGTGTTACCAAGCACTGAAACTTGCAGTTGACCTTGATGCAAGTTTTAAGTGGTGGCATACCTAGCCTTTGTCTTCCATGCTTCACTTTCTTTTAGCCCCAGTCCTATCACCAAATAAGATGTGGTTCCACTCCACTGTGTACTGAATACCTCCTTTTGTGGTAAATGCGGAAGGAAATATACCAATCACACTGAATGGGAAGTGACTTATTGTGAAACGCAGGTCATACACTTGGGGTATCCATGTCATAAACACGTGCTACCCGGACATCGGTTTTAGACAATCCTGTTTATTTTCTTTTTACTTGTGTCTCTCATAAAGCCCTGATTGCTTTCTGCCTTTACCTTCCCCTCAAGCCATCACATTTAGAGAAATGTCCCCCAAACTAGACTGTATTTCTCTCAAGACTGTCAGGACTTTCAATGCTTGGTTCATGGCAACCCTATTAAATGTGTCATCTCCTACTTTCTCGCACCGGGCCCCCAAGTCTTTCCCTCTTCTACCCCACAACGTTTTGCTCTCCCGACCAGCTACCACTGCCTCCGGGGGCCTCCTCACCCCCATCCCAGCGCGAGGACGGCGCTGTCAGCTACTCCCAGACTCCCGTTCAATGAAGCCACAGAATTCAGCTTCTTTTTCACTGTTTCCTCATGAAAAAAATGACTTCTAGCCTTTCTCTGTGGTAGGAGAAGTAGAATGCTCAAACAGAGGTGGGGAAAGGATGTGAACCCTATTCAAGCAAATAATTATTATCTTATGATAACCCATTTGGGAACTTCCATGTTATTTTGTTGTTGTTGATGATATTGTTTGATTCATTTGGGTTGGGCCACACGATCATAGTTACTCTGTAACAATGATTAGTTTGTAGGTTTTCTTTAGAATATTTGCTTTTTTTTTTTTTTTATCAACCTACCCTAAATCTTCAGGAACCACCCATACCAGGAGTACAGGATTTTGTATTTCTTTTGTCCTGTATAAATGTTTTCTCACTGGTTGTGCCTGTGGGCTGTTTTGGTTTAGAAAGCAGGGTTGTAATTCTGTCTCCCTTGGAAATATCTCTTCTGACCTCTCTCGTTCTTTCCCTTTGCTGGGTCCCAGGGTTGCTAACTATCTGCATGCTTCAGCCACATAATGCAAAGCACTCCCTTAATGGGTATCGATTTCACATGGAGAACTCAGACATATGTTTCCCATTTTTCTCCCTTTTATGCCACATACTTGAGCTGAATAGTTTTATTGGTAATGGGGGGGATGCCAGAATATTTCCAGGATCTCATGGTCATGGGAGTGTGCTGTTATGCAGACTGTGTCTGGATAATGCCAACATAATCAATCAAAACGGAAACATTTGGTCAAATAAGCATTTTTTAAATTATTAGAATAATGCTCATAGCTTTGAATATTTAACCAACCTTAAAGCTATTTCGATGTAATATAGAAACAAACTTAGCAGAATACCTTGTAAACACTTCTGTTTCTTAAAAATGAAATTATGTTGGAATTTTTTGTAGTTGCAACATCTCTCAGGAAAACAGGGTTCCCTGTCTAGCTCTGCCGCTGCTATTCTAAAAAAGACACAAACACATCACTTAGCCATGCTGTGATTCCCCTTCCTCCTTTATGAAACAAATGTTACTTAGTCTTATTTATTTTTGGACATCTTTGGGATATAATGAAGGCTACCAACCCTCTACCCCCCGCACCTAGATAAATACACATGAAATTTGTAAACAACTTCAAAATAATGTAATATAATAACTTCAAACTCAAAATAATTTATATACCTCTTAGGGTTTTGTTAAGAACTCTTACAGAAGATGATCTTTGAAGACTTCAGCTTAATTAAAATTTTAGGATTTCGTGCAATTCCCATAATGCTGAAGGACTCATATATCCCTGGCCACTTCCCCAGCACAAGCTCTCCCAATGCCTGTTATGTGGGAGTTGTAGATATGATAAAACATTATGTCTTATTGCCATACTAGCAATGCTTCTGTAGTCATTGGCTTCTTTTAGTACGGGTAAGTCTTAAGAGGGTCAGGATATAGTTGAGCCCTTTCTCAACCACCCAGGAGTGACTGACAAGCACCACCTTCTGGAGAAAACGTGTACTAAATGTCAAAGTTGATGATCCCTGACACCGCTGGGTGGTTCTCAGGTACCCAGGACCAAGTCTCTCCCTGCCTTCAGCATCAGTCTTCCTCCACATTTCTTGAGCGACCTCATTTCCCTGGACTCTCACCCAGGGTGAATCTGTCTTTGGCCTCTTGGAGCCTTGAAAGCGGTTTGAGTCTGAAAATTAATTCTGTTAATTGAAAGAGTTCTACTTTTCATTAGAAATCTCACAGCAGCAAAATTCAGATCATTTTAAGACACTATAGTTCATACTAGAAGCTTTACGTCAAGCGACTTAAGTATGACTTGTTAAAACGTTGGTGAAGCAGTTTGAAGGCCTTACTCAGAGCAAATGGGAAGGCACTAAGAAAAGAACGCACTGTCTTGGTGGGTGTAACAATGGCCGATTTATTAAAATAATGCTGCACTCAGCCTCATGCATAATGAAGCAGTGAGTTTTTTATTTAAAAGATTTATTTTAAACATAAAAAGTACATATTCTGGTAAATAGTTAAACTTGCTTTTTTATGTGCATGGTAAGTTTCTATACATGCTTTGAATTTAATTGTAAAATGCAAAATTTTTACATAATAGAATTGTCAGAAAATTGAAGTGTTCATGAATATCTTCATCTCACTCCTAAAACTTAATTTTCTGCCAAAAATTTTATAGAACTCTTTTTTGTCTCAAAATCTTTTCTCTGGTTCATTGTGGCCAGACCACCACTAATAAGAAACCATTTTCCTGTAGGTATTCCTGAGGGAGTTCTATAACGGTTTGCCCCATTGCTAAATTGAAAGAACCTTATCCCATTTACATCTTTTTAAAAATTTTTATTTTTCAATTACAGTTGACGTACAATATTATATTAGTTTCAGGTATACAGCATAGTAGACATGTATATTCCTTACAAAGTGATTACCCCAATACCATTTCTTTTTTTTTCAATCTAGAGAGGCAAAATTAATTATGTTTTCTAAGAAATGACCTTTTCCTTTCACAATAAAGAAAATGCTTTAAAACGCAGTCATGATGCATCTTAGAAAACTTTTGAGAGTTAAGTCAGCTAGCGGAACATCCCTCTAGGCCCATCACGTCCCACGGCTGGGTGGGCTTTGCAGGGAGATAAATTGAGTGCAATAAAGTTTACTGTGGAGGAGCTGCAGAAATGGACCCTTGGATAGGTAGGCTCTGCACACATTCATATTTCTCCTGGCATTTTTAATTAAAAAGTAGGCATTGATTATTTACTCCCAGGCAAAATTTCTATGTCCTATCTAAAAATCCTCAGTCTGCCAAGTGCTTTGCTCCTCCCAAGGGACTATAAGTCATTCTGTAGAATTATATTTATTTTCCTAACTGACTTTCCAGATGGACATATGTATCGTTTCATTAAAGCCAAATGTGGTTTATGAAATTTGAGAATAACAATTAATCATGCCAGAGAGAACACCTGAGTGAGGCTGACAGAGGGGATATTTAGAAAAATCAATAATAAAAGTAGAAGTGTCTACCATTTGGAGGGTATTTACTATATTCCAACACTTCTTATGTATGAATGTATCTTAACTACAGCCTGGAGGACTAACTATTATTGATGTATGAATGTATCTTAACTACGGCCTGGCACACGAACTACTATTCCCATTTTATAAATGCAGCAATGAAGATGAGGCCCTGAAAGCCATTAAGTGGTAGAAACTGAATCCACCTTAAGAATCCATTATAGAACCATGGTTTTTAAAAAGTACAGTGACAGCCCTGACCAGTGTGGCTCTCTTGTTTGGCACATCATCTATACACCAAAAGGTTGCAGGTTTGATTCCCAGTCAGGGCACACACCTAGGTTGTGGGTTTGTCCCTTGTCAGGACACGTACAGGGAGCAACTGATGCTTCTCCAGCACATCAATGTGTTGTTTTGGTTTGTTTTCCTCTTTTTCTCTCTCCTTCCATCCTTTCCTCCCTGGGTGAGGATTTAAAAAAAAAAAAAAGTACAATGACAAAAGGGGGAATCAAAGTGCAGCTAAACTGGCAAGGACTTATGAATGACAACAAAAGTCACAGAGCAGAGGCGATAAATCAACCCAAGACAACTCATTGTTCAAGACAAAGAAAGCAGAGCTAGGGATACTTTAAAGCAGTTTCAGAGAAAGGAAAAAAGCCTCACGTATATTGGGAAGGTAAACTCCAGCAGAAACAAATCCCTACCACGTTCCTGTCATCAAACAACTGGGAGAAGCGTAAGTGATTACTTCGTGGCAAATTGGGAAGGTTGTGTGGTTTGGAAATAGGGACCTGGCCAAAGAGAGGGAAGTCTGCAGCACGCCAACGGCCAGTCCAGCACGGGGTGCCCCTGAGAAGGAGCAGATGCAAACACAAAAAAATTGTTCACATTTCCCAGCAGAACCTGTTAGCCTGTTAGCCATCAGTCAAATTGTAGAAAATAACCAAAAATGCTTTCCTGTAAACAAAAAGAATAAAAAGGGGGTGGGAAACTAACATTCATGTTTTGAAGTTGCTGAAAAAGGAGTGGATGTGCTATCCATACAGGCAGAACAAAGACACAGGTCGAAGATGCAGCGTGGTGGATGTAGCAGTGACGAACCAGATACAAGGCCTCCTCTGGGATGGGCCCAGACAGACACAAGGAGAGGGCGTGTGAGATTGATGGGTGTTGATGCCAGAATCATTCACACTCTTCATCACAGACAATGAGGAAATTTTACTGAAATGCATCCCTGAGAATGGCATGTCAAACCTCCCTGTATCTGTGTCTGAGGTAAAACAGAATGTTCAAAACCTAGAAAACAAAATACATTTTTGTTAGATGTTTTATGTTGTAACATTGTAGGTTTCCAAGATTGCTGGTCAAAGACCGCCTTTTTCCTGTTAAGTATGTTGCTTCAGTTTTATCTACACCTTTGGAATTGCCAGGATTCCAAAGAAGGAAAAGTCTTTTTTTTCCTGATTTTTTTTTTTACATATATTTTTCTTCTTTAAAAAATTTACTCTTTATTGTATTTTTTCCATTACCATTTAGTCCCCTTATACTCGCCTCCCCCTGCAATCACAACACTGTTGTCCACGTCCATGAGTCCTTTTTCCTTTTTGTTCAATCCCTCCACTCCTAACTCCCCCACTGGCTGTCATCCTGCTCTCCATCTATGAGCCTGTCTCTGTTTTGCTTGTTAGTTCAGCTTGTTCGTTAGATTCCACATATGAGTGAAATCAGGTGGTATTTGTCTTTTTCTGACTGGCTTCTTTCATTTAACATAATGTTCTCCAGATCCATCCATACTGTTACAAAGGGTAAAATTTTCATCTTTTGTGTGACTGAGTAGTAAAGGACCATTGTGTAAAGGTCCCACAGTTGTTCCATCCACTCATCTACTGATGGCCACCTGGGCTGCTTCTGTACTTGGTAATTGTAAGTATTGCTGCAATGAACATAGAGGTGCTTATATTTTTAATCATCTTTTAAAACTGAAAAGAAGGATTCTTTAACAAAGCATTAAACAGCAGCATTAAAGAGCACTTTAAAAAGATGTTACAAAACATAACTAATAAAATTGGGCCTCTTTGTGACCTATCTCAGCATGTGTCATATGCAACAGAAACATCCAAAAGGGTATTGAAAAGAAATTTAAAATACAGAGAAGTCTCACACAGAGGCAGCCAAGAGGTCTGCCATTCACAACACAACAATTCTTCTCCAAGAGTTCTCACAGCTGAGGTGATGCCCTCAGCACTTTCCTCCACCCACATTCAAACCTTCTCCCCCAGTTGAGCCTGACTCTCCTCTGTCCACATCTCTTCTGTATCCTTTCGACCTTACCCTCCTCACGCATTTACACCCAAGACCAAGAATGATGATTTCTGGTTTTAATTTTTTTTAAATATATGTAGTGATTTTAGAGAGAGAGGAAGGGAGAGAGGAAGAGAGAGAGAGAGAAACATTGATGTGTGAGAGATACATCGATTGGTTGCCTCCCATTTTTGCCCTGACCAGAAATCAAACCCCCGACCTTTTGGTGTACAGGATGATGCTCCACCCAACTGAGCCACACTGGCCAGGGCAGCAATTACTCTTTATAATGAAATGCTATGTGTCTTCTAATGGAAATTCATGTAGCTCTTTAGCCAAATCGGTTCTACATCTGTCCTTCATACCAGATTGCAACAGCAGAAGACCAGGAACCAACACAACCTCTTACATTCTGAGTATGTATATTAGTGATTTTTTCCCTTTGTCATATAAGGAAGACTTAAACAAATGCTTGAAAAAGTTCCTGATGCTTTTTTCCCCAGTGATATCTAAATTACCAATTATTACTTAATGTATTCTTCATTCTTATTCACCCTGAATATTTGAGTCAAACCTTTAGAAAGACAGATATACTGGAGCCACATAAACTCAACTCTCTGGCTTTTCTTAAGATATAAAATGATTAGATGTTCTCAAAAGCTCTCTCTCTTGTGGCGACTCTAGATACAGTAAGAAATGATGGCAGACCCCCAATCATCCCAGATTATCTGGTTTTCAATTCCATGTTAGTTCTGGTAAGAATTAGCTGAGAACAGGTGTTAGTACAGAAAGGGTAGAGGGATGGATAATAAAATCAGGGACTGCTGAAAGGAGCAGCCTTAGTGAAAAAGGTAAGTGTGTCTGTCTAGACTTGCCAGCCTCCTTCTCTTGCCCTTCCCTCCTCTTCTCTGTACCTAGGGAGGCTCACTCCATAGGCTGGAGTTCTCAGGCTGTCTTGCCTGCTGGCTAATGGCTAAGTGAAGTCATTCATTGGGGGAAGATTGAAGAATAGAAGGAAGAGGGAAACCAGAACATGTCCCCTACTACCCTTTACCTCATTCACACAACAAGTCATTTGGTGGCCAAAATTGGTCAGGACCAAGAAGGGACCATTGGTCACCTCCACTTTTCTCACGTTGGGTGACTATGTGCACATGTTGTTGAATCTGATCATGGAGTGCTGCCCCTGACTGCACTGGGCGTGTGACATAATGTGTATTACATGCACCATGTTGTCTTTCCAGAACTGTGAGTTCTGAATCTCCTATGTCTCAGGCAGTTTCAGATCAGGGACTGTAACCCTGCGGTTGGCAAATTTTGTGATCTTTAATTCACAAAAATATTAGACACATAATTGGATATTTCATTAAACTTCTCCCATTCTTTAATTTTCAGAAAGAAAAATGTAATAGGTCCTCTCCCAGCCTCAAGCAGAAAGAATTTGGGGGTTAAAGAGTTTGATAAGAATTCTTTGCAGGGAGAGTTGTTGGTATGCTGGACATTCATCCCACCCCACTCACGGAGGATGTGAAGGGCACCTACCCCTCACCTAGATCCTAGTGAGAACTGGCTTTGGGAGGAACCCTCAGAGAACCTGACATAAACACCAGAAGATGTGAGGACTGAAATGTGATTCATCCCCAAAAGAGTGTCAATGCACAAGGCTATGCTGGAGTTTCTCCTATTTGGTGGCAGTGGAAAGGGAAAGATTTAAGTTGAGACATGCTTGTACTTTCATAATTTCAAAGGGCAAAGATAATAGTTTTCTTTGTGGTCCAGATGCCAACCTTGGGAGGGGTGGCCTTGGGAGGGGCTCTGCAGAGATGAGGAGGCTGAAGAGAGGGATGGGCTACTTGAAGCTTGAGGTCTACCAGCAGGTGAGAGAAGAAGTCATAAAAATACCCAGGTGAGGCTCATCTTTGGATATTATTGCATCCAGAGATCTCCAGTGAAATTTTCCAGCCATGTAAGACACTTTCTGATCCTACACATTTTACCTGGCTCTAAAAAATAGGATTAAACAATGAATATCTTGTAGGGTTACAAAAAAAAAGACTAAATGCACCTTTCTTTTGTACTGCAAATTTCCTAGCAAGAAGGAGGTTCAAACAAGGGAGAAATTTAAAACTGAATGAAAATTTAAGGCTATATTGCTATGAACCAGGCATTTTAATGCAGGGAGGAAGAAGAGACTACTGCTTCAAGGCAGGCCCGTAAATAAATGACAATAAGCAGCGTGCCATAGGTCTCCCCTCTGGGCAGTGCACGCAGAGGCTTCCTGCAGCTCTGTGCTGAGGAGGACTGTGAGCTGTACCAAGGTGAGTGGGAAAATGTGCCATGACCACTTGGACTTGGGAGTGATGAGCACACATGCCATCTACCTGTCTTCTGTAATGTAAGGAAATGGTGCAAGTGGACTAGATATTCTCCCTCCACACGACGAGAGCCTTTTAATGTGAGTCTGAGATAGGGCCTAACACACAGTAAGCACTCAGTAAAATTTTTGTTGACTGAGAATAACGTATATAGTGGAACAAATCTACAAACCTCATATTCTAGAGGACTCTGCACATCTGACCACAGCTTTTGTTAAAGAGGAAAATTGCCTTCAATTCATCATCAGTTGGACATAAGAATAAGCATCGCTACCAATAACATGACATTTTAAAGGTCAAGCAGGCCTGGTAAATAGAGACCCACGTTTCCCTGAATTAGACCCTCGAGAGGAGTTATCATTGAAGGATGACGACTAACTCTCTGACTGTGACTTACCTATAACGCTGACCCTGTGGTTTACCAGTAAGACAGAGCTAGTATTTACACAGAGTTTCTAAGACAAGGCAACCAAGGTAGATTTTTTCTTTCTTTTTTTCTGAGATTTTACTTATTTATTTTTAGAGAGAGGGGAAAGGAGGGAGAAAGAGAAGGAGAGAAACATCAACTTGTGGCTGCCTCTTGCACACCCCCTACCGCGGTCCTGGCTCACAACCCAGGCATGTGCCCTGACTGGGAATTGAACTGCGACCCTTTGGCTGACAAGCCGGCAATCAATCCACTGAGCCACACCAGCCAGGGCCCAAGGTAGGTTTTTACACTAGAAGCAGGATGGGTGGTTGAGGTACCTTAAACCCTCCTCCTTTATGGCTGTCATAAGCTGCTCTCAGGGGCATGGAAGCCTCTCCTAAGACCTCTGTAATTTACACACTGAGAGATCAGTCCCCTTGGTAGTTGATAGAATTGCCTCAAGGGACAATTTTCCTCTCAATAGTCCATCCTAAACCCAGTTATCAGATTTATCTTCCTAAAACCCTGCATTGTCTGTATTTCTTCCTGCTTTAAAAATACTCAAAAGCTGCTCATTACTTGGCAAATAGAATCCAAATCCTAGTCTTATTCAAAGATCTCTGCTAGCAATACTGTCCTGCGCAGAGGTGGCTGTGCAACTCTCTGAGGATTTCGTGTGCTTCTTCTCTCCTCCCTTGGCTCCTGGTAGTCCTGCTACCAGAAGTGTGGTGCCTCCTTCCACCTGTCGTGCCCATCATTTGAAGCCTGTCTCCAACACTGCCCCCTTCATGAACGTTTTCACACCGAACTTTGGCATCTACAGTCAGAAGCGTGCTCTCCCTTAGTCAGTGTCGGGGTTTTAGTGGAATTTATTGTATATTGTTTTATATTTTAATAGAAAATGGCCAATCATCCTACTAAACATTTGCTTCTTAAGACCATAAATTGTATTTTATTATTCCTTATAGTTTATTATACTTGTTACAACAGTAGTTCTATATAAGGTGATGAATAAATAATTTAGGAATGAATTAATGTTTGGGGTGATAAAAATGTTTTTAAAAAGATAGTACTTACACAATATTGTGAATGCACTAAAGGACACTTGTTTCCTTTTAAATGGTTAATTTTATGTTCCTTGAATTTCACTTCAATAGTTTTTGAAAGAATAAATTAATAAATACATGAATGAATTATTATAGCTCTCTGGCATTTAGCTGGAAACTTGGAATCTCTTCTTTCTGATTTCTTCCATTTTTTAGAAGAGAACGATTCAATGAGTAAATGCATTTCCATATCAGCAGCATGAATGTACTCTACAGCTAGCTTCTCCCAACTTCTCTATCTTCTGGTCAGATGACCTTGGCAGAGCGGTGGCTCCACTGATCCCATGCCGACCTGGAGTGAGTGAAGGGCATTATGCCCTATGTTCCCCATCTTCAGTCTGATTTAGTCAAGCCTCATTGGCCTCCATTCAGACTGTCTGAGGAAGAAGTTCACACTAACAGAAAAACCAGAGAATGGGTTCGAGAGTGTCTGATCGCTTCTTAGTTTGAAAGGAAGTTAAATCTAAGAATTCACAGACAAACAAGGTACCTTTTTTTTTTTTTTGCTACAAGTGCAAATCATTGTCAATGACAAATTCTCCTTTATATAAATGCATTCTGAGAGTGTTGCATATTTTACCGCAGAAGAAGACATTCTTAAATGACAGTTAAATAAAATATTGAACTTAGTTTAAAGACTTTGAGTGGAGTCATTTCACCTGCAGTGACAGTCAAGCTACCATGACTGATCCTTCTCGAGATGTTGGTGGAACTGACAAATATATGGTCTACCTCCTGTCTCTGCCTTCTCCAATTCACCCGGAAAAACGTCACCAGATTTATTATTCTCATCCACTCCCATACCCAGAAACTTTACTAGCTACTCTTTACCCTAAAAAAGCCCTAACTCCTTAGGTCAATCGTTGTTACAGCTGGCTGCAAATTAGAATAAGCTGAACCTCTAACAATGCTGGTGTCTGGACCATTTGAATTAGAAGTGGTAGGCAGCGAGGCCCGGGTGTAGGTGTTTTGGAAAGCTCTTCAGGCAATTCTAGTGTACAACCAGAGAAGACAGCCACCATGTTGGATGATCTTTTAGGAGCTCTGGAAGGCAATGGCAGGGGCAGAGGTGTGGGATATAGGTAAGAAGGAAAGAGAAGGTAGATCAGTCGTAACAACAGGACAGAACTGAGACAGCTGAGTTTTTGCTTGCAGATATCTTGGGTACGTGGAAGATAGAGGTTTTACTCTCTGCATAAAAACAGAAAATGAGCCCCACAACCAGTCCTTGCCAGTTACCATCCCTTTGCCAGCCCTCAGTCTCGTATGTCTGATTCTGGCAGAGGTATGAGCAACAGGGGCTCTGGCAGGTCCCTGGTGTCTTGGCAGGTCACTGTTTCCATTTTGTGCCTGTATACCCAACCCTGCCCTTCCTAGAAGATGGACCTCTGAGAGGCGCAGTTGCACGACCAAGATTGTAGTGGCTGATAATTTCCCCCACTGCATAAAGCTCAAGAGGGTGACAGTGTTTTACCTGCCACAGCTGCTCATAGGCTATTTCCTCTCTGGGGTAGGATTAGGTACAGTTTGCATCACATAGTCTACCAGCCAGGATTTCTGTCCCAGCGCAAAACTGTGAATCTTGAAGGGTATAAATGATATTATTGTGAATAGACAGACATCTGGTAACCCTGAACTCCTGTTAGGAGGCATTCATATCTATGTTTTGCAATGAGATCTAAGGTGGGTTTTATCAAATCACTTTATGACTGTGCTTTTGGAAATGTTTCCCTCTAGTCATCATTATGAAGTAATGTATTAGGTAATGTCTTGAAAATTAGCCAGAAGGCTATAGAGTTAGCCTTACAGCTCACATACCTGAAAGTAACGTCGGTTTATTACTTTTTGTATGACAATATCTTTGGAATGCCTCACAAACAGAAATTAATAGTGACAATTCTGTCTCTGTGCTTGAACGCAACTCCACCAACACATAATGCTGAGAGAAGCCAAGGCCACTAACGGAGCACTTTAGGTAATTCCTCTATTACCCCGTCCAGGGTACATTCCGGCCTCTTTGGTCTCAGACATCAGAGCCAACTTCAGTTACCCAAGGTTCACTGAAATCCACAGATAACTCCCCAATCATATATTTTTTTTAAAGAATTTCAACTTCTGTTCCCCTCTTATCTCCTTTCAGGATTTCCAAGCAGCAACAGAGTTATGACTTGAAATAGCCAGCACTAAAGACAAAAAGACTGGCTTGACATGTAACAGTGCTGGCAAAGAAATGACTGAAACCACATATTTACTTTTAATACATTTCTTTTCCTTTTATTCTTTTTATTTAACCTTTCTATGTGTGATTTGAAGCTAATTGTTATTTTTTGGAAATTAAGTTATTAACTTATAAAAAAACATCATAATGTCTGTACAATCTGGTTTTAAAAAGCATTAACTTGGATTTGCCCTTTAGAGAAATTATTCTAGTAAACATTACTTTCTTTCTTTTTTTTCCCTTATAACCCTGGTACCTCAATGTTATAATACCTTATTCATACCAGCACATCATGTTGGAATAGGCTTTATAAGGCTCTATCATTGCAGTATATCTGTGAGCCTCATCCATCATGCCTTCTGTTTCCCATCACCTAACACAATGCCTGGTACACTTGTAGGTGTTTATAAAGTGTCTGATGAATGAGTTAAATGAATAAGTGATTCTTCTTTTCATGTGACCTTGTGATATAAATAGGAAATAGACATCATTTTATGAACTATCTTAACCCACAGCTAAAAGAAAACTGTCATAGAGTATTACACGGAGCCTAAGACACCTGCCTCATAGTTTAGCTCTTGCTCCATGTTTTGCTTATTAAGACAAATCCTTCGTACATAGATTTTGAAGCAATACTTTTATATATAAAGTTTAGTCACTTCTCCAGAAGAATGTCTTTCAAATATTTATAACCAAAATACATTAATTAATAAGATATAAATGAAACACATACTACATACAAAACAATATTCTATGTGTTTAAAATAAATATAAAGTATAGCCTCCAGAGTATTCCTAGATTCTAGATTTGTATCTAATTGAGATGATGTATATACTCTCCTGTACAATTTCCTTGAACTCTCACTAAAACTCTGATATGTTCGTATACTACACTAGTCAACTTATTTACTTCCATGAATGTTCACCTGCTAGAATTTATAGACTAGGAGATCTATATATTTACTCAGTGCCTCATAGGAATAGGGAATCCACATGAGGTAATTAATATACATTTGTTGAATAAATACATGTATACCTATATATGTGCAATACAAAATTATTTAGTTGATTGATTGTGTATTTATGTGAAATTTGGTATGTGTGTAAAATGAGAAGGAAGTAAATGACAACTCTAATATAACATGTCCATCACACCGATGTTGAGAAAACAGGCCCCTGTCCAATTTATCCTGTGATATTACAGTGCAAGCGGTAACCTACACAATATATAGGCAGGAACTGGTCTGGCCTGCAATTCAACTGAGTCTCTTGTATAATAATATTCCTTTTTATTACATTTTTTCATTACCATTCATCCCCCTTACACTGCCCTCCCCCTGCAAACACCACCCTGTTCTCCGTGTCCATGAGTCCTGTCTCCTTTTTGCTTGATCCCTCCACCTGCTAAACCCTCCCTACAGCTGTCATCCTGCTCTCTATCCACGAGTCTGCTTCCAGTTCGCTTGTTACTCCAGTTTGTTCATTAGACTCCATGATTCCGCGTATTCACTCATATGTGGAATAATAAATATTCTTTATTACATTTTTCTGAACATACTTTTAAAGAGGTTTTTCACTAAGCAGATCTTGGCACTGCTACATTTTAGTGAGGTCCTAAAGACTGTAATGAAAAGAGAGGTGACTTTCATCCAAATACAGGGTGGGAGAAAAATAGGTTAACAGTTTTATGTATGCAAAACACAGAGTTTATTCTTGCATTATTATTTGTTAATTATTGTATTATTTTCCATGTGAACAACTGTAAACCTACTTTTGTCACCCCCTGGATGTATCTCTGTATTACATAGAAATGTACAATAAAACATGTGATATATTTTTTTATTATGTGAATTATATATTCTGAGGTCCAAAGACTGAAAAAGAGATTCCACTTTATTTTTACTAGCATGCTTGAAGGCAAATGTCCTTTAAATTTGCACATCATGAGAATGGAATGTGCTAGAGATCAGCTGAAAGTTTAAAAAATGGGAGCATTGCAGCTGTGGCTGTGGTCTTGGGCGCAGCAGGAGAGGACCGGTCTCCTTCTGGCCATCCTGCAAGCTCTGATGAGCTCCACAGGGAGTCACAGACAATGCTCCCTGTCCTGACAAAGCCCCATTCAGGCTTTGACCCAAACGGATGCAGGTGTATAGTAATGTCTTACATTTGCATAGCACAATATAATGTTTCTCGCTACAATCTTAGAAATTAGGCAAAAAAGATAATTGTTCCCAGGTTATAGAACTTTGGTTTAGTGGGTGAGATAGTAGAAAATAAATAATTGGTCTTTGCCCCTTGGTTCCTGGCACAGAGTTCTTAAAACCCTTGTAATTTCCTAAGTGATAAAAGCACTAGAAAGCATCATTTATTCTAATATTTTGTCTTTAACTCTGGTTTCTGATACCAAACTCCTATATTCCTTGGAATTTCCTTGGTGATAGGAGTGTCATCTTCTTTTTTTTTTCTAAAGAGGAGACCCTGGGCAGGCTCCTGGACGACTCCTGGGTGGGAGCTGTTCCTAAGAAAGAGATAAGAAGCTTGAAATTTTTAGCCCCTCCCCTCCTTCTCCAGAGAGGGGAAAGGGGCTTGAAATAGAATTAAGAATTGATCATGCTATGTGATAACACCTCCACAAAAATTCCAAAATTAAGGAGTTTGAGATCTTCCAGGCTGTTGAACACAAAGAGGTGTTGGAGTGGTGAGCCCAGAGAGGGCGCAGAAGCTCCGGGGCCCTTCCCGTATGCAACTTCTCCACTTGGATGTTCATCTGTATTCTTTATCATGTCCTTTTATAATAAACTGGTAAACAATAAGCAAACCTCTTTTCCTGAGTTCTCTGGGCCACGCTACCAAATGAATTGAAGGAAGGGGTCGTGGAAACCTCAGATTTATAGTAGATTAGTCAGATGTATAGGTAACAAACACCCTAGACCTACAGTTGGCATCTGAAGTGGCAGGGGAGAGGTGGGGTGGGGGTGGGGGGCAGTCTTGTAGGACTGAGCCTGAGTGTTTAACTAGTGGGATCTGATCCTGTCTCTAGGTAGACAGTGTGAGAATTGAGTTAAATTGCAGAATACCCAGCTGGAGTCACAGAATTGCTTGGTGTGGGGGTTTCCTTCTTGCCCGCAAGGTATCTTTTTAGGAATCAGCTAATAGTCTTATGGGAACTCCTTTGTAGGTAACTCTCTGCCTTTTTTTTGCTGCTCTTAAGATTTTCTCTTTATCATTAACCTTTGGCATTTTAATTACGATGTATCTTGGTGTGGACCTCTTTGGGTCCAACTTGTTTGGGACTCTGTGCTTTCTGGACTTGTATGTCTATTTCCTTCACCAAATTAGAGAAGTTTTCTTTCATTATTTTTTCAAATGACTTTTCAATTTCTTGTGCTTCCTCTTTTCCTTCTGGCATCCCTATGATATGGATGTTGGCACATTTAAAGATGTCTCAAAGTCTTTTTATTCTCTCCTTGTTTTTTTGAATTCTTGTTTCCTCATTCTGGACTAGTTGACTGTTTATTTCTTTCTTATGTTCCAAATTGTTGATTTGATCCCCAGCTTCCTTCCCTTCACTGTTGGTTCCCTGTGGATTTTCTTCATTTCACTTAGTGTAGTCTTCAGTTCTTCCCCTTTGCATTTGCCATACTCAATGAGATCTCTAAGCATCCTGATCACCAACATTTTGAACTCTGCATCTGATAGGTTGGCTATCTCTATTTCACTTAGTTCTTTTTCTAGAGTTCTGATCTGTTTTCCATTTGGGCCATATTTCTTTGTTTCCTCAATTTGGCAGCTTCCCTGTGTTTGTTTCTGTGTATTGTTAGAGCTGCTTTGACCCTGTCTTGGAGCACCTGTTACATTGTAAGGAGTGGAGCCTTAGGTATTCACCAGGGTGGGGCAATCTGCTTGGCCACTTTGTGGTGCTACCTGTGGGGGAGGGGTCTGAGAGGGACCAATGCTGCTTGCTTGGCTCTTGCTCTGTTTCTGGTCACTTCTCCCACTTTTAGTATGTGACTGAAAGAGCCCTTCTAGCTGCTGTCCTGGTGCTGAATCCCAGAGTGGGTGGGTCTGTGGACATTCTAGGACCTTGTAGGCCCTTTAAATGGACTTTCCTGAGACACCAGAAGTTTCTTCTGCTGCCCCAACCCCCACTGGTTTTTATAGCCAGAAGTTATGAGGCTTTATTTCCCAATGATGGAACCCTGGGCTGTGCCCTCTGGCCCGAGACTGGTTGGCTCACTCCCCAGATGTCCCTCCCGGTTTTTATCTGCCCTGGGTGAACATGGGACCACCTGTTCCACCAGCCACTGCTGCTTCACTGCCACTGCCACACCATGTGATCTCTGCCATGGCTCCCTGTCTCTCCCCTCCTACCTGTCTGGATGAATATTTCTTCTTTAAATCTTTGATTGTTGGACTTCCATGCAGTTCAATTTTCTGACAATTCTGGCTCTATTTTGCTTTGAGATTAGTTGTGATCCTTCTTATGGTTGTGTGAGGAGGTGAAGCATGTCTACCTATGTCTCCATCTTGGCCAGGAGTCACGCAGCTTCTCATTCTTAAAGTGGGAATTTTCCTAATGTTTTTGAGAGCTGTGGTCAGTTTGAAATGATACAGCATATGTAGAAATATTTTCTGTCGTGACTGACTGACACTAAGTGTCTCATAAAGATAAATATCATTCTCTTTTCCTGTTAGAATTTCCATGTTATTTCCACTCACAGAAATCTCTACTGTAAGGTTATTTTTGAAGTTTTTCTTCAAATTGCTGATTTGTTATTATTGTGGTCATTAATTAAAATAGCTGAGGGTTGTTATTTCTTTTTCTGAATCTTGGTCTGGATCTGTGCCATTTTAAAGTCCAGAAAGTTGAATTTCTGGTTTAATTCCAATATTATTCTGTCAAGCTAGTTAAAAAAAAACCTTTTAATAATGTATGAGGTTTATAATGCATGTGTCTCACGGTTTACAGGAAACAAAGCAAAACACCCCTAATGATAAAGTGTGTTTATTGTAGGTCAACTAATTACATTTCTCAGACCTGCAATATATGAAATTTGATGGTTGGCCTTAGTCTTCGCAGATCTGTGGGGCACACCCTATCACTTGGCCATGAATTACTCTGGAGTTCAGAAGGCTGGAGCTCCTGATAATAGCACATGACCTTTGGCATGACTGACTCATGTAACTTTGAATAGGTTTAAAGTTAAAAAGTTCTCTTCGAAGTTCACCACAGTTATAATGCATGAAGAAAGAACCCACCCAGTGTTTGTGTTTCTTGTTGCTCCTGCATCAGGCATCACATGAACCCACTCAGAAGCCATCAGGGAACCCCAGGGCCAGGTGCTAGTTGTCACTTGAAACCTCTTCTTCTCAAGTAGAGGAGCATATGTTGCAAAGGAAAACTTGTGTGTTTATGAAGCTGGCCTGTAGGCCAGGGGGGAATGTAGGACAATTTAGTGAATGGTCATAAGAAAGAGAGTCATAATAAAATGAAATAAACCTCACTAATGTGGATACAAGGAAACCAATGCCAGGCAAAGTTATGGCCTCAAAATAAACAAGGACATTTTTATAAGAAACTATAGAATAATACTATATGGCCTCAGGTAGAAACAGAGTCATAAGACAAAATACATAAACCATAAAGGAAAATATTGCCCAATTTTGCTTCATGAAAGTTTAGAATGTCTGTAGATTAAAAGGTAGTAATAAACAAAGGTAAGAGACAGGGCACAGACTGGGAGATGACATCTTCATACAACAGACAAAAGATGAGTTCCTGGATTAGATAAAGCGTTCTATACATTAATAAGAGAACACTAACAGCACAGTAGAAAAATGGGGAAAGGATATGAATCACAGGTATTTTAGTGGCCAATAAACATGTAAAAATATATTCAGGGTGATGAATAATTAGGGAAATGTAAATATAAACAGATTTGGCCAAATTTTAAAAATGCAAAACACCAAGTTCTGACATAAACATGATGAAGTGGCAAGTCTGATATGCTACGGAAGGGGGGTATAGATTAGGAGAGCCGCTTCGGGGAAGAAGTATTTGACACTGAATTCTAAGGTTGAAGATGTGCCTCCTCCTTTGCCCAGGACTTGCATCCAGAGCAGGACTTCCCACAGACAGCAGCCCCAGTGTGCTCTGCTTGGGTCACGTGTGTGCTGAGATACTGATCCCGGAGGCTTGGGGATGAGTCAGGAAGGTAGAGAAGGAAGGGCTTACAGTGGCCTGAAGCTGGCTGGTTTCCTTTGGACATTCAACGAGATTCCTCATCTGTTTCTCTAAGTACACCGTACACATAGTTTTATTTCCTATGTGGGAATAAAGTTGTGTAAGTCTGCCCAGAAATATGTGCCTTCCTCTTCACAAGGAGGTAGGCAGAAGGGTCATAAATACATAACTATAGTGCTGTTTATCCTGTATTAAAAAACATGGTTACTGCATTGTCTACAACAACAAAAACTTGCAACTACTCAAATGCCCCATTTAAAACTTTCCAACTCAGAAAGCTCTACCTGTAAATGGTTTTCTGAAGTCTCACCTCTTCTCCCATTACACTCTGTCCCCTTACATTGCTTTTATTCACTTTAAAGATTTTTTCAAAAGTGATATTCTATTATATATTTATTTGTTTCTTGTTTATCTCCACCACTGGATGTCAATTCTTTGAGTGCAGGAAACAGTCTATTTTATTTACTTCTACATACTCAGAACATAAAACAGTATGAAGCATAGGAGATACTCAAATTATTTTTCAGTATTTAATGAATGTCCTTTTTTTGGTTTAATTGTGTATACTTGTATAACAGAATACTATATAATAGTTAAAATGTAAGAATGAAGGTTTTGTGGACCAACACAGAAATGTTCTCTAAAACATAATGTTGTACAATAAAACAGTTAAAAAATTATATATGTAAAATACTATTTTTATAGAAATAAAAACATGTGAAATATTACACAGATTATTTATGCATATTATATATGTATAATAATAGTATAAAATGTGCATAAGAGAGATACACAGATGATTCAGAAACTAGTAGAGTCACTATCTCTGAGAACACAGCAGGAGAAGAGAGGGAAGAGAATGACACAGGTGAGGGGGGTGAATCAACTGTATCTGTAATATTTTATTTCTTTAAAAAAATGTTACAATTGTGGCAAATGTATTAGTACCCAATATATTTGCATAGTATATTTGCACGGGTGTTTATTATATATTTTAGTACATTTTTGTTTGTACTATATAGATATTTTGTGTCTATATAGGTAAACGTTTGGAAGAACTGACAAACTTCAAGAGTCCCTTGGACTTTAGCCTCTTCTGCAGCATGGGTCAAAGCCTTCTCCATCCCCTCATTTATTTTTTCTAAGTTTTACTTAAGAGGTGAATTGGAGAAAAGTTTACCACCAATCAATGTCGACTCTCCCTTTGCCATCTGAGCTGCTGAGAGAGTTCCCCTTCCCTGCAGCTGTTCTGAATAGCTCCACAAAAGTCCTTTGTCCCACTTCCTGCCCCAGGCTCCACATCCCGGAAGTCCCAAGGAGTTTCCTCCTGTGACTTCTGGGATGTGCTTGGGCGTGGCTGTAACTGGGCTGCAGCTGCTGTGATTCTGACACTGGGGAATGCGCACTTTAGCATCATGTCCCCTTTCACATTCTAAACAGTCCTTTTCAGTCTTTTAATAGATTCTTGGAGGAGGAGGAAGTGGAGACTGAGGTTAGCTGTTCATTTGTGTGCATGTCTCAGCTAGATTGTCATCTGGCACTGAGTCGACCATTTAGTCCGATGGTATTTCTTTCTGTTACATACACATATGTGTGCACACACAAACAGAGCTCAAGCCTTTCAAGCCATCCATCTCTATGCCTACAAGTTACTTTGCACTAGCCAAAATTATTTTTAAATCATTTTTTATTGTTGTTCGAATACAGTACTCTCCATTTTCTCACTACCACTTTCCCCCACCCCACCCACCCGCCAATCCTACGCCCCTTTGGCTTTGTCCACGGGTCCTTTTTACATGTTCCTTGACGACCCTTTCCCTTCTTTCCACTGTTATCTCCCTCCCCCTTCCCCTCTGCTTACTGTCAGTTTGTTCTTTATTTCAGTGTCTCTGATTATATTTTGCTTGCTTGTTTGTTTTGTTGATTAGGTTCCACTAATAGGAGAGATCATATGGTATTTGTCTCTCACCGCCTGGCTTACATCACTTAGCATAATACTCTCCAGTTCCATCCATGCTGTCCTGAAGGGTAGCAGCTCCTTCTTTCTTTCTGCTGCATATTTTTCCATTATGTAAATGCACCAGTTTTTGGATCCACTCATTTACTGATGGGCACCTAGGTTGCTTCCAGCACTTGGCTATTGTAAATTGTGCTGCTATGGACATTGGGGTGCATATGTTCTTTTGAATTAGTGTTTCAGGATTCTTAGGGTATAATCCTAGCAGTGGAATTGCTGGGTCAAAAGGCAGTTCCATTTTTAGTTTTCTGAGGAAATTCTATACATTTTCCACAGTGGCTGCACCAAGCTGCATTCCCACCAACAGTGTACTAGAGTTCCCTTTTCTGCACAACCTTGCCTGCACGTGTTGTTTGTTGAATTGTTTAAGATGACCATTCTGACCACTGTGAAGTGGTACCTTACTGTGGTTTAATTTTCATCTCTCTGATGGCTAGTGATGCTGAGCATCCTTTTATATGTCTCTGGGCCATCTTTATGTCCTCCTTGGAGAAGTGTCTGTTCAGATCCTTTGCCCATTTAACTGGATCATTTGTCTTCTTGGAGTGGAGTCATGTGAGTTCTTTATATATTTTGGAGATTAAACCCTTCTCTGAGATACCATTGGCAAATATATTTTCCCATATAGTTGGTTCCCTTTTCATTTTGCTGATGTTTTCTTTAGTTGTATAGAAGCTTTTAATTTTGGTGAAGTCCCATTTGTTTATTTTTTCCTTTATGTCCCTTGCTCTAGGGAACATATTGGTGAAAATATTGCTGTGTGGAATATCTGAGATTTTCCTGCCTATTTTCTCCTCTAGGAATTTTATGGTATCATGACTTATATTTAAGTATTTTATCCATTTTGAGTTTATTTTTGTGTATGGTGTAAGCTGGTGATCAAGTTTCATTTTTTTGCATGTTGCTGTCCAGATCTCCCAACACCATTTGTTGAAGAGGCTATTTTTACCATTTTATGCTTCTTCCCACTTGATTGAATATTAATTGACCATAGAGACTTGGGTTTATTTTGGGGCTCTCTATTCTGTTCCATTGATCTATGTGTCTATTCTTATGCCAGTACCAGGCTCTTTTGATTATTGTGGCCTTGCAATACAGTTTGATGTCAGGTATGGTGATCCCTCCTACTTTGTTCTTCTTTCTCAAAATAGCTGCAGCTATTTGGGGTCATTTATGGTTCCATATAAATTTTTCAAATGTTTGTTCTATAGCTGTGAAATATGTCATTGGTATTTTAACAGGGATTGTGTTGAATCTATAAATTGCTTTGGGTAGTATGGACGTTTTGATGGTGTTGATTCTTCCAATCCCTGAACACAGTATGTGCTTCTACTTATTTGTGTTTTCCATAATTTATTTCTTCAGTGTTGTGTAGTTTTCTGAGTACAGGTCTTTTACCTCCTTGGTTAGGTTTATTCCTAGGTACTTTATTTTTCTTGTTGCTATAGCAAATAGAATTTTTTTTCCTAATTTCTGTTTCTGATATTTCATTGTTGGTGTACAAAAATTCCTTCAATTTCTGAATATTGACTTTGTATGCCACTGCTTTGCCTAATTCACTTAGTAGGTCAAGTAGTTTTTTGGTGGAGTGTATAGGGTTTTCCATGTACACTATCATGTCATCTGCAAACTATGACAGTTTTACTTCCTCCTTTCCAATTTGTATGCCTTTTATTTCTTCTTCTTCTCTGACCACTGTGGCTAGGATTCCCAATACTAAGTTGAATACAAGTGGTGAAAGTGGACATCCTTGCCTTGTTCCTCCAAAATTATATTTAATCAAACACTGAGGTATAAGCCCAAAATATGTCTGTTGGTATCTATAACTATATCAAGTGAGTTTCTGTTTTTCAAGATGGCAGAAGGATAGAGAAAGTAGATGAAAGTCTTCCTCATACACAGAGGATCTGGAACCTTCCTACTTTTAGGGGAGCCTCAGTGGACCATTAATATGACTATAACTCCCCAAATCTCCCTTTCCCCAGACACCTAAAGACAGGTAGGTTGAGCATAAAATTCTGCCTTCTTCTTCCACCCTAGTAACTTTCTTCCAGGCAAAAAGCTTCACAAAACTCATTAAGATCTGCCCTCTCACTCTCTATAGAAAGTCCAGAAACTTCAGAACTATTAGAGCAGAAGTTGGCAAACTGTGATTCCAAGAGTCAAATCCAACCAGCTGCCCCAGGTGCCTGTTTTTTAAATAAAGTTTTATTGAAACATAGTAATGCCCCCCCTTTTATTTTTTACCTATTGTCCATGGGTGTTTTCACAATAAAATGGTTAAGTTTGAATAGTGCTGAGGAAACCATATGGCCTCGAAGCTTAAAATATTTACTATCTGGCCCTTTAAAGGTATACTGACCCCTTGGTAATAGAATCCTGTGGCTTGGAGGACTGACTAAAATAGATTATGGTAAAAAAAAATAGCAGGTCAAAAAGATGCTTATATTCAACTTATACCAAGTTTATACCAGGTTAGCAACAAAACTGGGGACCAAATCCTCGTTCTTTAATTATTTATTTTTTAAATATGACAAAATCAAAGAAGTACCCCTTTATAAAGTAGTCCTCTCCTTGATTGGGAATTGTCCCTGCTGTCCCATTATCCCTCTCCCAAAATTAACAATGAAGTAATACAGGAATTTAATCTATCTGTGATTCATCACCTGATGGTTAGGTGCGAAGATGACCATGGCACTGGCATGGCCCAGAGTGTCTAGGGAGCCTGGGTCATAGGTTCATAACCAGTTTGTTACTACTGCTGTCCCTTTGTCTTACAAGAAAACTCAGGCAGATGCTGGCTGACTGGACATAGAAGGCAAATGATATACTTTTTGATGACTATGAGTTTAAAAACCATGTGAATGATCCAAGCTACAGGAAAATGACTATTTTAAAGAACTCCCATCCACCACTTACTGTTGCTAATTGTTTTGGCTTTCAGACAAATTGTAACTACTGGTATTATATTCACAATAACATATTTAGCAAAGTTAACTAATTCAAGAAAAATCTGCTCTGGGTCCATTTTTTTTTTTTTTAATGTAGTGGTCTGCTTTGCATGTCATGTGACTCAGAGCTAGTCACTCAACCTCTTTGGGTTTCAGTTTGACTCTGGAAATGAAGAGTTTGGACCAAATAACAAGAAAACCATCTTCCCTTTTTATAAAACACTTTCACAAGTGTTATTCCTATGCCACTATTCTATGATTCAAATAAGTTGTGTGTGTCTCCACCATACTTAAGTGCCTTCAAAATGTCAAAACCAGCTTGGCAGCCCTGCAGCATTATGGTGTTTTTTTCCATGTTCTTCTTTACAACAAGGGTATTGTTCAAATAACAGAGTATTTTAAGTGTTTGAATTGTCTGTTTTCCAGTACTAACCTATGCCCATTACTTATATGTCATCTTCGTCATAAACTCCTACTGGCCTTGGTTCGTTGTTGCCATTGCCCTAAGATTATGGCAATTCTAAGAAATCTTGACAGACACCATACAAAATCTCAGGTCTCAGTGTGCTGGGCCTAGCTGTACTAAGGCCTGATTCTGAGAACGACAAAATGGCTGGTGAGAAGCTGCAGCATGCACGTCCTAGGGGCTTTCCTCCCCTTCCACTAGCCATGCTCAGAATAACTGTGTGAAGTGGTTGAACTGCCTGAACCCCTGTCTTTCCCACGCAGCTGAGCTAATCCTGGTGGAGTCTATGTGGTGAAAACCTCAGACTCTGGCCTTCATTTTCAGAATTCCTGTGCAGAAAAAAATCTATGGTATATTCTGACTGTTTTGTGGATTACAGTGTGTATTTTTTGGGTGAGACTTACAGTATAAGAATTATTTTGTACCATGTTTAAGTGGTGGATGGAATGTGGAGGAGTTCGGACTCACTCTGTAGAGGCCTTTTGAAGTTGCCAAATGTTTTCTCTAAAGCCCACATGTACAGTCAGGCTTGGATTTTCTCTCCCAACATTCTCAGCTGGTTGCATTTGGGCCTCTGTGGGAGTTACCTGAGCATTGGTACAGAATGCTTGGCATAAAAATCTCAGGCAATGATTAAAGAAAATTGTAAGATCTCCCTGCCTAGCAGCTGAGAGTTTGATCTGGAAAGAAAACAAAATCAATTTCCAACTCAGTTTTTTGCCCAGTAATATTCTGCAAGTAAATCAAAGCATCCAACCCCAGATACTTGGGGATTTTAATGTAATTCTGGTACTTCAGAAATAAAGTATAGGAGCCAAACATCAGAAGGCTTGGTGAGATGCTAAGTCCTAGAGAAGACAAAATTTAAACTAAAAACAAATATTGTTGTAATGTCTCTTCTTGATGGGTAAGTTTATTTTATATGTCCTGAGAAATAAACATACTTTATATAGAAAATGAAATCAGCAGCAGTGCACATGGGTCTTAACAAATATCAATTTTGAAGATATTTTTGACACCTTAGAAATGAATGCAAGTGGAACAGAAAGAGTTTTCAGAGCACAATAACTAAAACACCAGTGGATTGGTTTGATAGACTTGCATTTAGTTGGTTTTCTAATTTGTTAAGACAAGCAACACTCATCTGCTTCTACGAGAGTAGTTTCTTTGTATTTTTCTCAGTGTGCCTTCTGATATTGAGGATCATGGTGTGATTTCATTTGCAGAAAAGTTCTGCTATTAAAAGAGCTGGAAAACATTGGATTAGGTTATGTCTGAGGATCCTTTTGGCCTCTGTAGCTGATATGAGGAGAGGAGAAAGGAAATGAATTAGGGAGAGAATAGTGTGACAGAGACACTACTGGTTTTTTACCTAGATCCTTTTCTCCATTCCACCTCACTCCCATCTTTTCTTGCTTGCAGATCTCTGGCTTTGTTCTGACGTTTGGAGCTACCATGGGGTTAGGGCTGGAGGCCATCACTGGCCCAAAGGTGAATCTTGATTGATCTATGTCAATCAGAGCAGTGTCATTCACTAGCCAGTCATATGCTCTAACTCTGGGCTATGTAGAACTAGAATCCACTGGAGTGTCTACAAAAGGCTTTCTTTGCTAGAGAAAAGAGGTGCACAGTGAAGTCCATCTCTGTTGCTGAAACTATACATTAGGGCCAGCTATACTGTTTGTAGAACCCAATGAACACTTAAAAAGTGAAGATCCTTATTTCTTTCTTCAACTACCCACCTGCCATGGTAATTTTTTTAAATTTGCCACTTATGTGTAGGCAACTTCATAAGCACCTGGACCCTTGCACTGCAATTCATTGTACAGAGCACACATTCCCCTGACCCTCCCCACACTTATGCCCAGACCCCCCCTTGAGGCAAAGGGTGGCCGTAGTCATTGGGCGAGGGCTAGGGAGCCATGGTCTATAACTTGCCCCCCCCATGTGTGAGGCAGGACTATGTGTGAGTCAAGGCTCCAAGCCTTTGTTGCATGTTTTTTTTTGTCTGATATGACTTCACTTACAAAACACAAAGTAAATATATTAAGAATTTCAAGACGGCAAACACAGAGCATTATCCCCCAAACATGGCACGTCTCTGAGCCTGGGGCCCCATGCAAGTGTACTGACTGCAAACCCATGTAACCAGTGCTTATCTTCAGGTTGCACGTGCCACCCAAATTGGCCTCAGCCATTTTAAGACCACAAAATGAACATGGCCAAGTTAGAGAAGAAAGACAAAGAGCACCTGGGTCCTTAACATTAAGCTGTTAACTTAACCAACCTCTCAAAAATTCTTGTTATAAGAGGTAATAAACCCTCTTTAAAAAAAAAGATTTTATTTATTTATTTTTAGAGAGGGAAAGGAAGGGAGAAAGAGAAGGGGATAAACATCAATGTGTGGTTGCCTCTCGCACACCCCTGTACTGGGGACCTGGCCCACGACCCAAGCATGTGCCCTGAACTGAGAATCAACACAACAACCTTTGGTTCACAGTCTGACACTCCATCCACTGAGCAATCCAGCTGGGGCTAAACCCCTTGTTTTATAGAATACTTTCACTTGGGTCTTTTATTGATCACAACTGAAAGAATTCTAACTGATAGGAAAGATCACACATTAATGAAAAAGTCTACAAAGGAACTAAAAAGAGGAGATTAAGTTAGAAGAGTTTTGATCCAAGATTCACATCTATGGCAACTCTTCTAGAGAATGATGTTCCTACTTTTCCTTGTTCACTCTGCAGGGCATGAGAGGGCCAGTGTATTCTTTGGAACCGGAGCACAGACAATGTCCTCACACTCCACCCCCTCACATTCCTTCACTCTTAGAAGGCTTAACAAGTTCAAGTGGGGCAGATATTGGCAAACTATGACACAGAGGATAAACACAACACCCACATTGATTTTTAGGTGCACAAGAACCGAGATGATAGAAAGCATTTATTGTGAGCTTCAGGGATATTCAGGACATTGTCTGTGCTCTGATTTTAAAGAACACACTGGCCTACTCATGCCCTGCAGTGTGAACAAGGAAAAGCAGGAACAGAATTCTCTAGAAGAGTTGCCATAGATTTGAATGTTGGAGCAAAACTCTCCTACTGTCCTTATAACAGAGTTTTAATGAAGAAACATTCTGTCCTCACCCAGGTAAATATCTTGGGTTTTATTCTTGAGCATTCTCGCTTAAGGTGCTAACTAATAAACTTAAGGTACCATTTTTACATAAAGGTTTGATTGACCTTCATGCTTTGGGATTTTAAGATTCTTCACTGGTTTCTCTACTTCCCTCTTGGGACAGTGAACCTTTGGGGACCTCAAGACATTCCAAATCCATAAAACTCCTCTATGAATTACAGGATTAAAATAGAATAAATAGCATCCTCTGGGAAAAACAGCTTCAGGTAAAAGGTAGTATAGAGGAGAACCTTGAAGGGTGTTGGCTTGTAACACATCTGGAGGGAAAACCATTTCGTCTCAGAAACTGGCAGGTGTGTAGGCATAAATGGGTTTTCCTCTGCCTGAGGAAATGAGATATAACCCTTAGGAGCTTCTTTACCCCCTTCTCATGAATGGTTAGGAACTAAGTACGTTTCTCAAACATTTCTAGAGACTAGAGCAGAGGTATATACTTTATGGGTCATTTTTCTACTCATGCAGGTAATACTGGATTGAATAACAGCCTGCCAAAATGTATGTCCTCCTGGTAACAGAATGTGATCTCATTTACAAGTGTAATAAATTAAGATGGTGTCATACTGGCTTCAGATAGGCCCTAAATCCAGTGACTGGTATCCTTATAAGAAGATATGTAAAAACACACAGGGAAGATAGCAATGTGAAGATGGTTATGCTACTACAAGCAAGGAAAACCAGGAGCCCCCCAGAACTGGAAGAGGCAAGAAAGAAGTCTTCCCTAGAGCCTTCAGAGGGAGCATGGCCTCGTAAACACCTTAATTTGGGACTTATAGCTTCCAGAACTGAGAAAGAATAAATTTCTGTTGTTTTGACCCACCTGGCTTGTGGTCATTTGCTATGGCAGCTCTAGGAAACTAACAGATGAATAATAGAAATTGGCCATTCATGGGGACCACTGGCTATATGGAATGAGTAAGCTTGAGAGATGATCACTGACTGGACTTCAATTTCAGGAAAGCAAATGGAGGAGGTACTTCCTCAGCAGCACATCTGCACACTGCTGACCATGGGCAACAGGGCTTCCCTTTCCATCTAAAATGAGCCCGTGGAGTGAGCAATACTAAATCAGGGCATTCCTGAGTGTTGCGTGCCCATGCATATACACCCAGGTTTCTCTCTCTCACCTTTTCATCACAACCATCTGCCAAACAAAGTTGGATCACAAGGCCTTCCTGTTGGAACCAGTGAGGTTTTTTCAGTGACATCAGACAAGAAGACTGAAAGTTGTTGAAAGTTTCCTCCATACTAGATTAGCAGCACATGGGTGAACCAAGCTCATACATTATTCAGAGGGGAAAAATGTGGGCTTTGACTGAACTTTGAAGGAATCAGCAGCTATTCCAGAGGAGAGTGACCTATTGTTCTGCTTCACAGAACACAAAGAGCAATCAGAATTCCTTACAGCATAGCTAATGGAGTGCACACTCTCTGTGATGACCTGACCCGCAGACATCTTGCATGAGCGCTGCAATGCTGTGCAGAGCACCCTATTGCTGATCAGAGGAAGGATGTTCACACTTTGCTATTTCTGTAGGGTTACAATCAGTGATACTTGGGTCAGGAGTCTGAGGAAGATAAAATGGTGTTGTCTGTGGAGCATGTACTTGTCAACAGCACCAAGGTCCCCTTGGAAGGACCACCACACAGATTAGGATGACGTCTGTGTCATTGTCTTCAATGTGGGAAGCCTTTCCTACATGGTGGGGGAAGAAGAAAAATGGTTGTGAATTTTACTTTAAAAGAAAGTCACAGCACGTGTTTCTTTGAAGATAGAAAAGTATTTTCCAAGAATGGGAGAAAGAAACTCTGACCAAAAGGAGCAAGTGAAGGCTAATAGAACTTTCAGCTCAGAGCATTTGCAAGGGTTCTGAATTAATTCTTGGTGAAGGCTCTTTCTCGGTCAGTAATTACATTTTAAATATCCTGAGGAGAACACAGAACAAACCCTAGTAAAGATACTTATTTGAACTCTGTGTTACTACATGAATTTCAATAACCACTATAATAAATAAACAATATTATTTGTTTATATTTCCCTTGTCAAAAAGTCTCACTCTGTGGATTAAATTGATGTGACATTACATTTACTTGATTTTAAAGGTAAGAAAGTGGTTTATTAAGAAAATAACTAAACATATTAATAGTTCAAATTTGATTTTAAAAATTCAATTTGCTCATAATAAGTATTTCTGATGTTTCAGATTCTAAAAAAAGTAAATTCAACTCATATATCACTTACATAAAGATAATAAAATTATTTTAAAATTTATTTAACAGTAAGAAAAGGCATACAACTGTAATTGAATAACAATAAAAATTTTAAAAAAATTATTTTACAATATTCATAGTGCTTAACCCTGGTCTGCAAAGTGCATCTTATATATTAGGTAATATTTGGGGAAGCTACATGAATAATTCCAGGTCACCAGATTTGCCTTAATAAAAATCTTTAGCATTTTTAGGCATAAAACTGAGTTATAATTCAATAATTCATCCCACATTAAAATCCTTCATTTATTTAACAGATGTTATTGAGTTTTTACCATGTTCCAAGTACTCTGTTGATAACTAGGGATAGAGACAAGATTGGAACAGATGCCATAGTTAATATGAATATCTAAATTAGGAAATACATTCCCCATGTTAACAAAGTATCTTACAGACTTCCTCTTGGATGACATATCTGAACTCCTAATTCTGAAGGATAAATTAACATCATTCTAAAACAAAAAGTAGTCATTGACAGAAGTTTATAACTTTATTTTTAAGAACATAATTTGATTTTTTATAATGTAACTACCTTGGAGAGCCATAAGTAAAGTATTGGGCAAGTATTTAGTCTCCATATTGTGTGGACTCGTATCTGTACTACTCAGAAGCTTTTGATGGATAACCAAACAGTTCTGGGCTTCAGTTTGTTCATCTGCAAAATGGAAATGATAATGGCATCTACTTCTTGGGGTTGTGGCGATGATTGAACAATTTAATATAGAGTGTTGTAATAGTTCCTGGAACATAGTAAATTCACAGAAACATTTGTATTTGATTTTTTACAGTTGAGTTCATGAGATGGCCTCAATAATACAAGAGAATGAAGGTAGGCAACCAAGCAGGCTGTGGGTGAGGAGTACTGGCCTCCACTTCGGAGACCTGAAGTTGAATCTCAGCACAGCTGCGGAGGGTTCGGGTTACGTCGGTAAACAGTACTTATTTTCACTGTGAAGACAGAGTACATCGATCCTTTTTCAATTATCTATACTTCTTTCTCTCTCATAGGAAGTAAGCCTGCTTTCCACAGCTCACGGCAAATGAGTGAATTGAAACGCATGGTCTCCAGCTCTGGTGCACCTTTAAAATTCGCTGAAACTCTAATTCCAGTAAGACCATAATTCAAGTGTGGGAAATATTTTGTTGGTAAACCACTTGTTAAAAATGCATTTTTTTCAAATGATATTTGTAGACATTGTTGAGGGAGGCTCCTCCCACTGAAAATTGCTTCTGTCATTTAAGATGGGGGAATAGAAAATGTTCAGGCTAGTAAATTTTGATGTTTAACTGACCATTCCATGTAATTCTCGAAGTGCTTTTTTGTATTTACTATTTCATTCTTTCATCCTGACTATAACTTTTTCAAAAGAGTTCTTGCTATCCCAGGTTTTTTATCAGCTATATCATTGATCTCTGAGGAAAAGATCACCTAGTACTTGGGGTTAACTTACTTTTTAAAATGTCTTTATCTTGTGGGCATTCAAATATTTTTTAAACAGTAAGTTTTCAAATAGTAAGGATGCAGTTATAAAAAGAAATATAAATTCCACACCCAAGCACCATATTGAGACTTAGCAGCCTTCACAAGCTGCAGTTTTAGTTCCATACATAGATTTTTAATCATTTGCGCATCCTACTCAAAAACTATACATTGGGGACAGTATAATTACCTGAAACATTACCATGGTATTCAGATATATATATATATATATATATATATATATATATATACATATACATATATGAGCAAACAGATTGGGCTAAAGAGAAACATACTTGTGGGAAGACAAAAATATTCAGCTATCAGACATTGTCTTGAGATTTTCATATTAAAAATCCTTAAATTGTTGTGACACATTGAGGACACATCCAAAATTTAAAAAACTTAGAGAAGTTTCAGTTTAGTAGTTTGGGACTAACTCTCATTGTGTCTGCAAAGTCTAACAAATAAACTGACAGGTGTCCATCATGATGATGAAGGGGAATATTCAACAAATGGTGCCGTCAATTCAGTGATTATATAGCACCAGTCTTCTAGTTCACAAATCATTCTTTTTTAAATAAGAAAAGATAAAGTTAAATCTAATCATGTTGCTAACATATATAGAGAGTATCAACTATGGGATTTTTATAGCTGTGCAATACCTCCTGGGTTCAGACATGCTACCTGTCCGTGGTGGTTTTCATGTGGTAGAAGAAGTCAAGCACAAACACACAAAACAATCCCCCCAGCTCCATTACTATCACCCACCCCAAGTCATTATCATTTCTTCCCTACATTTCTTCTTTGTTTCCTCCTTTTGCCCTCCTATAATCACTTAACATAGAAATCAGTGCTTCTCCATTGCACTTAAGATAAAATCCATACAATTTAGCCTTGTGTAGGAGGGGGCACAGAGGAATTAGATGGAGGAGAAAGAGAAATCATCAGGCTATTTTCCCTAGCTCCTTAGTTTTCAAATTCCTATGCAGTCTGCCCTGCCTATCTCTTAGCTTGCCTCCTATTACTTCCCTCCTTGCTCGGGGTATAGGCTATATTCTCCCATCTGAATTAAGCCCGATGAGCATAGATGTCTTTTACCTCTTTGCTCATTGTATCTATGTTGTCAGGGATGTAGCAGGCACATAATAAATTGTTGTTGAAAATAATGAATGAATAAAATAGCATTATATCCTTTCTGTATTTTAATATGTTAAATTTGGAAACTGCATGCAGACATTAAAAAACAAGATAGTATATCCTAACACTATAATAAATAAATTTTTAAAAAATAATTTAAAAAAACAAGATGGACAACAGGTATGAGGTAGACCTCATAAGATGTTAAGCTTTGAGATGGGCTTGGAATAATAATCTGAATTTCAACAGGTGAACATAGTTTGAAGTACAGCATTCTAGTGCAATAGAAGACCAAAAGTAACCTGGGAGTGTTAGGAAATGGGTGGGTATAGTTGGGGGAGGACAATAAACAGGTCAAAATGATAGACCCAAACACTCAGACTAAGGAAGAACAGGAACCGAAGCGTGGTTAGGAATGGCCAAACCACCAAAGGATTTGAACAGATTGGCAGAGGATATTAGAACTGATTAAGTAGGAAAACAAAGGGGATTAAACGTTTTTGAGGAAAGCGCCTTCGTGACAAAACTGGTGTTTTAGAAAAATTCTTCTTGCAGCACATGCAAGTTGAAATAAAGGAGGCAAATAACTCGAGTCAAGAAAACCTGGTGACCAATGTCAATCTTTGGAAATGAGTTGATACAACAGGGGCCACAGAGTGAAGTAACACAGATAATGGGGGAAGTAACACAAACGAAGGACAAAAAGAACTGACGGTGAGAATTTGGATGAGTTAGGAGGGGAAAGGCAGATGAAGCTAAAAAGACACCATGTGCCCTGGAAAGTGTCCTTTCTTCTCTCCAACAGGAGACTGGAGAGATGTGAAGTATGTTGCTGAAAGGCCAACATTCTATGTCCGAATATAAAAGCTTCCTGTGTGCCTGAGTTTTCTACATCTTTCTCTGTATTTAGACAGAGTTAAAAAATGTCATTCTAGAACCCTGCTATTAGAATGTGATTTTTTCAAAGTCTTTCAGTGAGTTGTCTATATTTATAGGTTTTCTTATTACCAATCAACAAATAAAGTGTTTCAACAAAAATTCAGAGTGTGTGTGTGAGATGAACACCCATTAAGTCATCTTCCAAGCACCTCTTCTCTGCCCACTTCATTCACACGAGAGGATTTGGCTGGTAATACCTGACTGGACACTGAAGTGTACACAAAACTCAAACTGGTCCAATCACAACCTTGCCTTGAGACTTTTAATGAGCAGACAATAAGGAGAAAGGAACTGACACATGTTCCTTCTGGAACTCTACAGAAAAAGCCCATAATTTGGAGCAGCTTTGTCTTCATCTTTTCTAATACTTCATTGTTCAAGTCATTCTTTGATGTCTTAATATCTATCCAACACATTTCTTTTGTGTTCTCTTCTTTTTAAAAAATCATCTTCTGGTTTATATTGCATACAACTCAAAGAAAGTTTATCAGCATCTACAGTAAAATGCTTTCAGCACTGATATTAAATGAAGATGCAGATGTTTCTGGCAGAAATGGTAAATAAGTGCAGAGCAAAGAAGCCTTGGGAGCTTGAAGGAAAGCGTGCACATTAATAAAACCCTTTCCAAAATTCATCTGTGCAAGGCAAGCAAAACTTGACTCATGAACACAGAATTAGATTTCTGTTTGTCTTTCTCCTCCTGAGTTGCAATATTTTTGACAGGAAGTTTTTTTACATTTCCCCAACCCATCTCCTTCTTCAAAGGGAAACTTCTAAACTTGGAGGGTGTAGAACATTTCAACTGTGGTTCTATGTAAAAAGATGGAAAGGTGGAGTGCCATTAGAGGAGGCTGAAAACCTGGGAAGAACAAGAAGACATAGGTCCTTACAGATCAGGTTAAATTACCAGAAATAACCTGTGAATTGACACAAAACCGTTTAACCACAGGTGTTGCTGGGTTCCCTTGGTAATTGGGATTCTAACAGCACAGATGCTTAGTAGGGTTGCAACACCCACTCTCCTATAGTTTAAAAGTAATTGAAAAGAGGAAAGTTTACTTTTGTATGTGACACCCAAGGAAATTTCTACTCACCCAGAATAGTATTTATGTTCACTAACAAAAATACTTTTGTGTATGGTTGATTGGCTTTGTGTTCTGGTTTACTTTAGAATATTTTGATATACTCACAGAAGTGAGCTAAAGAAGGTCCTTTAAAAATAAGAATCACCAGGAGGTGAGGAGTATCCCTTCATTTGTTCATTCATTCAAAAAATTAGTTATACTGTCAGGTATGCTGCTAGAAAGTGATTTTATAGCCTGGTTGTTTAAGGATATGGTTTCTGCTTGCATAAATCTTGCTCTGGTAGAGAGGCAAACATTTAACAAAGAACCATATAAAATACAATTACAAATTGTGACAAGTAAACTGAAGAAAAAGCACATGATATGCACCTTTTAATGATATGATAAACTAATAATTTAATTGGTACAGATAATCAGGGAAACCCTCTCTGAGGGAAACTTAAGGTGAGTCTGGACTCTGACTGTGCCTGAGCCAAGCAAAGAGAAGGAGTGAGGTGGGTTTGGAGGCACAGAAAGGTCATTCCTGAAAAAATGGAAAGCATGTAAAAAGATCTTATAGGAGGAAAGAACTTGGTGTCTTTGAACAAATGAAAGGGTCCAGACTGGCTGGAGCATAGTGAGGGGGTAGCATGCCATTGGAGGAGGGCAGGAAGTAAGGAAAGATGGAATGGGCCCCTACAGGTTAAGTTAAGGATTTGATTTCCTCTTGAGTGCAATAGAAAGTCATTGAAGGGTGTGATAGCGATATGAATAGCATTTAAATGTTGTAATAACTACCCACAATGCTATGCTGAGACAACAGTAGGAGAAGGGATACCAGGTTAATGGAGCAATCCAGGCAGAATATGAGACGCTACCAACAGAGCATGGGGATAGCCTAGTATAGGGGCTGATCTACTGTAAATCTACTAGGTTCTGCCCACTGCTTGACTTGGAAAACTACCTTAAAAGGACATAAGGATAACTGTATGGCATCCCTTTCATCACTATTTCATCTGAGGCTTTTTTGTTTGAGAATTTTATCTTGATTTTAATTGAAAAATGTTTTCTATAAAGTTTAGATATACAAAAGCGCATAAAAAGACAAAAGAAAATTACATTGTTTGCATGCATACACATACGTATAGATGTATTTATCTAAAATATGAAATTGTATCATATGGACTATTTTGTAACTTGTGTTTTACACTAAGCAACACGTCACAAACATGTCTTGTGAACATCTGCAGATCTTCATTCTTCTAATGACTTATTGGTCTTCTTACTCAATGAAATGACCACAATTTATTCAGTGATTTTTTTATTGATGAGCATTTACATTGTTTCTAGTTTTTTATTATTACAAATAATGCTGCATTTTCATTATTGCAAATAACACCACAGGGAACATCTTTATGTATTTTTGCACACATTTAATCTTTTAGGAATGTTTCTATGAAATTAATTATTAGGGACAGAATTGCTAAGGCAAAGGGTTTATACATTATATAAATTTCTAGCTATTCAAAAATTGCCCTCCAGATTGTTTGTTTTGATTTAGATTCCTGCTGACTTTACTATAACTTCAAAAACTATAGACTTTTACAATCTGATAAAGCAAAAATGATACCTCATTGTTGATTTGGTTTACACTTCTTTGACCACAGAATGGAGGAGCGTTTTTCTATATGTTGATAATCTACTTCTGTGCACTTGTCTAAATTTCCCTCTGTATTCTACTTTCTTTTTATTGTATATTTTTGTCTTTTTCTTATGATTTTATATGAAACTTTACATAATTAAGATATTAACACTTTGATTATGATTTCTGATGCACATGTATGTTTGATGTTGTCTTTTCATATTCTCTTATGGGCTTTTTTGTAGTACAGAAGTTTTCATTTCATTTGACCCTTTTATAAATCTTTGACTTTGAAGTTTCATGTCAAAATCCCCTCAACCTCCAACATATCATTAAATACTTCAATAACAAAGACAAACACACATGTAATGTTGACTCTCCTAAGAAATAGGAGAGTCAGTTGGCTTAGTATTTCTGAAAAAAAGAATTATAAGCATGAGGACACTGAATCTGGTCATACAGTTCTTTTTAATTCTTAAATTTTTGTAAATACAGAACTAATTCTCTCTCACTAATAAAACTTTCTCTTTACAGATCTCTTTTCACTGAAAATTCTATTTAGGTCCTAACCAAAAAGATCAGATTAATATTGCCTGAAATTCTTAAGAGAACTTACTCCTAATTCATGAAAATAACTACTTCATTGATATATGATGGCATGTACTATTGACAGCAGACATGCCTGACAACACAAACTACAGTCCATCTTAACGTCTAGGGATAAATGTCACTTGTCACTTTTATTTCCAGTCACCAATTCCAAACTAGTTAATATAAAGATCTCTATATTGATTTAGAGACAACTGAACACATATGACAAATCTGTAACAAACATGGAAGTAATTTAATGGATATTAATCTGAGAAGAACAAAAATAATTTTCACTGTCTTTCTCTTGGCATTCTATAAGTGAAGGCATTAAAAACACTATCTGGCTTTTGCTACAGTTGTATTGAAGGACTTCTTCAAAATATAATCCCTTGTGTTTCCGATTTCATGTTCCTTAATGTAAAATGTTTTATAGAACACAATGTGTTCCTTGCCACTGCTTTCCCTTTGATAATTCAGTACAAAAGTGGAAAATGTATTTAAAATATTATAGAAGTCTGTTTGACAAAGGCAAGCAGATCTGAAATATTTTTGAGAAACAATAATGCTACTAATTTGACCCTTTAAACTTTTTTATTTACTTATTTTTAGTATATTTTATTGATTATGCTATTACAATTGTCCCATTTTCTCCCCTTTTCCCCCTCCTTCCACTACCCCTATTCCCTTCAGCATTCCCCCATTTAGTTCATGTCCATGGGTTTAACACAGAGTGATTAACTAGGTGGGAACTTGCAAATTCTTGGGGCTATAGGGAAAACTCCACTAGCAAGGAATAAGTAAGATAAAAGTGCCTAACATCTTCCTTATTGATGATTCCATTCTTTTGTTACTTCAACTCTGTGTCACAGAAGATTCTTAGAGCAGTATTCCTAGTGGGGTAAAAAGACTCCTAATGAAATAAGTTTGGAAATATGGGCATGAGACTAAAAACAGTTATAGAAATGTACTAGTAAAAGAATTTTCAGGATCCTTAAGATGCTGATGTCCTTTGTTAATCTCTAAGAAAGGACACTGTTTTGTTTGTTTGTTTGTTTTTTGCTTTCTGAAATCAGAAACTATTTTTCAAAGAATACAAGAAATACAATTCCTCTGAATAATGCATGGATTCTAAAAAGATTTATTTATTTATTTTTAGAGAGAGGGGAAAGGAGAGAGAAAGAGAGGGAGAGAAACATCAGTGTGTAAAACATCTATCAATTGCTTCTTACATGCCGCCAGCTGGGAACCTGGCTCACAACCCAGGCATGGGCCCTAACCGGGAATTGAACCTGCAACCTTTGAGTCTGCAGGCCTGAGCTCAATCCACTGAGCCACACCAGCCAGGGCTGAACATTGCACTGATTCTAAGAAAAACGATTTTGCACATGCTACCCCAGGATACCCATTTGCCTTAAATACACTGACATCAAGTCTCTCCTCCAAGCACCCTTTCCCCCAAAATATTCCATCATCTACTTTGAGATTCATTACAGATCTGCCATGTTACCTACTATCTTCCTCACCCACCCTTTAATTTCTCCTTCTGTATCCTTCCCCTCATATAAAAACACTTGGGATTTATACCTTCACTATACCAGTTCACTGATTTGTGCATATACTTTATTGCCCATTTCACTGAATTTACTAGTACACTTTAATCATTTTATGTTTCTCATTAAACCTTCAATATCTTTAGATTAATAATACACATTCTCTATTTTTGGCGTAATCACCCTCTACTCTCCACCACCAGAACACACACACAATCTAGGATAGTCCGCTGCCCGGAGTTGATTCCAGAAAATGTAGCTGCCCAGCCTTGTCTGAGCAATGTGCAGGTTGCTGCGTGGGATGCATGAGCAGGAATCTGTGTGTGTTTATCAGTGGTGACTGCCTCCAAGGGCAACACCTAAAGCATAACAGAATCAATATTCAGCAGAGTCATTTGTTTGGCAGCTGAAATGAACCTGCAGGAATCTTGCTGTCACTGATACATTCCTGGATGCTTGCAACTGTAAAGTCACCCACCCACCTGCATAACTCAAGGGAAATAATTCCCTCTGCTTTGGAATACATCCCCCTCACAGTGGGCTGGATAACGAGCCTTAAGAGGACACAATGATGAGTAATGAGAGATTGAGAGAGCTGAATCCAAGTGATATTTACAGCAACCTTTAGTGGGCAGAGTGTAATTACAGGATTCAGGCTTACGTGTTGCTCTTGATTATTCATTTTTTGCTGCCTCCTGTCTCATTCCTTTGTCTTCCCATCATTAGACAATAAACTGTCCTTCATTTGCTACAGAATGAAATGCTTTGGTTCATCAAATATTCTGGTTCCTGGGTACTGCCACAATAGTTTAGTAGTTAATTGTGATTCACACATATTCTGCATTTTACTGCAAGCCATTGGATCTAAGTACCCAGATGAAACACAAAGATAGTCGAGATTTTGCAATGGCAGGGCCATTGTTAGGAAAGCAAGTCTCCCTGTGAAGTACTGCACACACAGAAAACAAGCTGAAACTGTTCAGACCGTACCACATATCGTCGAAATTGTTAATCTGCAAACAAAATCTTATTTCCATTTATTTAGATTGTCTGTCACTCGCACAAAAATGAGCTATGAATGAACCTATTTTCTATGCAATTTGTCTGATGTTTCATGTCCGATAACCATATAAAATGGGAACTTTTAAAAATTAAGTGGTTTTTCTTTGGCAATAATGAGTCTATCTTTTTTCTTTTTTCTTTCTTTCTCTTTTTAAAATTTTCAACTGAAATGCTGTAGTCAAAGAAGGATGCCATTGTCCAGAATGGGGAATTGTTGTTCCTTCCTGAGATTCTCTGGGCTTTCATCGGAAATGGGTTCCTCCAAACACTGACCCGACTCAACCCCATTTAGCTTCTCAGAGAAGATGAGCTCATATCCTGGTGGGAGAGCTCTCTGCACTGCACAGTCCAATAATCTGACCGTGGCCTGTGTACAAAATAAAGCTCAGAATTTTAGATTGCACAGCTAGCTAACAGAGGAGGGTACTGTCTGTGTGGGGAACACTACATGATTCATATTTTCTTCAAAAATTAAAGTCCTATTTCTTTAATGTGTCAACAATGATGAATGAAAGTCGATTGCATTGTCTGTACTAAACTGGAGGGAGAAAGCAAGTGAGAGAAAGACAGCAATTGAGACACTTCTCTTAGACCAAGCAGGGAGAACAATACTCCCAGGAAATATACCTGAACCAAGTGTACAGTCCTTGATATGTAATGGTGAAACCTAATGATGTGAGAGAAACAACAGTAAGAAGAAAGTGGGAAGCAAAATAATTATTATTATTGGTTAGATAGGAAAATAAATAAACTGAGGGCACTGAGAGTATCTGAATGTTTGTGTAGCCAGAAAACAAAGACACACACTGAGTGAGAGAACATGACTAGAGAGAGTGCTGTGTTGAGACTTTTTCCTTCCTCTGTCGCTATTCTGCTGTGATCCGGTCAGCATCGCATCAAAATCTAAATCTCAGTGTATCCCTATGCCAAACAGACATCACACCTGCCAAAGTAAGAGGTGAGAAAATGAGCTCTGTGTATGAAATAGTTTCTCTAAGCCCATTAAAAACAGACAATCCAATTCTACAGTCCTTGAAGGGAAGTGAGTGACATGGCAGGTGGCTACCCTTCACTCAAGGAGGCAAGAAGTTCAGGGAGGAAGTTAGAAAAAGAGAAGAAGGTAATTCACCCTTCCCTTGTTTAGGGGAGTAGCTCTGTAAATGATTTCTTTCTCACTGATTCCCATAATTTAGGGTTTCTTACAAAGTCACCTAGTAATTCCTTCAGGAGCCAAATTAGGGGACATTGTTCCCCTAGTAATCTTGTTTCCTACCAGGCTTCTGGTGGCTTCAGTGAACATGTTATTGAATGGTCTGGGTCCCCTTGTTTGGGACAGAGTCTTAGAGGGGCTCAAGGGAAACCAGTTTCTGCCTCTCCTGCATTAATGAGCACACTCTGAGAGAAAGAGAAACTCACCATTCCCTCTGGGGCTACACAGAATTCCCAGCATTTCATGAAGAATGCTAAGATGCTCCAAGGCAGCTGCTGCTCCTCTCCTAAACAATGCACACTTTCGTGTAGGAGGCTCTTCCAACTCTCAAAAAAAAAAAATTGCCCAATATGGACAATCTCGCCAGAAAGACAATGGAACAAGAAAATAGATCAGACTGAATGCAGAAGTTGCAATTAAAGTGGCACATTGGAAGGTACTATATATAACACTAATTTCTCTGAGTTGAATCAAATGCAATTTCCATGCTGAGGCCTCAGTTATTAAAAAAAGAAAATGAATGGTGCTGAGAATGACTGGATACTCCAGCAGATCAGTAGCACGGAATTGTTCTGAAATCTGAAAATACTCTTATTAAATAAAGTTAGAAAGACTATCTGGCAAGCCACCCTCCATTGCTTTTCAGAAAGTGTTACAAAATGGCGGGGGGCGGAAGCAATCCGAATTATAAAATTCCATGCTGACATGACATTGGCTTGCAAAGACCTCATTGAATGTGACAGGCTGGAAATCTAGGTGATATAATGAGGCACATACGTAGTATTTTCAAGGGTGCTAGCAGCTATTTCATGGCTCTTTTCCCCCAAGGCAAGTAAGTTTCCAAATTCATCTGTCTATTTTCATCTATTTTCTTTTTCTTCATTGTTCTTTTCCCTATAGCTAATGCACTGACATTGAGAGAGTTGTGCCAGATTTCAAATATATCCATCCCTGCAGGAAATAAAAGACATTTAGACTTGACCATTTGAATTAAAAGTGAACATCTTACTAGAGGATAGTCTAGTAAGATTTCTGGCTTGTTTTATTCAGGAATTATTCTTTGTTTGAAGTTATTAATGTTTTCTTGCATCAACATTTTAAATTCTTTTAATTAAAATAATAAATCATCAAGGTTCAATAAGACAGGTATATATATTTCTTATTTTAGAAATGGGCAATATAGAATAAGATTGAAGGTGCAAATAATAGAGACGGTGTGGACTAAACTGGGATTATATAATTGACACGTCCCAGTTTTCTGCAGAGGCTAACCTCAGTTACACACACGATGAAGAGTTTGCAGATTCCCTGATGTATAATTAAGAAAAATCTCATATCTTAAATGTAGAAAACATTATGTACAAATATGCAAAAATGAACACATAAGCCATGAAGTTGATCTCTTTATTTTATAGGTGATTTTCAAACATATTTAATGATACAGTTTTGTGGTTCAACAAACTAGTTTTACTTGTCAGATGGTACTTCAAGAGACTGTATTTTTTTTTCCAAGTAAAGCCATTAGTCATTTAAACAACCATAATGGGTCAACCACATGGTCATTTTTCTCAGTGCAATAGCTGGTAGTTGAAAGAGATCCACAATCTCTCTGGCATTTTGGGTACTCTTATGCTTTCTGGGGAGAAAAGCAGGACTTAGTACAATAAGCAAGGAACTTTGAGTTAGTAGACCTGAGTGATGATCCATTTCCTACCTAATTCTGGTGCCAAACCAGAAGTGTATTTCAGTTTCTCCAGCTATAAAATGAAAATCATAGCCCTCTTCTCAAAGGGTGCAGTCAGTGAGAATCTTTCTGAGAGATGTTCTCTGCTTTTTCAACTCTCTTCATCTTACCCTCTTCTTCCTCCTTCCTGTTGTCACTCTTGCTCTCTCACTTTCTGTTTTACCTTTGGCCCAATATTTCTGAGAGCAGCAACGGGGTTCATTATGAGAAACATTCATTAAGTACCTTCCAGCCCATAAAAGAAGACTTTTAGTGAGTGTGTATGGGTGGGCAGGATAGGAGAACAAACACAGACTAGTAGGAAATGTTTGCTCAGCAAGTCCTGCTAATACATCTGTCCCCAGAACAATGATTCCTAACTCAGTATAACATCATGATGAGTCTGATTGCTCCATTCACCTGAGATTTTTTTTAAAGATCTTACTTATTTATTTTTAGAGAGATGGGAAGGGAGGGAGAAAGAGAGAAATAGTAATAGCAATGTGCAAGAGACATAGTGGCCTCTCACGAACCCCCAGCCAGGGAGCTGGCCAACAACCCATGGCATGTGCCCTGACTAGGAATTGAACCAGTGACTTTTTGGTTCACAGGTCAGCACTTAATCCACTGAACCACACCAGCCAGGGCTCACCTGAGGTTTTGATGGACCCTGGTTTCACTGTACATATCAGGCATTATCTGTGTTAAGTCTTCCTGAGGATTTCCTTGAAAAGGTAGAACACAATGGTATTTTATAGAGATATTGCACCTTCCACCCTCGGCCTGGAGTACAAGAGACACGGTCACAATTTCAATGCACATAATGTCTCTTATTAGCCATAATGTAATTCTAGGGATAAAATCAGAGTAGTATCCTTATGACTATTGTTAACATTTTACTAGGTCCTGGGCATAGCGCTAAGTTCACAGCACCCAATATATTATTTGAAAGAATAAAGCCGGCACCATTTGCTATTGTGGCGCCATTTGCCGAGTGGATCTATGACCTTGTTAAACATGACTGCCATTTTACTCTTCTCAGCTTAGTCCCCAGGACTGGAAATCACTGGAAAGCAAGAACAAAATGTGACTAAACACTCCCCACAGCCACAGGCAGAAGATAACATTGGAGCAAACCACAGCTTATGCAAAATCAACTGAAACCTCCTGTGTTACAACACCCCTGACAGCCTAGTGATCACAGGACAACATCCCCCCACCCTTTTATAATCTATTTATAAATCCAATAAGAGCTCAAATCCCCCACCTCTCAGTGCTGGTATATCTCTCCACACTTAAGCCACTTTCCACTCTTGGAAAGTGAATACAAACTTTGTTTTCTGAATTTTCTCTCTTTGTGAATTCTCTCACAGTCCGTGTCACAAGCAACCCTAATATTATTCAGTACATCAACATTATGAGGTAGGGAGTGCCATCATTCCCACATCACAACTGGGGAAGCCTATGTTTGCCCCAAGGTCACACAAGCAGAATATGATTCCAGGCAATTTACCTCCAGATTCAGCTCCTTAAACCATCATACTTTCAGCAACCAGGAACCTCTTTCAGGCAGAACAAGTGTCCTGCTCACTTCCCACTTCTAGACTACAGCAACTGTAATTCATACTGAACCTCTCATTCTCAGTCCCTTTGCATTACCTGAGGCACTTGGCTGACTTTGTGCCTGTTTGCAGTCTTCACTCTCATTTCTTACTTTTCTGTTTTTCCTAAATCTTGCCTTTTCTTTGATTCTACCTTTCTGCATCTGGCCCTGAGAAGTCATCTAAATTTTTCTTTATCTCTTTTCTTTAAATGGGCCCTTCTTTTTGCAGTGCCTTTGTCGTTGTTTGCTCCTACTCTCCCCCCAGGTCCCTCCTTTCCTTCACTTTTAACTAGTCTCATGACATCCTCCGCAGTAACAATTAAAGGTAGGGAAAGCACTTAAGAAATTATAAAGCACTGTAAGAATGTTAATTATTAATAATTAAAATGCCATGATTCTGAGCAATAGTACAGTATGGAATAAAATGAGCATGTGTATCAGTATGAGCCTGAACTAAGATTAAATTCTTGTATCACCACTTCATGAATGCTTGTACAAAAGTTTATGACCTATGCCTTCTGAGTATCAGTTTTCTATGTCCAAAATGAAAATGAGAGTGCTTACTTCACATGATGATTGTAGGGATTAGATTTCACACATGATGTCAGTATTGTATGGACTGTATGTTGAAGCCCTAACCTCCAATGTGATATGTTTAGAAATAAGTACTTTAAAGAACTACTTAACATAAGATGAGGTCATAAGCTTGAAGCCCTGATCTGAAAGGATTAGTGTCCTTAAAGGAAGAGACTCCTTGCTGTGTACTGCACACACAAATAGAGAGGTTGTGTGAGCACACAGCAAGATGGCAGGCAAAGTCAGGACAAGAACCCCAATAAGAAGTTGAAGCCACAGGCTCTTTGACCGTGGACTTCTCAGTCTACAGAACTGTGAGAAAGTATATTTCTGTCTTTGAAACCACTTAGTCTATGGTATTTTGTTATGGTAGCTGGAGCAGACTAATACTTTATACAGAAATAAAAGGCAGGGCCTATAATTGTCCTTGTTTACATAGAAGAAACTTGAACCTCAGAAAGATTAAGTAAAATGGTGAAGGTGCCATGAACTTAGTGCTGTCTGACTCTACACACAGTTTTTAGTCACCACAGCAGTTTGCACCCTATATCTACTAAAATACACAGTGTCCTGCACTGTTCAGAAAAGACGTCCCCTTTCCCTGTATTTGGTCCCAATGTGTCTACTGGCCTTTTACAAAAACTAGAGGGCTGGCATTTTACCAATGCCACTTGGAATCTTGGCGTAAGAAATCTTCACCCTTTGTTATATTGAGATTATAAGGAGTTTTCTTTCTAACTTAAGAATACTTTTTAAAATATTTATAAAAAATAAAATTGCAGATACTTTCAGTCAAGATGGCCACATAGGTGAACACAGCTTGCCTCTTTGCACAACAAAATCAAAATTACAACTAAACTATAGAAATCCATCATTCAGAACTGTCAAAAATTGAGAGGAATGGAAGTCCTACACCTATAGAATTAAAGAAGAAACCACTTATAGGTGAGATCATATGGTATTTGTTTTTAACCCACTGGCTTATTTCACTTAGCATAACATTCTCCAGTTCCATCCACGCTGTGACAAAAGATAGGAGTTCTTTCTTTCTTCTGTGTAGTATTTCATTGTGTAAATGTACCATAGTTTTTTGATCCACTCATTTACTGATGGGCACTTAGGCTGTTTCAGGAACTTGCCTATTGTAAATAGCATTGTTATGAACATAGGGGTACATAAGTTCTTTTGAATTGGTGATTCTGGATTCTTAGGGTATATTAATACCCAGCAGTGGAAACACTGGATCAAAAGGCAGTTCCATTTTTAGTTTTTTGAGGAAATTCCATACCATTTTCCACAGTGGCTATACCAGTCTACATTCCCAAAACAGTGTACTAGGGTTCCCTTTTCTCCACATCCTCACCAGCACTTTTTTGTTGAACACAGATGCTAAAATTGTCAACAAAATATCAGCAAACAGAATACAGCAATACATAAAAAGATCATACACCATGATCAAGTGGAATTTATTCCAGAATGTGATGTTGGTACATATTCACAAAGCAACAAATGTAATTCACTACATAAACAAAATGAAACATAAAAACAATATGATCATTTCAATAGAATCAGATAAAGCTTTTGATAAAATCCAGCACCCATTTATGGTACAAAAAAACCTCAGCAAAGTGGGATATACCTCAACATAATAAAGGCCCTGCATGACAAATGCCTGCCAGCATCATAATCAGCAGGCAAAAACTGCAAGCATTCAGTTAAGATCAGGAACAAGACAGGGATGTGTGCTTTCACTTGTTCATCATAGTCCAGAAGTCCTGGCCACAACAATCAGATGGTAAGAAGAAATAAAAGGCATCCTAATTGGAAAGGAAGAAGTGAAACTGTCTTTATTTGCAGATGACATGATACTGTACATAAAGAACCCCAAAGATTCCACCAAGAAACTACCTGCACTGATAAGTATGTCAGCAAAATAGCAGGAAACAAAATTAATATCCGGTAATGAGTTGTATTTTTATATGTCAATAATGAACTAACAGAAGGGGAAATGAAGAAAACAATCCCATTCACAATTGTTTCAAAAAGAATAAAATACCTAGGAATAAACCTAACCAAGGATAACATGTACTTGGAAAATTATAAGACACTAAAGAAAGGTATTGAAGGAAATGCAAATAAGTGGAAGTACATACTGTGTTTTTGGATAGGAAGAATTAACATCATGAAAATGTCCATACTACCCAAAGCAATGTATACATTCAACACAATTCCTATCAAGATTCCAATGACATATTTCACAGAACTAGAACAAATATTTCAAAAATTTATATGGAACCACAAAATGCCCTGCAGAGCAACGATGATCCGAGAAAAAAGAACAAGTTGGAGGAATTGTTCTACCTAATATCAAACTATACTACAAGGCCATAGTAATCAAAACAACATGGCACTAGCATAAAAACTGACACGTAGAACAGAACAGAGAGCCCAGAAATAAATCTAAACCTTTAAAGTCAATTAATATTCAACAGAGGAAGCAAGCACATACAACAGGCTAAAGATAGTTTATTCAGTAAATGGTGTTGGGAAAATTGGGCAGATAGGTGTAGAAAATTGAAACTAGACCATCTTCTCACACCACACATGAGAATAAATTCAAAATGGGTGAAAAGCTTAATTGTTAGAATCAAAACCATATAAATCTTAGAAGAAATCATAGGCAGCAAAATCATGCTATTAGCAATATCCCCCCTCCCAGATATGTTCCCCAGGCAAAGGAAGTGAAGGAAAAAATAGATAAATGGGACTATATCAAACTAAAAAGTTTTTGTGTAGCAAAGGAAAATGACAAAATAAAAAGACAATCCACAGAATGGGGGAACATATTCACCAATACATCTAATAAGGGGTTAATATCTAAAATTTATAAAGAACTTACAAAACTCAACACCAAAAAATAAAAATAAAAATAAAAAATGAGCAAAACACCTGAATAGACATATCTCCAAAGGGGATATTCAGATGGTGAATAATCATATGAAAAGATGCTCAAAGTCACTAATCATCAGAGAAATGCAAATTAAAACCACAATGAGATATCATCTCCCACCCGTCAGAATGGCCATCATTAATAAATGAAGAAGCAACAAGTGCTGATGAGGATGTGGAGGAAGGGGAACCCTTTTGCACTGTTGGTGGGAATGCAAACTGGTGTAGCCACTGTGGAAAGCAGTATGGAGATATCTCAAAAAATTAAAAATGGATTTGCCTTTGACCCTACTATCCCACTTGTGGAAATACATCCAAAGAAATCCAAAACATTAATTCGAAAGAACATAAGCATCCCCATGTTCATTAAAGTGTTCTTTATAATCACCAAGATATGGAAACAGCCCAAGTGTCCATCAGTAGATGAGTGCATAAAACAACTATGGGACATTTACACAATGGAATACAATCCGGCCTTAAAAAATAGAAGAAAATTTTACCATTTGCAAAAATATGGACGGACCCGAAGAACATTATGCTAAGTGAAATATGCCATTCAGAGAAAAACAAATACCACATTATTTCACTCATATGTGGAATCTAATGAACAAACTGAACTAACAAGCAAAATAGAGACAGACTCATAGAGAGCAGGATGACAGCTAAGAAGGTGGGGAGGTTAGGGGATGGAGGAATTGAGCAAAAAGGAAAAAGTACTCATGGACATGGACGATAGTGAGGTGATTGCAGGGTGGGGAGGAGCAGGGCATAAGGGAAATAATGGTTATGGGGAAAATGCAATAAAACATTTTAAAAATAAAAAAGAAAAATAAAGTTAATAATAAAAGGAGCTAACTAAACTTCATTAAGTGCTCATTTCATGCATGTCATTATATGCATTATCTCATTTAATTTTCAGACATATCTTTAACACCACTACTATTACTAATTGAAAATACCAAAAAAAGTAGATTGATAATATTCAGATCATATTCTTTAGAAAGGACAATGAAGTAAATGTATTTCTGACATGCTTGACCAAGCAAAATCACAGAAAACACAAAATCTTATCAGTTAAAATATGACAAAATCGAAGGATAGCAGAGATAATAAACTTGAACTGATTGCCATTTACTGTTATGTAATTTATTAATAAAAATGGACCAGATCACTTTACAGCTAGATCCAAATTAACAAATTCAAGTAGCAGAGGAAGTGGAAAAGAGTTACGAAATGAAGCAGACCACATTTCTAACAGCAGTTACCTCTGGAGAAGGGAGCGGGATTGGCTGAGAAGGGCAAAGGAAATCTATCCCATTCTGCTCCACATGCATTAGTGCTAGTTCACTCTTGAGCAGGCCTTCTAATCACGGGCATACATTCAGATACCAGTTTTAACTTTCAAAACACATACAAAGTTAGGGCCACACTGCTGTGTACAATTTCAGTTTCAGCTTTTTTTCTAAGACAGCTACTATGATTCTGAAAAGCAGCTTAAGTGAAATGAGAAATAGAAAAATTACAACACATTTTACACCACGTGAAAACAAAATTAAATCTCCTTTACAGATATGCAGCAGGAAGATATACTTTTTTTCAATAGTCTGAATTGAGTCTTGCCTGTCTGAGATTAGTTCATATGTAAAAACATTCTTTAGTGAATAGATAAATTTCTCAAGATCTGCTGGAATTTGCAGATTTGAAAAAAAATCAAAAAAATCACTCTGTCCTGGAAATAAATGTTTAGTGTTTATAGACTCTTTTTTTTTCTTCATTTGCAAAACGCACTTTGTGATGACTTTACAAGATAAAGAACAGTTATTTATAAGGTGCCTCAAAAAGAGGTCCCAAATTTCCTCTCTACTCTTCTCCACCACAGTCAACATCAATTTTTGGTAGCTGTAAGAATAGTTGTTCTTTGCATATTCTTCATATTTTATAGATTTTCCATTAGCATTCACTGCCTGTTACAAGCACAAGTGAATACAATCACTTTGGGTAAGATTTTTGGGTTTGTTTGGGGTGGGGAAGGTGCTATCTCAGTCAGGTATCAAGTACCCCTCTTTGGAATACAGCTCTTCCACCTTCATGCTCTGTGATAACCCAGTTAATGAATTAGCCTGTGTGAACTAAATGGCATTAGTGTTCACTGGGGGCCAAAGGGTAACCAAACATTGACGGTTGGGTAATAAGAGAGAAAATACCTATTAAACGCTTAACTATTTGCCAAACATATTACATGTATTTTGTTACTTAGTCTTCATAATAACCTACTAGAAAGGGTCTATTCTATACCTGTCTCTCTTTTTTAATGGACAAGCAAACTGATGCATAGAAAGATTAAACAACTTAAGTTTGCACAGTTAATAAGTTGGAATCTCAACTTGCCAGGTCATTAAACTCCAAAAACTCTACTTACAGTTCTCTACTAATCAGTATACATCAGAATAAGGTTATTTGTTACATAGTAAAAGAATAATTCTTCCCACCCTATTTCGGTGTACATGTATGCCTTGGTCTTCTGATGTAATTACATTGCAAAATTACTACAAGTTCAGAGTAGCTTCAAAGACAATGAATGAGGTAGAGCATTCAGGAAAACCAGTACCAGGTGATACCAATTGAGCCTCATGAGTTGTGACAGTCAATACAATACCATATGTGAAGCATTAGCTTACTGGAATGTACTCGTAACCTTCCTGGCATCCAGCCACCCTATGTGTTTTCCATTTTGCTCACCTCATTGCAGACGGGCTCATTTTATTAGGGGAGGTGCCTGAGTATGTAATCAATAATGTGAAAATAGAACCTGGCAGCTGTCTAGAGTACAGAAGTTCTTACGTGCCCATGCATGTGGCCACAGATTCACAGAACCCAACTGCAAAAGCATCAAGACAATGCATATTGCTTAGAAGAAATCTCCCAATTAATAATATCATCTCTACAATGCCAGTGAGGTGGAGGCCAATTAAAATTTAGTTGCTTCAGGTTAAAATGCTGATGGAACGATTCATATAAGAAAACCAGCCAAGGTTCTAGTACCTTTCAAGTGCATTTATTGACAGAGCTTATTTTAATACTGACTTTTCTGGCAGAAGTACTTCTTTAAGATGACAGGGCAAAACCACAACACAAATGAAAATATAATGGAATCACCACGAAAATAAGCGTTCTGTTTTAAGAATTTTGGAAAAATATTTTTAGAGAACATGAATTTAAAATTATGACGTAAGGTCACCAAATCAAGGTTTTGCCTTCCAGACAATGTAGCGAACCTACAGAAAACACTTTGTCTTCTACACAGTGGATGTGCTTTTGAGAGGTGTATAATATTTGTGGGTGTGTATAAAAATATTCTCTAAGAGTGAAGAAGAATAAATTTCCTCTCTACCAATTCAGGGAAGCTATGGCACAAGTATTACAAAACTACAGATAATCTGATCAATAATTCTCTGAAATAACTAAGTGTATTTCAGACTAATATATACAATACAAACACACTCCTTGCAATATAGAGTTTATTTATGAATTCAACTTGGACACAATCCAAGGAATTTGACTTGTTGAAATTTTAAAAAACTGAATTATGAGTTGTTTTGACCTTCAGGTAGAGTCTATGGCATTATGATGGAAATGACAGGGCTATCTGAGTGAAATTTTGTGTTTGAGGATATTACTGTCACCTAAATATGTAAGGATGGCTGAAAAGACTTTCCATACTGCAAACAATTTGGCTCACATTCTAAACTCTACCTGTTACACTATGTACCCTTGGCTCAGACTGAGTCATCAATGTTTCCTTGTACCTTTCTTCTGATCTCACCCAACACTGAACTCTGAAATTCTATGTTGTCTGACTCAGACCTGTTGGGAAAGCTCAAGGCTATTGTTGATTCCAGTGCCAAGAAACTTCCCAAAGTAGGACAGCCTAACACTCCTACTGGCCCCTTGCCTCTTCTATCAGCTCTCTCTTATCCATATTCTATACTTGCTGCCAAAGTGATAGTTCCAATATGAAAAATTTAACTGGAAAACCTTGGCTTAAAGCCTTTAAAATGCTTCCCTAGTGTCTACAGAGTAAACTGTCAACTCCGTTACTTGGCATATAAAGAACTTCAAGATCTGGCCACTGCCTAAATGTCAAGTCACATCTATCATTTCCTGCCTTGCTCTTTGCAAACCAGCAATATTGAACTACTTAGAGTTCTCTGAATACACCAGACTCTGTGCAGGCACCTTGCCTTTATGCATGCTCTCCCTGGAACAGCCTCTCCTTGTGTGCAAAGCAAATGTATTCATTCTTTAAGCCTCAGTTCAAATGCTACCTCTCTGAGAAGGCTTCCTGAACTCCAAGCAGGCTGCCGTGCCACTTCCCTGGTGATCTCACTTGAGCTTCTGGACATATCTTTAAAGGAATCACTCTATTGTTTGATGACACATTTCTTCCACCTCCATTTAAATTTCATGAGAGAAGGGACCATGTCTTACTATTTTTTATCCCCAGCATCTTGGATAGTGCCAAACATAGAAGCCCAGTGCACATGGTTGAATGAATGAATGAATGAGACATAGATGTTCTGTCAAGTGGAAAAATGAACAGTTCCGTCAGTAGACATGATTCAGACTTTAAGGACTCAATTTGGGTAAACAAGGCAATGTTTCTAGTGGTCCAGTTGGTCTAATCAGTCCCCTTTGCTCTGCTCAGCAACCTAACTAACCAGAAGGAGCATTTTATAAATGACTGACAGATTTATTCTAACTCTTTAACAGCTATTTCTTTATAGTGAAGGTTTTGAGGGACGTTATCCACTCAGTCTGTACAGAGTCATCTGATAAAGTCATCTATAATTGATTGCCAAAATCAATCCATAAATATCCATTCTCTGCGTGACCACTGCTCTCCATGACCTTGGCAATGACTGGCCACAATGGCTAAGAGTATGCACTCAGGGTCCTTAGACTGAACCTACCACATACTCTATGGCTCTGTAGTGTTGATAAATTAGAGATATTAATAGTACCAGCCTCAGAAGGTTGTTGTGAAAATTAAAATGTGTACATATATTAAGTGCTTAGAATAGTGTTTGTCACATAATAAGCTTTAAATAAATTTAGTTATTATTTCACGCTTTCAGAAAATTACCCTTTCCTCCTGATATTCATCCAACAGGATAAGTGCAGCCCTGCTCTGCATTGTTATGGAGGCCTTAAACCTCCCCACTCAATGAAAACAACAAATGTTCAGGCTCTTCTCTCTCTTTCTTAAGAAGCTGCTACTCTGATGTGAGCTCGGCATAGTCTCGAAGTCCAGGTTCTGCAACCAGAGCTGAATCTGTCCTCTGGCCCTTTCAAGTTGGTATTTCAATTGTGTCTTCTTAGAAGTGTAGTTAAAAAGTCACACCCAGATTCTGCTGTGGCTTGTCCTCTGGCTCCCCGGTCCTGTGTTACCTCAGGTAGAATTCTCAACAGTGGTCAGCCAGGACAGTTCTACCACTAACACCGATCTCCCTGCCCACTGGAGGGACAGGGGAGGATTCTGACAGACTGGCTCACAAAGAACAGTAAAGCTCAGTGTACAGGGCCCTCTGCAGATTCCCCAATGTGACTGGTAATCACAACAAAACTTAGAGTTGGCATTCACTTCAAAAAAATCAAAAAATAAAATAAAAACCCACCAGGAAGACCTAGAGATAGACAGGTTTCTTTAAAAATTCTGTACATATTGGGCCCTGGCTAGCATAGCTCAGAGGATTGAGCACTGGCCTGTGAACCAAAGGGTCGCCAGTTCAATTCCCAGTCTAGGGCACATGCCTGGGTTGCAGGCCAGGTCCCCAGTAGGGGGCAAGTGAGAGGCAACCACACATTGATGTTTCTCTACCTCTTTTTCTCCTGCCCTTCCTCTCTATCCAAAAATAAATAAATAAAATCTTAAAAAAAATAAATACTATATATATTTTTCAAATTCTGTAGGTATTGGGTAAAATGACTTGTTTCCTTGGAATTCCTCCTGGGTTAGATTTTTCTCACTATGGAAATGGTAGAAGGCTGGAGAATATATGAGCAAGGAGAAAGTTCCAAGCTCACAAAAAATTCTAAGGTGGTACTGTTCTGCTGTAGTCTAGGCCTTCATCCAGACAGTCAAAAGGAACTCCTGTGTCCTAGTCCTCACCAAGGATCGAAGCCCAAGAACTGTAATGGAAATGTATATTGCATTGATCAATGTCCACTTTCAAAGTCTGCCTCACGAACATGAAGCAGTGGTGGGTCTCATCAAGAGTTTGAGTGTTTTGAATCTCAGCCAGCCCACTTTTCAGACACTGCTATTATTCAGAAATTTGGGGTTCCATTTATTTGGCCCATGGACAGTTCGCTCAGAAATCTCTCTCATTTCCTGAGATGATAAGATCTCATGGAATAGAAATGACCTTAAAGTATATTATTGGATGCTGGTCAAATTGCGCTGTTGGATGAAGCTGCTAAATCCTAGCATTAGTAGTCTAGGCTGCATTATTTAACAATATTCTTAAATATTTTCATACAGATTCTCGTTGGCCAGATTGCCAATGGCTAGGTGTTCAGTTAGTTTTGCATAAACCTGCATAAAATATCTCCAAGAAGGAAGACAAAATGTAAGTTATAAATCAATAAATCCAATTATGTCCTAGACTGTGTATACCAATTTCAAAATTAATATTTTGCACTTATTTTTAGAATTCTATGTCTGAGCCCTTAAAGCCTGCTTAAAATATTTTCTTTGGTCATGCCTTAAAAAATGAACTAAGCATGTTTCATTCTGAGCTTATATGTAACCTTCTAATATATTGCCAAGGGATCAGTCTTCTGAACATTTGATGAGAGTATTGTCCATAATTTATACCATCCCATCCTGTTACACATTTAGGTTCACATACTTTTCATGCGTTGGGATCCCTCCTGGCTGAATCTAAAAGACAAGTCATAAAATCTAGATGCCTGGAAAAATTGAGTACAAGTGAGAGTTATAACCTAGCAATGCTGTATATCTTGATTGTTGCATACTACTACTATGTCTTATACAAATTGGCTCAATACGTATACATCCATTCCAAAATGACTCATGTAAATGTGATAAGGACAGGTGGTAATCTAATTAGAATTTAGAAATGAATTGGCTGGATATTGGATTATACCTCATAATGGACAGGGGAAATACAGAAGAAGGCTGTAATAAATTTTAGTTAAAAATGAAAAGGATTCAGAGGACTGCAATCATCCAATGATCTCACTCAGTTCAAGGTGAAATTGGAAGTACATAGTCAATAACCTTTTTAGTTTCTTCTAGGAATGTTTTCTCCAGTAGGATTCTTGGCTAAAATGAAGGTCCTGATGTTTTTCTCCTAAAACCAGTCTCATTGCTAAATTTATAAAAACAAGTTTATCAAAACCAAGTCTCTGAATTCTGAGAATTAACATGATTTTATGAAACAGATGACTGCTTCAATAGATTCTCCACAAAGAGCTACCTTCTGGACCTGTTATTTACATGGAAAAAGAAAGAATTCAGCCACTTTACCATTAAATAAAGCTATATTATTAATAACAAATATAACACAACTGCCTATTTATAAAAGGGGTGTTTCTATACACCTTCTCATTGCATAAAATCAAAATACAAAATGTCATAGATGAATTATTTGCCAACTCAGTTGGACTTGGAACCATTTTATTTTTCTAACTGTAGTAGTGCCAAGACTGAGAGTCCCTGCCAAAAGAGACAAACCATGGTGAACCAGAAGACGAAATATTTGGAACAATCTAGTTTGACCAAGTTTATGCGAAGGCAGCTAAATTCCTTGAGGGCCTAATGGGGCTTCACACAGAAATCCCAAGTACCTCATGGACTTATTCACCTGTTTTTCCTAAATATAACTCAAAAGAATATCGCAAGCTGACTCCATTATTTTTTCCTCCATCTTATTTTGTATAATGCCGCTCTTCTTCTGTTTCAGTAACAAAGGTGTTACCAACTCAAGTATACATGGGAATTTATCACAAAATAGAAGTGTGCTTCCAGTCAGTAAGAAAATATGTTACTCAATAAATTGTGCCAGATAATAATAAGCCAAAGTTGAGTATCAACCTCATTTCTTAAAGTACTTCAAGGGCTAAAAAGGATTAAGAAAGGAAACATGGGTGATTTTTTAAATTATAGAATGAAAAAGGTCTTTATATGAAGGACACTTAAATACATTAAATTTTCATGATCAACATAATGATACACAACTGAAAAATTATATCCAGCACATTTGAAATAGATTATTTTTAGTCTTTGAGTCTTTAATGTGTATAGAATTTTGACCTATAATCCATTAGGAAAAGAAATAAACAGCATGAACCAAGAGTTCATGTACATACACATAAATAGATCATAAACATACAAAAACATGCTCAAACACCCTTATTTTACATGGATTTTATAATGCAAATTAAAATTTAAAAATGATACTACTTTTCACTTCATAGTCTATTTAAATCAGTCTGAGGTTTTAGAAACCAGGGCGACCATATTTCACACCTTGCACAACTCCAGGAGCCACGATTCACATGGGATTTTATGTTGTTTGCTATAGAAACCTTGGGGAAACAGGCCAGCTTAAACCCTCACTGTTAACGACATTGTAAATGAATATGCATTAATATTTTATGTGCTCTAACCTTAGAACTAGCATTTCACCTTTAGGAAATGATCTCACTCAGAACCACTGAGAACAACCTTACAGGTTAGGCACTGCACAACTCCAGAGGGCCCGTTCTTATAGTCTACAGTGTGAATGACACCCCTGAAAGAGCTGGGTAAGTAAGTGGCCCCTTTCCTGGATTACTTCCCACACATGGGTGCAGGGATCAATGTGTAAGAATGTTTATTGCTTTAAGACTTGGAATAACAAAAAAATTGTAATGGAGGGAATGTCATCCAATAAGGCATTCACTTACTCATGGTATGCACATAAAATAGAATAAGTGGCAGCCATTACAAGAATGAATAGTAGCTCTCTGTAGGTGTTGATTTGGAGAGAATTCTAAGGCATACTTTTTAATAAAAAACAAAAATCAAGACAGAGTAAACATATGCTCTGATTGTCTTATTTGAAGTGTGTGTGTATAAGGATATATAAGCTTTTAACAAGCAGAGAACTTTTTTAGAAAAAAAATAAAGGGAATTTGGTTGTCGTTAAGTGGAATCGAATGAACAAGATAAAATTACAAGCAAAAGAGAATCAGAGGCATAGAAATAAGGAACAAACCAGCAGCTATAAGAGGGAAGGAGCAGATGGGGACTGGTTGAACAAAAGTGAAGGGATTAGTCAAAGAACATACATGAGTGACCCATGGCCATGGTCAATAGTGCGGAGGATCGACTGTGGGAATTGGGAGGTGGCCTGGGTGGGGGGCAAAGTAGGAAAATTGGGACAAGTGCGATAGCACAAACGATAAAATATTTAAAAGACAAAAAAAACCAAACCCAGTCTGAAGGAGAGGGTAGTTATTTATTTGTGTATTTTTCACTTTTATTTATTTTTTATTGAATTTATTGGGGTGACATTGGTTAACAAACTTATGTAGGTCTCAAGTTTGGAATTCTATAAATACATCGTCTGTATACTGTATTGTGTATACACCATCCCAAGTCAGGTCTCCTCTGTCACCATTACACCCCCCTTTATAATGTACAAATTTTTATGTTCTTTGAAATGTTTAAGTACATGTACTATCCTTCAACAAAATAAACAATTTTATAGAAAATAAATTCATTTTTCACCATTCAAACTGAAAACAATTTTATAAGATTAGTCACATACGGGATCCTGAAGAAAACTATTACAGAAGAGGTAAGGCATATTCCAGACTTATCTCATCAAGCCTGGTTGTCTCTACAGAGAACATCCAGGTGCCGTTCCCAACAGCACAGGCACAGGCCAGTAATGAAGGGCCAGAGAAAAACTCAGTTAAGTTATGACTGGGCACAGAGTAAGCTAAAGCAATTAGAAAAGAAATTGCTTTGATGGGACATTTCCTATTCAAGCATTTCCACAATTCCACAATTCCACATGAACATGAACGACAGTGTGGTGATTGCTGAGGGGTATAAGGGTACTAACAGGTAATGTAAAAAAATACAATAAAGATGAAATAAAATACAAAAAAAGCAAAATCACAAATCATTTGAATTCAGAATCTATTATATACATATACACACACATACTCACTGTGCTCTGATTGTAAGTGTTTATTTATAGTGCTAAAGAACTCAGCATGGGCTTATAATGTGCACCCAAGATTGAGAATTTCTGGATTACAAAAGTGCAAGACTAAAGACAAGCAGATTGTGACCAGGCGTGCAGGTGTCTGTGCATGGGTGTGTGTCTACACACTGGGGAGGAAGAAGAGCGGCAGGAAGACCTTGGCTAAGCAGAGTAACTTCAACACCAGTTTCTCTGCTGAGGGGAATAAGTTTTGGTGAACAAGAGAAACTGAAGAGGGTTTCAAGCTGTGCTAAATATCTGTATGCAGAGAAGTTGGCTGCAGGGTGGCTTAGGAAAGTCAAAGGAAATACTAATTGTATCACCATAGCAACAGTCTCCTTAATTCTATCTCTGCCTCTTTACTTTCTTACACTAGGGCCTCAACATTCAAATTCTTATTGTCCCCCATATAAACAGCCATGGGCCTCATTGTGAAATAATAACCATATTTTCCTGTCTTTCATATTCTATTAAAATCACATAGATTGTATTTTAGGCTTAAAATTTAAACCTCTCCTCTAAACAAGAGCTAAACTGATCAGGTGAGTTGAATTTTATCTCTGGGGGCACAAGTTTACAAAAAACAAAACAAAGCCTTTGTCCTTGAAGGATAATAATTTTGCAGATTATGGTAGGCTGAAAATATGCCCCCCTCATCCTTGGCCAAGATAGATCGACTTCCCAATCCCTAACCTGTGAATATTACTTTATATGGGGGGAAAAGGTATTGCCTTGTAGTTAAAGATATGTAGAGGTGGAGTTTATCATGAATTATATCCAGGTGGGCCCAAAAAGCCACGTCAAGTGTCCTTGTAAAGGGGAAGCAGAGAACAATCAGAAGCAGACACAGACACAGAAAAGAGGAGGAGGGATGACAGAGACAGATACTGGAGTGATGTGGTCGCAAGTAAAAGAATGCTGAAAGCCACCACGAGCTGGAAGGGACAAAGAATAGATTCTCCTCTATAGCCTTTGTAAGGAACTTACTCCTTCTGATACCTTAATTTGGAACTTCTAGCCTCCACCAGAGAGAATAAATTCCTGCAGTTTTAAGTCACCTATTTTTGGTAATCTGTTACAGCGACTCCAGGAAAGGGAACTAATACAAATTTTGGTAGCAGGAAGTAGAGTGCTATTGGAACAATACCTACTATTTTGAAAGTGGATTTGGAATTTGATCGTGGGTAAAGGCTGAAAAATTATGAGGTGAATGATAGAAAAATTCTAAATTATTCAAACAGAGTGTAGGCAGAAATATGCATGTTAAAAGGCCCCTGCTGGTAAGCTCTCAGAAGGCAGCAAGGAGCACAGTGGAGAGAGTTTCTGTTAGAGCCTACATATATCGTTATGGACAGAACGTTGGTAGAAGTACGAATGTTAAAGGCAATGCTAGCAAGGACTCAGAAGGAAATTAGGAACATGTTATTGGAAATGGGATGAAAGGTGATACTTGTTACATAGTTGCAACAGAAAGCAGAATTTGTAAATGATAAACTTGGATATCTAAACAAAATGTTGAAGATGTGGCTTAGATACTTCTTGCTGCTTATAGTAAAATGAGAGAGGAGAACATAAATTTTAAAAAAAGAACTGTTAAGCAAAAAGAAACAAGCATTGATAATTTGAGAAATTCTTAGTCTATCTAAATGGCAAATGCTACCAAATTAGGAGATTTTGCTTTTAGTAAAACATGTTCTGGAGAGAAGCCTTAAGATGTAGTTAGGCAACTATGCAACCTTTAGCTGAAGAGGTTGACTACGTGGTGACTCATCCATCCACTCAGCCATCTCAAAGAAGCCAGAAATTGTATTAGGATTTTCCAGAAAAGACCTGTGAAGGACCCTCTTGTTTGAAGGTGTCAATACCTATAACATAGACACAAGACCCACAAGGTTTTTGAGAATGTTATATCAGGAGAAACACTGTCAGCTGGGACTGGAATGGATACAGATAAAACTACAGGAAAGGGGGCTGTTGGACTCCAAAGTTCTACACGCGTAAAACAGGGTGGTAAAACCACTCAGCTGAAAACATGTGCTACCCTTCGAGAAAAAGGAAGCATGACTGACGTTGGAGCCATGGGTGCAGAGAACTACCTACAGAGCTGAGTCACATGGGATTATGCTCAGAGTTTGAAACCTGATGAAATTTTCCCTGCAGGATTTTGAACTTCTTGGAACTGGTAACCTCTTTATTCTTCCCATTTTCTCCATAACACTGCCCAAGAGGAGAGGCTAGTTCTTGGATAAACTTAAAGCCCTAAAATGAGTTGCTGTGCCGTACCAATCCTGTTACTAACTGATACCTACAGGCAGCTTCTCAATTAACACACCACTAAATTTCTGTTCCTTCCATTCTACTTGCAGATCTCTGCCTCTTGAAGCAGCCCTCATGCCTTCCAGGAGCTAACACCTTCCTTGACCTGTGTGTCTCAGTGTTTAGTGTACTCGGGGAAGAAATGTTTAGAGGCACAAGCTGTTTACTACTAGACTAAGTCGAGTTTTGTTCACTGTAGAGTCCCCAGCCTCACCTAGTGGCAGGCACACAGTCCGTCCTCATTAAGTGCATATGAAGGGAATGGTCTTGCACAGCAGAACCAGGTCCTTTTCTCCCGGGCTTCTCAAACTGGTGCAGGCGGCACTCTGGGGGTTTCTCATGTGTGCTTGGGCTTACAAGAAGACATTCGATAAACATGTGCATCTCACTGAAGCACAAATTCTGCTAGATTACAAGTCATTTAAAACATGCTGTAAAGTTAAAAGAAACTTTGGTCTATTGCAGATAAAAGAAAGTAAAATTCACATAAAGGTTAAGGCAAAGGTGTGTTCTTCAGGCACCATTCTCCCTCACCTTCCCCAGGGATCTATGTTAATTCTGGGATGCCCCTCTCATACCAGGCGTTACCAGCTGCCAGACAGAAAATACAGAAGACACTTATGTTTTTTCACAGATTAATCAGAGAAATGTTTGTTCAAGGATGGTAACCATTATAAAAGCATATAAAGATTGTTTTCATTGTTTTAAATACAAAACAAAGAGAGTTAGACAATGTATAGAAACCATATAAATACAGATTTACAGAGAACAAAAAGTGCAAAATGCAAAGGCTTTTAATTTCTAAGAGAATATTTGATGAAGAGCTGCTTAATGTTCCATAAAATTAGTTACAGCTGGTAGGATGTCCTAAGATCTCTTGGGCCAGCTTTCCTGACCCTGTCCTGATGTTTGAAAAATATTTATTTTTGTCTAGATTCTGGAGTAATATCTCAATCCATTGCTCTAAATCTTATTCCAATGGTTAAGTACTCCTGCTAATGCTAGTGGACAAGGTCCTGCATTGATCCTCTGGTACCTTGTGGACATTTGTCCTTTGTTATGCCATGTCAGCGTATGTGGAAATTTTCTAACGAAAAATTGTTCTTCTGACATAATCAATGTAAAGCACGGTGGTGTCCCACTCATCTCTCTTTCTCTGGCCATATAGTTTGACTCACTTTAGAAATTCATCATGGAATTCTTCTTTTTTCAAAACTGCCCAGATTGATTGTGATTTGCAGCTCTCTGTCATTCACACTTCTCTTCATCATTTCCCTTCACTGTTTGCCACAGTGGTTTTCTACAAGATTCTACTGGATCAGAAGGACCTTGTCCGGTTTTGCAGCAGCATATGGTTATCATTCTTCCTCATTAATCCTCGAGCATGAGAATACTCTTTGGTCAAGTTCTAGTTATCATCCGTAGTCCCTATCCAGAAAATGACTCTAGGCAGCTCCTTTTTTTTTCTGACTATTCTTGATTACTATGCATTTCACATTTTATATTTGTCTCCAGAATAAACCAATGCCTTTACATCAATTTCATTAACTTTTCAATTTGCCCTTTGTCTGTATGTGATCAAGTGTACTTCAGATTTGACTTCCAATTGTCCTCGCTATTTCTAAAAATCAAGAAAATCCTGACACTTGATGTTTACTGAATTCTTACTATCAAGACCATGATGAGTTTACTTTGCCTCAAAATGTACCTTAAAAGAAATGAAATAGCCTAAATTCAGTATTTATCCAAACTACCTCTCAGCTATCTCTCCATATACACAGAAGCAATGAATGGAAGCTGTGTCTGTGCCATTTAAAATTATATCAGGGAGAGAATTTGGGGTATTTATGATTCCTTGAAGCCGAGTAGCCTTGCTAACATACAGAATACAATCGAGAAACATTATAAACATGGCAGAATCGAATCAAGAAACTTTATCACTCATGGCAAGCACTGCCTTACACAATTTTTAAAAAGGAAAGAAATGAAAAGCAAGAAAGAAATGTTCATCTATGACAAAAATAGAGACTTATGATACAAGGGATACTCTTTAGAAATAATGGTTAACACAGAAAGCAAGTGTCAAATACTTAAAGAGTTCTACATTCATCTATAATTTGATGAGATATTAATTTACTTAAGCATAATGTGGACAAAATTCGTAAACACCCGGGATAAATCCAAATGACTTTTTTTAAAATTTTTTATTGTTATTCAATTACAGTTGTGTGCCTTTTCTCCCCATCCCTCCACCCCGACCCAGCCGAACCCCCCTCCCTCCCCCACCTCCACCCTCCCCCTTGATTTGGTCCGTGTGTCCTTTAAAGTAATTCCTGTAATCCCCTCTCCTCACTGTCCCCTCCCCACTCCCCCCTGCCCATTGTTAGATTGTTCTTAACTTCAGTGTCTCTGGTTATATTTGGTTTCCTTTTTTCTTCTATTTATTATGTTCCAGTTAAAGGTGAGATCATATGGTATTTGTCCCTCACCATCTGGCTTATTTCACTTAACATAATGCTCTCCAGTTCCATCCATGCTGTTGCAAAGGGTATAAGCTCCTTCTTTTTCTCTGCTGCGTAGAATTCCATTGTGTAAATATACCATAGTTTTTGGATCCACTCGTTTGCTGATGGGCACTTAGGTTGCTTCCAGTACTTGGCTATTGTAAATTGCGCTGCTATGAACATTGGGGTGCACAGGTTCTTTTGGATTGGTGTTTCAGGGTTCTTAGGGTATAATCCCAGCAGTGGAATTGCTGGGTCAAAGGGCAGTTCCATTTTTAGTTTTCTGAGGAAATTCCATACTGTTTTCCACAGTGGCCTCACCAGTCTGCATTCCCACCAACAGTGCACTAGGGTTCCCTTTTCTCCGCATCCTGTGCAACATTTGTTTGTTGATTTGTTTATGTTGGCCACTCTGACTGGTGTGAGATGGTACCTCATTGTGGTTTTAATTTGCATCTCTCTGATGGCTAGTAATGCTGAGCATCTTTTCCCCAAATGACTTTTTGATGCATTTAACATAGATAAATCTGTCTAAAGTATAATTTTCCTTCAGAAATTTCCAATAGCAAACTGGGTAAAAGATCTTTTAATGACCCTGAGACCAGTTTAAAAACTTAGGGTTGTGTTCACATACATGAGGAGAATTCAATAATAATTTTAAGGAAACATAACTGGCAGCCAGACCTACTGACTTTTACATGTATGTGTTCATGGCATCAAAGATGCATTTCTAGATTTTGTTTTTTGAAATTGTTCTCAAAAGCTGCTACCTGGGAAACTGAGACTATGTCAGTGTACTGACCAGTTTATTAGAATAAAATATGTCATCATTTGGTTTTTAGAACTCAATTAAACTACTTTAGAAATCAACAATACAAGAGAAAAAGTTGGACAAAGGGTTTGAAGCAACAGTTTAAAATGAAAACCCAAAACATACCAAAAGATGCTTATCTTCACTAATAACGCAAATTAAGTCAACATTGAAATAGTACTTTCACCCATCAGTTTTGTTAAACAGAATTTTGAAAAAGTATTGACAAGGTTATAATGAAAGTTTCTTAATACTAGGAGGTATGTAAATCAATATGCCTCATCAGAAAAATTTGACAAAATCTAGGGATATGAAAAACATACATATCTTATGATACAGCAGCAATTGCCCTCCTAGGTTCAGGAGGTAAGGAGCATATTTTTAAAAGTACAAAAACATTCAATGCACGAATATCTGTATTAGTAAAAAATTAGAAATATGTTATGTATATTTTTAAAATGAACTACCACAGAGCAGTCAAAATAAAATGCTCTAGAACAGTAAGTATTAACATGGTTGAATCTCAAAAGTTAAGTGAATAAAATCAAGGTACATACAGAACAATATGTAAATATAATGTCATTTATATTAATTTTAAGGTGTGAAAAGGCATATTTGATCAGTGAATCTATCTAATATAAAGTTAGGGTTAAAGTAATAAACATAAATGTAAGGGAGTTATTACCTTGCGGTTAGAGGTGAGGAAGAAAATGTGGTAGCTGAGGGATGCACAGAGGACCTCAACTTCTTTTTCTTTCTTTTCTTTTTTTAAATTAAATTCATTGAGGTGACATTGGTTAATAGGACCATATAGGTTTCAAGAGTACATTTCTGTGATGCATGATCTGTATATTGCATTGTGTGCTCCTACCACTCAAAGCCAAATCATCTTCAACTTCTTTTTAAATGGATTATTTCTTAAGATGGGTGATTTGGTACATAGAATTCATCATATGATTCACTATAATTTTTTGTGTTCATATATAAAGTAATTCAAAAAATCTGTTAAGTCTAGTGTTGATTAAACTGTTGTTATGATTTGTTTAAATCTCAGTAAAAATGTCACGTAAGTTTCCATTATTTCCATTAAAGTGCCAATTCTGTCACCATATGTGACTTGATACCAGTTTATTTTTTGCTTTTTTTCCTCTACACATTAATGTGTGAGTGGAGATTAATCCAAGTGTTAATTAATAAAAGGAATAATTGAGAAGAGCTAAGTCCTACATACAATAAACATTCTTCAGCAAATCTCTTTATGCTGATTTAGATATACAGACAAATAAACGCATACCCACACCTTGACCATCAAACCCTTCTCTCTGTAGAATAAATTTTTTCTGGCTTAGGGCTGAGGTAATGTCTTGGTTGTGACTCTGTATCACATTTTTTCACTTCCAGCATTTTTTTTTTCATTTCGTAGTGTTTTTTTGAATATGACAGAAGTCATCAGCTTCCGTCTTCAGTTTGTGATGCATGAAATGTGTAACCTGGTTTCCCTTGGGCTTTGTACATATTAGGTTTTTAGCTTAATACAGACACATTAGGACATTGGTGAGGATGTTCCAAACAGAAACACTTATGACCTACTTGTTGAATTTAAGTAAGAAACTGATGGTCAAAGGGACCTACCCAGAGAAGCATAAATAAGTGTGCAGCAAAGGAAAAAATGAACTACACATGTATGCTTTGAGTTCAAAAAGATCACTCACAACTATTGCATTTACTAAGAGTCTGGTTATGAAAGTTTAATAGCTTTCTATCTGAACTGCAAATCAGTCAGTTCCCCTATTGCTTGTTCCTCGTTTGCATTCCCATGTTTGTGCAGATACAAAGGCACAAAGACAAAAGATATACAGCACAGAGGAGGTGCAGACTCAGATGCCAGAGGGGCCAGGTAAATGACTTCAATAAATGATACAGCCTGAAATAAAGGAATAAACGGGGAGCTTTGTCCCTCCTTTAGGCCCAGGCACCGGTCAGGTCCAGGTCGTTTTTTCGCAAGTGAGAACACGGGTTGTGTCCTACTAGATCCTCCAATTATTCTAAAGGTATAAAACAATCCAAATCTCTATGTTAAATTTCTTGATTTTTAAGTTGGCAACTAATTTAATGTATAAATTTAACCCCATTTGGGCTAAATCAAATATATCTACAGCCATAATTAGCCCCTGGCTGCCAGTTGGAGACTTCTGCCATACACACTATGGGCACTGCTGATTAAGAGAAAACAGCTGTCCTTAGGATGAAAAAAAAAAATCACAAAAAAACCCCTCCACAACACAAATATTTTATTTTCCTAAAACAGCAGACATAATTCTACGGTTTCTTAGAAGCACACACGTGGAGGACTACTGACAGATGCCATTTGGAAGACAGTCAGCTCCAGGAAGCCACCCGGCCTCCGGCTTCAGGGCTGCATCTTGGGCGTGACCCTTGTCACCCACTGGTGACCGTGGTGGGATGCCCCTAGACCAGAGGCCCTAGAGGTCTTTCTTGGAAAATGGCTGCCCGAGATAACACTTTCGATTTTGTTATTCCATGAACCTGTTTTGGTTGCTGTTTTTTATTCTTATTTTCTAAATATCTTGGGTATTTGGAAATAGTTGTCACAATCTCTAAAACAACTTTTTGGAAACATCCTAAATGTCAAAAGTAAAAAAGCAGTTAAGTAAATCAGATGAAATAGTATATTGATGGTTATAAAATCTACATTTCAGGGAGAGAGGGTTTAAAGTGTTAAAAGAAAATAAGTAGGACATTTATATTATGATTACAACCATGTTAACTGTATAGAACATCAGCTCATTAATATTGTCAAAATTGTTCTAAGGTCGTGGGATTCATGGTCACTTGTTTTGCTTCCTTCTAAATTTTTCATTATATATTTGTATACTTACATTATTAAAATTATTTTTAAATTAACATTTAAAAATAAAACCCCTTTTTAGTGCTGTTTGTAAACAGAGGGGTTATTACCTACCTTCCTCCTCCCCCCCGGAGCCAAAGGATGTTACTGATACGTCTCTCTCCAGGTAGAAGATAGAAGAGCCTCCAATCATCTGTTTTCTGTATTCTCACATTAGGATTCACCAGAAACTTATCGAGGGAGACTTCATGGTTGAAAAGTGCTTTAGAAGGACTTCTAAGGTGTTATGTTTTCAGATCTGTTCTCTGTTTTCCCACAAACTTCCTTTGGAGTGGTATAAGCCACATTCCCACCAGACACCATACGGTTCATGTGGTGGGGAGGGGAAGCTGGTTTGCTTTAACACTCATGTGAGTTTCCTTACTTTGTAGGTGAAAGTGGCAAAGACTGGTGGCATTTGAAATCTGTTTCTCTGCAGTAATATAGGCAACATTCCTGAAATAACTTAATCCCAACAGACATCAGGGCCAAAGGAAGCTCAACTCTTTGCTTCTTTTCTAGCCTGCTTCAAACATTTATATTAATCTTTTTAAAAAAACAAAGAATGTATTCTCTAAAGTAAAAGCTAGATAACCTGCAAGTCTTCTGTTTTTCACAATATTAGTTTGAAGAAAAATTTATTTTTATACAAATGGCAGAGTTAGATGAATAAATTGTCTTGAAATATATGTTCCTGTGTGATATTTGAATTAATTGGATAAAATGTAGGATGTATTCTAAGCACTAGTTCCAGATTAAGTTATTATTCATGGCACATAAATTGGAGGGTAAAAGAGAGGCTAATTCTTATTAAGTATCTGTTATGCCCTATGCAAGGATGTTTACATATGCTATTTCCTTCATTGTGTAGAACAGTACCACCTGGTAGGACCATTACCCTAATTCTATAAAGGAGGAAAGAAGAACAAGGAAGTCAAATGAAGTCCCCAATTTCAAACAGCAAATACATGGCAGAAACAAGATTCAATCCCTGGTCTATATGACTTCAAGACCCATATCTGTTTTATTCTTTCAGTCTTCCTTGACTGAAATCTATTGAAAACCTTCTCCACGTTAAGAAACCAAATCCTTTGTTCAGAGCTACATGTAAGATTGATTTCTGAACTCCTTTTCACATGTCAATGTGTTGGGGAGTATAGATGCTGAGTTTTTTTCCTTAAGTGTTGTGATTTGGCAAATAGCCAATAAAAATTGGATGCCTAGCTCATTTACCGGTTTAAGCAATAATTTCCCAAATAAATATTCTTGAAATGTTTCTGGTGTGACCAAAATCTTCCTTCTGTCTTTTTAAGTGGAACCTAAGAATTAAACTGATATAAACCAGGTTAACAGAAAAAAGCATACATATTTATTTAATATTTTTATGTGTACACAAGAAATTTCCTCAGGAAAAAAAAAAGAAGACCCAAAGAAGATATTATGCCCCAAATCTTACATACTTTTTACACACACACACAAAAACAAACATAAATTGTGGGGATGGACAAGACAAAGGGACTTGGCCTAGGGGTAGTAAATTGTGGGAGAGTGACTAGGAAATGTGTGAGGGAAGCTAATCGAAGATAAGGGTTATTTTAATAGGTTTGTCATACAGGTCCATTTCAGTGTCACCTCCAAGTCTCTTGTGATCACAATGTTCTCTTTCTGTTGCAAGGAGAGTACCTTTCTCTTGGGAAAATTTATGACCAACCTGCTTCTAGGAAGAAAGGAGAGGTCAGAGAGCCTTTCCTGCCTCAACTGTATTCAAGTGCCTTCAGCTCAAAAGAGTCAGTATGCCCAAGCAGCATATTTGGGGGTGATATGTTCTGATCCCCTTTAATGGCTTTTTTGTTTTTGCTTTTTTGAGGTTGTGTTACCAGGATGCAATTGTTCAATCACTTGTGTTTGATTACAACGCCAAGAAGATGATGGTCAATTCAGGGTTTCATATTTTTTTAAAGCAAATTAAAAAAATATAGTCTGCTTAGCTTTGCCTGGTGTTCTTCATTTTTATTTCTTAGTGTTTTTTTTTACAAGGAGATAGTATGTTAATATCCATCACAGAATAGACAATCCCTACAATTGGAATCTAAGCTCAAAATGATTGTGAAGTTTGGATGTGGCTATATTTGCCTGGTTTGGGTTGTAATGCTCCACTCCCCTCCAGAGTGGTCTTAGAAAAATTTCCCCCAGGTTATTTTAAGTGTTTGTATACTACACTTAAGTATATCTAATAAATATAAAAAACTACTGAGGCAGGATTGAAATGACATCTATGTATTGGCTTGGTCAACAAGTTCATTTGGTTTTTTTCTGTAGTAGTGCTTAGGGTTTTTTTTTTTAACTTCATTCAAAACAATTTTGTTACATTGTATTGTGACAGCTGTCATATCAGCGGACCTTTAAAAAACTTGCCAAATTGGTGAATTTTTGTGTAGTCATTTTAGTACTGAAAATGGAAGAAAATATGTGACATTTTTGGCATATTATGCTTTATCATTTCAAGAAAGGCAAAAACAACTGAAACACACATACGCACAAAAGATTCTGCAGTGTATGGAGAAGGTGTTGTGACTGATCAAACATGTCAAAAGTGGTTTGTGAAGTTTCATGCTGAATTTTTCTTGCTGGATGATGCTCCACATTAACATCATGGTGGAGCATCATCGTGGTTGCGTAGACCAGTTGAAGTTGATAGCAAACAAACTGAGACATTAATTGAGACAAATCAATGTTATAACGTGGGAAATAGGTGACATACTCAAAATATTTAAATCAATAAAGTTATTGGTGAAAATGAAAAGTGTAGAGATCCAAGATACTAGAGGAATAAGTGAAAGCTGCACAAAACTGCTCCCAAGACCAAACTGGAATTACAAAAAAACTATAGAAAAATCATCCTGAATAACCAATTGAACACTAGCTGGAGAGAAGCTTTATAACCAAGGACAGACAGAAGAAACCACTTCACCACAATGTGACTAGTAGGGAGTGTGGAGGTGTGAGAGGGCTAGGTAGGTTCCTACTGGCAGCAGCTGAAGTACCGGAGGAACATTTCAGTGGCTAGGGGGGCTCCACCTGAAAAGTATGGGGTCCAAATCCCAAGTTGGGCTCCCCAGTGAACAGCACCAGAGCTGGGAACCAAACCCAGATAACATCTGCCATGAAAAGCAGCAGATCAAGTGGTATTTATTATGGGTATGCAAGGTTGATGATACAACATTTGCAAATCAATAAATGTAATTCACTACATAAACAAAATACAGGATAAACCCCATGATCATTTCAATAGATGTGGTAAAAGCTTTTGATAAAATCTAGTGCCCATTTATGATCAAAACTCACAGCAAAGTGGGAATAGGGGAGAATATACCTAAATATAATAAAAGCAAATAAGACAAAACTCACTGCTAGCATCATACTCAATGAGTCAGAACTGCAGGCATTCACCTTAAGACTGAAAATAAGACAGAGATGCCAACTTCACATCTCTTACTCAACATAGTACTGGAGGTCCTAGCCACAGCATTCAGACAAGAAGAAGAAATACGAGGCATCCAAATTGGTAAAAGGCGAAAGATTTATACGATCTGAAGAGAAACCAGAGTATAGGAGACATCCAAATTGGAAAGGAAGAAGTAAAACTGTCTTTATTTGCAGATGACATGATACTTTACACAGAGAACCCAAAAGATTCCACCAAGAAACTACCAGTTTTGATAAATGATTTCAGCAAAGTGGCAGGATACAAAATTAATATCCAGAAATCAGTTGCATTTTTATATGCTAAAAACAAGCTAACAGAAAGGGAAATTAAGAAAATAATTCCATTCACAATTGCCTTCAGAAAGAATAAAATACCTAGGAATAAATCTAACCAAGGACGTAAAAGACCTGTACTCAGAAAATTATAAGGCACAGAAGAAAGAAACTGAAGAAAATACAAATAAATGAAAGCACATACTGTGTTCATGGATAGGAAGAATTAACATCATTAAATTTCCATGCTACTCAAAGCAATATATAGATTCAATGCAATTCCTATCAAGATTCCAATGTTGCATTTTACAGATCTGGAACAAATGTTTCAGAAATTTATATGAAACCACAAAAGTTTCCCCTGCCCAGCAATAGCGATAATGAGAAAGAAAAGAAGTTGGAGGAAACATGCTACCTAACATCAAACTATACTATAAGACCATAGTAATCAAAACAGCCTGGTACTGGCATAAAAACATACACATAGATCAATGGGATAGAATAGAGAGTCCAGAAATAAACCTACATCTTTATTGTCAATTAATATTTGACAGAGGAAGCAAGCACATACAATGGGCTAAAGACAGTTTATTCAATAAATTGTTTTGGGAAACTGGACAGATACACACACAAAAATAAAACTAGACCACCTTCTTATACCACACACAACAATAAATTCAAAATGGATAAAAGGCTCAAATGTTAGACCCAAACCCATAAAAATTATAGAAGAAAACATAGGCAGGAAAATCTTGAACAATGCTTGTAGCAATATTTTTCCTTATATATCTTTCCAGTGAAGGGAATCAAAAGAAAAAAACAATCACTACATCAACCTGAAAAGTTTTTGGACAGCACAGGAGACCATCATCAAAATAAAAAGACAACCCACAGAAGGAAATACTATTCTCCAATACATCTGATAAGGGGTTAATATCTAAAATTTATTTCAAAAAACTTTCAAATGCCAAAAAGAAAAAAGAAAACAAATAATCCAATTAAAATGGGCAAAGGACCTGAATAGATACTCTCCAAAGAGGACACACAGATGGCCAATAGACATATGAAAAGATGCTCAATGTCACTAATTATCAGAGAAATGCAAATTAAAACCACCATGATCTCTCATATTAGTGTTTTGCATTCCTTCAGATATATTCCCAGAAGTGGAATCACTGGGTCAAAAGGCAGATCCATTTTTAAGTTTTTGAGATTTCTCCATTCTGCTTTCCACAGTGGCTGCACGAGTCTGCATTCCCACCAACAGTGCAAAAGTGTTCCCTTTCCTCCACATCCTTGCCAGCACTTGTTGTTTGTTGATATATTGATCATAGCCAGTCTGACAGGTGGGAGATGATGTCTCATTGTGGTTTTAATTTGCATTTCTCTGATTAGTGATGCTGAGCATATTTCATGTCTATTGGCCCTCTGTATGTCCTCTTTGGAGAAGTGTCTATTCAGGTCCTTTGACAATTTTTTAATTGGGTAGGTTTGGGGTTTTTTTTTTTTTGGTGTTGAGTTTTGTAAGTTCTATATAAATTTTGGATATTAACCCCTTATCAGATGTAGCACCGCTCTGTTCTCCCACTCTGTGGGTTGTCTTTTTATTTTGTTGATGACTTCCTTTGTTGTGAAAATAATTTTTCTTTTGATGTAGTCTCTTTTATTTATTTTTTCATTTGTTCCCCTTATGTAGGGAGATATATCCAATAAAATATTGTTATGAGCAATGTCTGAGATTTTGCTGCTTATGTTCATCCAGAATTATTTACAATCACCAAGATATGGAAGCAGCTTAAGTGCCCATCAGTAGATGTGTGGATAAAACAACTATGGGACATTTACACACTGGAATACTATTCATACATAAAAAAGAAGAAATTTTACCCTTTGAGACAGTATGGATAGACCTGGAGAACTTTACGTTAAGTGAAATAAGCCAGTCAGAGTGAGACAAATACCAATGATTTCACTCATATATGGAATCTAATGAACAAACTGAACTAACAAGGAATATGGGGACTGGCTCATAGAGATGGAGAGCAGGATGACAGCTAGTGGGAAGGGAGGGGATGAGGAAGAGGAATTGAGCAAAAAAGAAAAGAGACTCATGGACATGGACACCAGTGAGGTGATTACTGGTGGGAAAGGGTTTTCCGGGGACTAAATGGTAATGGAAAAATACAATAAAGATTAAATAAAAGGCAAATTGGTAGTTACAAAATTGTCACGAGTGTGTAAAATACAGCATGGAGAATATATAGTCAGTAATGTTACAATGATTATATGTGGTGCCAAACGGGTGCTACAACATCAGGGGAAGAATTTGTTAAGTACATGATTGTCTGGCCACTGTGCTGTACATCTGAGACCAACGCCAAGTGATGTGGAATGTGAACTGTAATTGAAAAATAAAATTTAAAACAGTGATTAAAAAACCACAATGAGATATCACCTCACGCCTGTCAGAATGGCTGTCATCAATAAATCAACAAACAACTGCTGGCAAGGATGTGGAGAAAGGGGAACCCTTCTGCCCTGTCAGTGGGAATGCAGACTGGCGCAGCCACTGTGGAAAGCAGTATGGAGTTACCTCCAAAAATTAAAAATGTATCTGCCTTCTGACCCAGCAGTCTCACTTGTGGGAACATATCGAAGAAACCCAAAACACTAATTCGAAAGGACATAAGCACCCTTGTATTCATTGCAGCATTATTTACGTTCCCCAAGATATGGAAGCAGCCCAAGTGTCCATCAGGAGATGAGTGGATGGAACAACTATGGGACATTTACAACAATGGAATACCACTCAGGCATAAAAAAGAAGAAAATTTTATCCTTTTCAACAGCATAGATGGACTTGGAGAACATTATGCTTGTGAAATAAGCCAGTCAGAGATAGACAAATACCATGTGATTTCACTCATATGGGAATCTAATGAACAAACTGAACTAACAACCAGAATAGAGACACACTCATAGATACAGAGTAAGATGACAGGTGGTGGGGAGGCTACGGGGTGGAGGAATCAAGAAACAAGAAAAAGGACTTAGGGACATGGAAAACAGTGTGTTGATGCAGGGGGGAGTGAGACAGAAGTAAGTTAAATAGTACTTGAAAAAATACAATAAAAATTTTTTAAAAAGAAAATGAAAAATATGCATTTTATTTTTTAGAAAAATATTATATGGATTTTTTGGCTAGTCCAATATTTGTATATGCAAATACATGTAGAGATACAGATATAGATATTGATACAGATGTAGAGTTAGATACAGATATCATACACACACTCACACACACACACACTTATCCAATAATTTGGAATTGGAATTCATTTCTTGCTTTCAAAGGCACCAGTACTGTCATATCTAAACTGGCTGAGCTTGCATCTGCTTTAAGGTGATAAAGGATAATTCTGTAAAGGGTGATTGATGTAAAAATGACCTCTAGAGTAGGCATGGGATAAAGTGGCTTTGGAATGGGGATCCTAGAACTTGAGTGAGATGATGAGTCCATCAAATGCTACCTATATGCCAATTGCTTCATTGACAAATACAGCAATCAAAGTGTACAGGAAAGTATTTGACAATTACTTTTCACCCAACACATCAGAAATCAATGTTCATGTTCTCACAATTGTCAGATAGCAAGTGCTGGTCATTCCCAGCACCTTAGTAGGCAAATGCGTGATAGTAGGCATTTCACTCAGGAAAAATTGACATAAATAGCCATTGACACTGGCCACCAGTTCAGAAGAATGAAAGACCTTTTGCGGAGCAAATCCAGGACCCGACTTCATTCAGCATGTGATTAACACAGACTGCAGAGAGCCCTAGCATCTGCCTATGCACTGGATCATGGCTATTTTTTCTTATTATGTAGATTAGATTTGCCAATATTAAACATTACTCTCCAAATTAAGTGAAGTCTTGAGAGCTCTTTGATCATCCTTTGTGATCTTCAGAAGTCCGTCTATAGCCTTGGGACTGCATTCCTGCAATATCATTGAAAGGTTTGAACAGTTCAGATTATCACACCATGAACTAGAGCAAATCATAATTTAAGTAGTATTGCTGATAATCATTTACAAAATTCTTTTAAAATATATTTTATAGATTATGCTATTACAGTTGTTCCCCTTTACTCCCCCTACCTAGTACCCCTCATTCCCCCCAGCCTCCCCTCTTAGTTCATGTCCATGGGTCATACATATAAGTTATTTGGCTTCTCCACTCCCTATACTGTTCTTAACATCCCCTTGTCTATTCTGTATCTACCAATTTGTACTTCTCAATCCCTGCACCTTTTCACCATTACCCCCCTCCTCCTTCCCAACTGATAACCCTCCAAATGATCTCCATATCTGTAATTCTGTTTCTGTTCTCTTTGTTTGCTTAGTTTGTTTTTTAGATTCAAGTGTTGATAGTTGTGAATTCATTGCCATTTTAATGTTCATTGTTTTGATCTTCTTTTTTTTATATAATTCCCATTAGCATTTCATATAATACTGGCTTGATGATAAGGAACTCCTTTAGTTTTACCTTGTCTGGGAAGCTCTTTATCTGCCCTTCAATTGTAAATTATAGGTTTGCTGGATAGAGTAACTTAAGTTGTAGGTCCATTCTTTCATCACTTTGAATACTTGTCAATTCCTTGTAGCCTGCAAAGTTTCTTTTGAGAAATCCACTGACAGTCTAATGGGAACTCCTTTGTAGGTAACTCTCTTCTCTTGCTGCTTTTTAAGATTCTCTCTTTATCTTTAACCTTTGGCATTTTAATTATGATGTGTCTTGGTGTGGTCCTTTTTGTGTGCATCTTGTTTGGGACTCTGTGCTTCCTGAACCTGTATGTTTATTTCTGTCACCAAATTAGGGAAGTATTTTTTCATTATTTTTTCAAATAAGTTTTCAATTTCTTGTTCTTTCTCTTTTCCTCCTGGCACCCCTATGATTTGAATATTGGTATGTTTGAACTTGACCCAGAGGCTCCTTAGCCTATCCTGGGGGTTTTTTTTGGATTATTTTTTCTTCTTACTGTTCTGATTGAATATTTTATCTTCCTTATGTTCCAAATCATTGGTTTGATTCTCAGCTTCATTCATTCCATTGTTAATTCACTGTAAATTTTTCTTTATTTCATTTAGTGTAAACTTCATTTCTTCCTGGGTCTTTTTTATGCTGTTGAAGTACCTTGTGAGTTTCTTGAACTTCATAATAACCAGTGTTTTGAACTCTGCACCTGAGAGATTGCTTATCTCCATTTTGTTTAGTTCTTTTTCCAGCATTTTGTTCTGCTCTTTCATTTGGACCATATTTCTTTGTCTCCTCACTTTGGCAGCTTCCCTGTATTTGTCTCTCTGTATTAGGTAGAGCTGCGTTGGCTCCCTCTCTTACAGATGTGGCCCATTGTAGAAAAGCACACCCATAAGTTGGATGGGGTGGAGCCTTAGGTAATTGCCAGGGCAGGGCAACCCATGTGAATAGGGTTGATGGACTCTCTGATATGGTGTCACCACTCTGTGGTTCTGTGTGGGGGAGGGCTCAGAAAGGGCACAATGCTGCTGCCTGGCCTCTGGAGTTTTTTCCAGGAGGAAGCTATTCCCCAGCATTTGCTTTGATGCCAGACTCTTCCACTTTTCCCCATGTTCTACTGGTGCAATTCCAGCTACTGCTTGGTGCTGAACCCCAAAGAGACTGAGTCTGTGTAAGTCCTGTCTGTTATGTGCCATTTAAGAAGGGTCCTCAGAATCCCACAATTTCTTCCACCAGCCCAACCCCCACTGGTTTTTATAACCAGAAGTTGTGGAGACTTATCTTCCTGGTAGTGGAACCCTGGGTCGGGTGGTCTGGTGTGGGGCTGAGCTCCTTTGCTTCCAAGGTATCCCTCTAGATTTGTATCCACCACACATGGGTGTGGGATCCCAATTCCATGTCTCTGGGTCTCCGTACCTCTCCATGCACCTCCATGTTTCTGCTCCTCCTACCCATCTGGATGAATGTGACTTTAATACCTTGGTTGTCTAACTTCCATACAGCTCGACTTTCTGACGATTCTGTGTGATTTTTTTTGGAGTCTAGTTGTAATTTTTGCTGTGGTTGTGCAAGTAGGTGAGCCATGTTTACCTATGCCTCCATTTTGACCAGACATCTACAAAATTCTTTGAGACTAACTCTCACCGCGTAGGTGTTCAGCGGTTGAGATTCCTAAATAAATTACATCTCATTTGAATATGTCATTGATTATCTGATATTCCCACATGTCAGGAAACCACAAACATTTGAATGTTGCCCCCATCTCCCAATTCTTTGGATGATACCTCTCTAAAAATGACTTAAATTCTAAAGCAAGGTTTTAGACTAGTTATTTTAATCTGCACATACTTTGTAATTATCTCAATCCCACAGCAATTACTCTTCATAACATTGAGATACTTAATTATGAAGTGCTTTGTATTAATACTTAACACTGTACAAGTGTCACTTAAGTTTTCCTGAGATTGCAAGTTCCTTGAGTTCAGCTCCTATGACAAATTCTTTTGTACCACTTTGTCAGCAAACACAATCCTAATTCCACAGTATGTGTTTAGTAAATACCTATTAAATTAGTCTGTTTGGGTGGGCAAAGGAGAAATGCTAAATCCTCACTCTTCTCCTCATTTGGAATAATGTGTAGTGGGATGTTGAGAGTAACTTTTCTTATTGCCTTGAAATTGGCTCTAAAGTAGTGATTAGTAAATTTTTCTGTAAATAGCCAGCTAGTAAATATTTCTGGCTTTTTCATTAAAGTTTTGTTTTTTTAAATAACTCTTTAAAAACCATTCTTACCTCACAGGCCATACAAAAATAGGCCACAAACCATATTCATATCACAGGTCATATATAATTTGTTAATCTGTGTCCTACAGCACACAGACAAAACAACATGTGCTCAGCACCCCTGTCACAAATGCCACCAACAACAGGAGCCAAACTCAACTCTTTGCAGCTTAATTAAAGGGAGCAAAATCTACTTATCTATCTATCTATCATCACTCATCTTTCCATCTATTTATCTCTCATCTATGAAGCAATCATATAACTGCATGATTTATCTATCATTTGTCATCTATAATAAACAAAACTCAATGATCTACTATATATCATCTATGTATTATCAATCATCTACCCATCTATCATCTATTGACTAGTCATCTATCTATATATCATTTATCTATTATTTATCATTTGTTATTGAGCAAAACTCAACTATCTATCATTTTTATCTAATTATCGACTCAGGCATAGGGAGAGAAGAGGGAGTCAACAGCATCTTGGCCTGGCTCATCTAGAATGCTATATTAGCAGGCATGAAGGCTCCAAGAGAATCTCTTATAGGAATGGGAAGATGCTTCCCAAAAAGGATGCTGGATCTTATTTTCTATTTGGGTGTTTGCTTAAGGAAAGACATCCAAATGGAAACTTGCTGACGAACTTGCTCATCTGCTCTGAGCCTATACAAATAGGAGAGAAGAATAATGGGAGGAAAAGAATAAAGTTCCCATGGGTTAAAGGAAACCTATGGGATGTAGTTGGGTTTAAGTCAGCAGACTGACACTCCATCTGGGACTTAGAAGCAAGAGTTTTTGGAGTATACTTCAGGGGCAGAAAGTAAAGTAAACTTTAATATTTTAGTAGATTTTAATATAATGCTATAATACATAGCATTATAGCCAGCTTTCCCATGGAGAGCTATGCAGTTGGAGGCTTTGCAATGACCTCTAAGGAACTTACCCTTGTGTCCCTGTCAGCCAGCATGACCTGGCTGGTGCCTTAGTCCTGACACCTAGTCAGTGCTAGTCAAAGAAGAGGTGGCTAGCAACAGAATGAAGACTGTACCAGGAGAGGGCAAGTTTGGGAATGTTCATTGTTTTCTCACTCTCCTCCCCACCAGCATCAACAGACAGAAAGAACTTAACTTGTACAAAAGGGTGGAAGATATGTCTAGAAACATCCACTGGCGTGCACACACACACACTTCCCACGGACTTGTTATCCTCTCTGAAGACTGTCCTGCAGGTAAGGGAAGAGATGCATTCCAAATTAAGATTGAGATTCATTTTAAACTAGATTGATTGCTGTTAACTGCCCAAGATGTTGTTGAGGGAGAAAAGTGGGGGCAGATTTCACAGCACATAGTTGCAAACAGTGATTGGAAAAAATGATGTTTCATATCTGTACCCCTACTAAGTAGAACCATACATATTTTCTTTCTTTGTCTTCCTTCATCCTTTCCTTCTTTCCTGCCTTTGTTCATTCATTTGTTCCTTCTCTCTTCTGGTCCTCCAATGTAATCTTTTCATGAAATCTATTTGTCATTGCTAGACCTGATGTCTCCTAGAAAAACCAGGAGATACATTGTCTCACATTAGTTTCCCAGAAGCCAATATGAGGGGGAAATTCCTGTTTAATTGATTTATTAACAAAGCAGTTCCAGGGATAGCGTGTCAGGGAATAGAGAAAGGAATGGGGGAAGCAAAACAGGGAAGAGGAAGAAGCCAAGCAAGGGGTTTTCTCAGGCAAAGTCTCCCAAACACTAGCTTCAGCCTGATCCTGAAGACAACTATGGACTGTGAACTCTGCCTCCGACAGTTTTCTCCCAAGTCACGGGGGCTCGGGCTGTCATACTACCATGCCTGGGAGTCATTTGTTAAGGGCCAACCTTGGGGGATGTAAGTACCCAAAACTTCTGGCCCTAAGCCCTGGAAAAGAGGGCTCCACAAGCCCACAGGCAGTCCTCCAGTGGGGAAACAAAAACTGTAAAAATGAGATCCAAGAGGAATGGGCAGAAAATCAACATTATCTGCTACACACATTCGAAAATGATAGAGTGGAAGAGTCCTTGGAGGATGCGAGACCATGGAATGCCTTGATTAGTTGTAAATTGTATGTCACACACACACACGCATTCATGCATGCGTATTGTTACCAGTAATAAGGAACAAAAATTTATAAATTGTTTTTCCAAATAACTTGTTTAGAATTCAAGGTTATCCTTACAATAGTGTCACTCACGAGTAATTTCATGTGCGTGTTTTATTGGGAAAGACTTGGAGGTACAACTAGGCCTCAGAATGGCATGTCCCTCGGGGATTGGCTTATTTCTGCTGCAGTTTGCCCTAAGGTATTGTGATGATGGCTCTGGTGATTGTTATGGCAATTGGAAATGGTTTAGAACTTAGGACTTGTGGTTTTATAACTACTTTGGATTTTCTTAAATTTATGTATGAATAAATTAAGGTTTATTTCTAAATAGGCCTATAGATGAAGGTGTATTTCTTGCCAAAAAATATGCTAAAGATTATCATTTTAGTAGAATCCATCAAGTAGCCTGGTAAAGAAGTAAGAAAGAATGTGTTAATGATTAAAAGTGTGCAGTTAAATTGCCTGAGGTCAAATCCTGGTTTTGCTAGTAAGAAATTGTTTTTCACTGGGCAATTTGATTAACATTTTATAGCTAAATACCCTCATCTATAAATTGAAATATGATGGAAAGTGCTTCAGCAGTCTGTTGGAGATTAAAGGAGATAATATGTATGAAGTGCTTAGGTATGGTGCTAGCATATAGCAAGTACTCCATAAATGTTCATTTTTATTAAAACCATGGTTTCAGAAGTTGGAAGGACCTCTGCTAATTCTCTCTCTGCCCTTGAGCTGGTGAGCCTATGTTCTCAAGAAAGTGGAGATAATATTAGGATGACTGGATTTCTGTGGGAATTAAATGCATAATATCTGAAATACCTAGCAAACCTAAAGTGCATAATAGATGCATTGTTTTTTAAATTGATTACAAAAGTACTCTCCACCCATGAAGGAGAAATGGTTGTACAACCGTAGCTTGAATGCTTTCAGATTCACTCTGTCATTCAATGCAGTTTTGCATCCATACAAATGGGAGTCTAGATTAACCTTATGACTTTGAGAACAGAACAGCAGGGACCTCCGCAAAGTTCTAGAATAGGTTCCCTTAAATTAAATTGATATTTGCCTCTACCTAACATCAAATTTATTTGCTCCTGGAGCAATATAAATTTGAACTGTTCTTGAGTTAATGTAGTTGGCTAAAAGAACTGGGAACTTTCCTTTATATTTTCCTCAAATTAAGGACATTTTAACAGAGAATAAGTGCTCATGGGTTCAGCAACGCATTAGGTAGAGTATTTCCTGTGCCTGGACTGTTGCAAGGCTTCAATGCAAAGAAAGGCAAAGTATTCACAGTGCTCTTCAAACCGTATAAAAGCTAGGCAAGGCTAGTCTGCTCTGTAGCTTCTGGCTGGTTGATCTCCAGACCTCATCTTTTGGTGTCCAAAATGGTCTGAATGTTATTAATTGAACTCAGTTGAGGCTGGGTTGGACAATTAGATATTTCCTTTTAAAAAGTGTTTAATTTGGGGTGAAGGTTGTTGCTTAGAGTATGAAGCATGAAAAAGTCACTTGTTTTATTCTCAATTGCATTAAGGGCTTAGAACAAAACCTTACACAGGGAGCAAGTTCAGGGTCTCTATCTGAATTATAACAGCAGCCCCATGAAAAGTGGATGCCCTCCGTGTTAATGGCTTTGAGCACTAGTGTGGCAAGCGAGACAATGAGAGTCTGCACCCTGGTTTATCCCTGTCTTCTGGGAGACTCATGTTTATTGCAGCATTATTTACAACAGCCAAGATGTGGAAAAAAACCAATTGTCCATCAACAGAAAAATGAATGAAGAAAATAAGGTATACACACACAATGAATGTATTCAGCCTTAGAAAAAGGAATTTTGAAGCACGCAACAACAGGGATTTCACTTATGTAAAGTATTTAAAATAGTCAAACACAGAGAAGCAGACAAAACTAACAAAAGCAAAAATAAATATGTGAGGTGATATCAAACCAGAAGTTTCTATACAGCAAAGGAAACCATCAACAAAATGAAAAAGTAACATATGGAATGGGAGAAAATACTTGCAAGCTACATATCTGATAAGGGCTTAATATCTAAAATATAAAAAATATCATACAACTCAATAGCCAAAAAAAAAAAAACCCAATTTAAAAATGGACAAAAGACCTGAATAGATACTTTTTTCCAAAAAAGATACATAAATGGCCAAGTACAGGCAAAGGTAATCAAAATCATTAATCATCAGGCAAATGCAAATCAAAACCACAATGAGATACTGTCTCCCACCTGTTAGAATGTGTATCATCAAAAAGTGAAGAGATAACATATGCTGACAAGAATGTACAGAAAAGGGAACACTTGTGCACTGCTGGTGGGAATGTGAATCTGCACAGCTACTATAGAAAACAGCATGGAGTGTCCTCAAAAAATTTAAAAATAGAACTATCCTATGGTCCAGTAACCCCATTTCTAGGTAGAGATCTAAAAGAAACAAAACCATTATCCAGAAGAGATATCTGGACACCTTTGCATATCGCAGCATTACTCTCAACAGTCAAGGTGTGGAAACAACCTAAGTGTCCATCAACAAATAAGTGAGTAAAGAAAATGTGTCATATATATAATAAGAGGCTTTAAGGAGACTGACTGTCTTAGTGAAGAATCTTCCAGCAGCAAATGGCCTTAAACTTGGCCTGAAATGAATGTATTAGCTCTTATAACTGGAAATGCTGAGAAAGAGAAATTGGAGCAAAGAATAAATTAAAAGTGTAAGTCGCAACCCTCCCCCTCCCCAACAAACAAACAAAAATACACCACGTAGAAGCAGAGTATAGAATGGTGGTTGCCAGGGGCTGGGGGGAGGGGGATGTTGGGAGTTGTTAATTAGTGCGTATAAAGTTTTGGGTCTGCAAGGTGACTAAGTCCTGGAGGTCTGGTCTGCAGCGCTGTGCCTATAGTTAACACTACTGCATTGTACACCAAAGCTGTATTAAGAGGGTAGATCTCACATTAAATGCTTTTAACCCCAATTTTTTGTTCGTTTGTTTTTCTAAGAAATCTCTGTTGAAACCCTCAATGAGGAGCATGAGAAGAAGTCCCGGGGAAGGTCACCAGCAGGGACCTTTGCTCTGTGCTCACATTTCCTTTTTTTTGAAAAAAAAAAAAAAGGAAATGGAGTGATCTCTCCAAATGGAGTGATCTCTCACTTTCCTCCATCCACCCTCTCAACTCCTGGTTCGGTTACACACCAACAAATAAAAATATATCATATATCAAAGATAGTCACATACATTAGTTGATTTTTTTCTTCTTTTTTCCAGCATTGACCAATTTCTTCTTTTTTTTTTTCTCTATGACAACAATCAGGAGAAGGCAACTGGTGTGACATCTTAAAATTCCAAGGTCACCTTGTCCAAACAAGCAAAACACACATACACAAAAACCCTCATAAATGGAAACCTCTGGTTCTCCCCTAAAGCAAAGTGCATTTGTGCAACCCCAAGTTGCTTCATTAAGCATACGGCATCCTCCAAATTATTTCTTGCTTCCATAATTAAAGTGCAATCTTAGTCTGAACAGGGACAAAAAAAAAATCTTTCTGTCTCCAGGATAGTTTTTGTAATTGTGTTTCCATAGCCGTTGCCTTTGTTTTTGTTTTTATCTCATAATCCATTTGCCAACTGCTATTTCAAGACAAGTGGAGTACAATAGACCATTGGTGTTGGAAAAGACCCCGGAGACATTCTCATTCACAAAGGAGGAACCTAAGACCCAGGGAGGATAAGAATTTACCCTGAACAGAGTCATACAATTATTAACAGCCAAACTGTTTTGAGACGCCAGGGTTTTAGAAGGCCCACTCCTCCATCCGGACAGATGTACATTATTTGGGCTGACATTGCCACATATTGGCCCTCCCCTTGTTGATTTGGTTTCTACCCCATGCTCTGATAACTCTTGCTGACCAGATGGGCACAGGGGCTTTAGGTCCCTATTGTATTTTCTGATATATAGCTTTTTCTCTTCCACCCCCCTTGTACCATAACTGATAAACCCTGAAGTCTCATCATGCCTTCTCTTCAAGGAATCACATAGGCTTCTACTGAGAAGCACCCTGGACAAGCCCTCAGATGGAATCAGTCTCTTTTCCTACTTTTGACCTATTCTTTTGCCCTCCTCAAAACTGCTCCTAAATTTCCTGTTCTTTGGTTTCTGCCTTTCTCAAAACAGGCTGCAGAGTCCTTCACAGTATTTTGGCATCTTCCACATCATCACCTACTTTGAACAGAAGCAAAACAATCCTTTTCAGTTTAAGAAAACAGAGGATGAGTATGAGAAAGGATTCAATTCCAGAACATCATAAAGTTCTCCCAAGTCCTGTTTCCAATTAAGTTGTAGCCAGTTAAAGTCTAGATTTTTTTTTTAGCCTAAGTCAGGAATTTCCCAAAAGCTATCCTGATTTCTCTTATGCCTTGCCTTATGAATAAGCATACATATTTCTTCCATCAGAAACCTCCTTTCTGAATAGATAAGACCAAAGAAAAATTGGGGCAGAAAAACAAGGTGCTGCCATTAACATGCATCTTAATAATTTTAGTGGGTATAGGTGTTGTGCCTTTAGATATTTTTCATTCTCTTAGCTAAAGTAAACCAGTACTTTTGTCTTTCTACAGTACTACTTTTATAAAACGCTCTGATTTTTAAATGAGGAAATAGAATATATTAAACTTTTCTCTTGAATACTCAAAGAGCATATAGCATAGTATAGGCTCTGAGCAGTTCTGCCACAAACTTGGTAACTCTGTTTAAACTGTATGTACTCACTCTACTTAACTGACTTTGACAAATCTGTAATATGGGATATCTGTGCATATTAACAGTTGAAACTACATATTCTTGGGATAATTTATCTAATACAAAGGCAGTATGAAGTTGCTATAAATATTTCTTTTCTATAATCCCACACTTTGTTCCTTCAGAAAATTTCTCCACCTGAAATGTTTAGTCTCATTTGATCCATATTTTCTATATATAAGGTATAATGTTCAGATAGTTTTGTTATTTTTATTAAATAGACAAAGAAATTTAGATTAAACCATGTATTGTTTGACTATAAATACATTTTTTACTATAAATATAAGAGAAATCTCAATGCACAGTGGTCTAAGCAATTAAGGAAGATTTTACCCCATCCAGCAAAATATCTTAAGGCAGAATGACTCTAGGACTAACTAACACATCAGCTCAATGACATCGTAAACAATCTGGAATCTTTCCATCTTTCTGTCCTCCCATCTTCAGTATTGCTGCTTTGTCAAAGACCAGCTGACCTCATGGTCACAAGTGTGCCATGCAGATGTGAAAATGTATAGCAAATAAAGAGAAAAAATAGAGCCTTCCTTTGGCCTCTTTTCAAAAGTAAAGATTTTTTTCCTATAAGACCCTGTCATTAAAAAAAAAAAGAAAGAAAAACCCAGACTATTCATAATCAGCTGTCACTACAGGTTGGTAGTTGGAGAAACAAAGTTAAACTGTCAACAAAATAAATGATTCTTAATTTTTTACTGGACCAACTATAACCCCTTTCACATACTTATAATCATATTATTCAAATATTATTTTGCATCACCAGCCATCAGAAAGATGCAACTAAAACCTCAATGAGATATCACTTCACACTGGTGAGAATGGCCATCATAAACAAATCAACAAACAATAAGTGTTGGTGAGGTTGTGGAGAAAAGAGAACCCTAGTACACTGTTGGTGGCAATGCAGACTGGGGCAGCCACTGTGGAAACAGTATGGAATTTCCTCAGAAAACTAAAAATGGAACTGCCTTTTGATCAGGCAATTCCACTGCTGGGATTATACCCTAAGAATCCTGAAATGCCAATTCAAAAGAACCTACACACCTCAATGTTCATAGCAGCACCATTTACAACAGCCAAGTGCTGGAAGCAACCTAAGTTCCTATCAGCAAATGAGTGGATCAAAACACTGTAGTACATTTACACAGTGGAATACTACACAGCAGAGGGAAAAAAGGAGCTCCTACCCTTTATGACAGCATGGATGGAACTGGAGAGCATTATGCTAAGTGAAATAAGCCAGGACGTAAGAGACAAATACCATATGATCTCACTTACAAGTGGAACTTAATCAACAAAACAAACAAATGAGCAAAATAGAACCAGAGACACAGAAATAAAGAACAAACTGACAGTGACCAGAGGGGAGGTGGGAGGGGATAACAGGGGAAAGAAAGGGAAGGGTCATCAAGGAACCTGTATAAAGGACCCATGGACAAAGGCAAATGGGGGTAGGATTGAGGGAGGGAGGTGGGAGTGGGTGGGGTGAGGGAAAGTGGTGGTGGGAAAATGGAGACAACTGTACTTGAACAGCAATAAAAAAAAGAAAAACCAAGAAAAAAAGATTTCTTAATATCATTAAAAGGCTGATGGGTTTATAGGCAATACAAAGCCTTTTAATTTACAACTATATATAAAAATTTTTAAAGGCTCACATCTACCTCTCCTACCATGGCTTTCTGCTTTCTCCCACCTGAGTGTCACAAAGCCCCTCTTCTGTAGTGACCACAGGCAATTCTTTGAGGAGGTCTTAGGTTGTACCGGTGGGTAACAGAAAGTCTATAATTACGATGTCTTAAAGAAGTGAGACTGGTGGACACCTAGCTACTGGCTGGTTTAGCATTGTCTTTCTCCCTCCTCACAATGAATTCTTATAAACAATAATGTCTAATTCTAAATTCTTAGTTTGTAGTGTAATTTTCCATAACATTGGCTGAGGTCTTTCAATGTCTCGTTAGACAGACCTGCATACCAGGACTATGACAATGCAATCACTAGGAGGGGAGTGACCTCAGGCCCAGCATTGCCACGGAAATGGAAAGAGTCAGCTCTGCTTTCCTTTTCTGTGTAAGTCATGGAGCAAAAACAGAACTGGGATTTTATCAGCAAGAAAGAAATGAGGAGTGGCTGTTTGATAGCCACCCAGCAATACTTGCTTTAAGTATTTTATTATCTGAGTGTTAAGTACAAAAAGATAGTTGGTCCCTTGAAAATGCATGGGCATATCTTCCCATCTACATTTCTGTGCAACTGCCTCAAACTCAGACTGAGTACTTGGGTGTTGAAGGAGCAGTCTTACTCTTCCAGGGCCCGGATAGCAAGATGGACTACAAGAGGAACCTCTGACCATTAGTGTTATAATATTACTAAAATTTACTAGTACATACTTATATCGTAATTCCTTCAGAGGTTAAATAACATCAACTTTAATTGTACAGATATCAAAGGCAGTGCAGCTATAAATAAGAGTTATTTCAGGGAAAGCTATCCCAACCCAAGAATTTGTAGCTTAAAATACACATTAAAAAAAAAAAAAAGTGACCCAGACACAGGTCATTTTTTCCCTGGTTCAGTCCAACTGGATTGAAATTTATTGGCACAATTCACAAATCTAAAAGATTTTGTGTCTTGAAGCACGAAAGCCCCAGATGGTTTTATTGGCTCAGACATCTTTCTATGATTATATTTTGTTAGAGCAGTCACCTAAGACTATAACTAACACTCATTTAAGTTTGTTCCTTCCAAATGTGTCCAAAAATGATCGCATCAAAGAGGAAAATAAGGCAATAATAAGTTGATGTTTTATTATGAAATGCAAAATGAACCACATAGTTCAATAAAATTTCAGGGCCAGAAATAACTTACATGGCAGTGGATTGCAGACATTGGCTTAATTTGATCCAAAAAATTATTGGGTGAAAGATGATTTAGAGATGATCCAGACATTCACTAGCTTCCAAATGCTTACACTTAGAGAAATGGAAAATCTGTATGTTAACCATTTCTCCAAGTCCACTTAACCATCAAAAGCTGTCAGTCTAAGAACCAAAATGGAGTATTCTAGTGATAGCAGGAAATTAAAATTTTTGTGGGTTTTGCACCTTTTTCAGAGACATCTGCTTATAGTCATCCTTATGGTTCACTATTTCCATAATTCTAAAACAACTATTTTCAATTTGGGGGCCAAAGCATGTTTTCTTCCTTCCTGCCCATCTGTATTTTTTGGAGAGTTGGTCAGAATGCTAAGTTAGTATGAAATAGAACTCACCAAACAGGCAATCATAGCCACAACTGGAAAACAGGACTAGCTTGCTTTCCTCAGAGTCTCCAGAAAAATCCATCTGCTTCAATTCTCTATGTCTTTTTTCACTTTTGGCTAGAGAGTCTTGTCCTCTTAACAAAACCCCTTCTTTAGAGAAGAAACCCAGACACAAGTAATGTACACATAGATATACACATAGTGTGCATGTACATACAATTATATCACTCATTTACATCCTAATTTTAATGGATCATTGCATTTAAATTTTTTATATATAATTGTAACTTAAAAGGCTTTGTTTTATGTATAAATTAAATATAATCCAAATATCTCTGGACCACCAATTTACCAAGCTACATTAATTGTTATAGCATGAAATTTTGCATGCCTTGTCCCATCTGCTAACCAGGACTTTTCATCTGCAAATTCTTCTCCATATGTCCAATCATCCTTAGTAGGTTTCTCCTGTGTGCTCATGAACAGGTCCCTCAGCCCTAGTAGCCATGTGGAGTTTTTCCACATTCTTCCTTCCTGCCTCTTCTTGATCAGGGTCCATTCCTCCTGAGAATTTGGCATGATTAACCTCAGCCAGGGCTTATGTGGCCCACTGGGAGAATGCTAATGCTATGCTGAGACTATACCACCAATGGTCTCAAAATTTTCCATCCCTGAGGTGCTCACCATATGTTGGTGTTTAGTAGAAAGTGAATGGTTCCCTCTGTTTGAGACACACTATGACATCCAGGAATCCTAAACATCATACCTATGTTGCCCTAATTTTCTTCCTCTTCTGTACCCATTTATTAATTCCCTCAATTTCTTTAGTTAAAGTAAATACACAAGATCCCTATTTAAGTCAATTCTTGTAATTAGGAACTTGAGGGAGTACCTTCTGGCCTCAGGGATTTATCATCTTGTAGGAAGACAGGAGTAAATCATATCAAAATAATTGTAATAAAAGGACTAATGTGTGGTTTTAGAATAGTGTGCACTTAGTGGCATAAATGAGGAAACAATGATGGGGCTAATTAGGATGAGGAGACTTGAAAGATCAAAATTTAATAAACAAAGAGAAGTGGAACAGCAGCCCACTTTGAGTGGACTAGAGTGGACAGCATGAATAAATAAGCAGAGGTGGGAGATGCGGTCTGTGCAAGGGGGGACACTGAGTCATCTTATGTGGGTCCTGGGGTCACTGAAGGAAATTCAGCTGACTTTCTTCTGTGGCAATCAGATTCACTACAGTATCTGTCATGCCCCCAGCTCAATAGCATCCCAACTTGATGTTACAGATCCAAACATCTTGAAAAGGAAAAAATTGGTTTCCATGAATGCTTATTTATATTGGAAATAATATAACCACCAGAAGCTGCCCAGGATAGGTTCCTGCTGATTTTTGAAATACTTGAGGATGCAGAATGTGTTCTTGTTTACTATTCTTCTAGAAAGGTATTGCTTTAGAAATGAGAGTAAGATATAAGTAATGTGTAGCAAAGTGTTTTGCAAATAGTGAGTGCTCAAAAAATATCCAGAAAAGAAAGAAATTGCCATGAAAGACATTGCTTAACTTGATCTTGTCTTGAAAAACTGGTTTGCAAGCTATGCTCCACAAGGGAGCTTGAGCCACAGAGGAGTCACCTAGAGAAGCCCTTGTGCCCCTACCACACACACACACACACACACACACACCCTTCAACTAGGAAATGTTCTCTTTCATATGTTTAGTATAAAAGGTCTCTGGATGAGATTTTCTTTAAGGGAAATAAGGATCCAATGGTTTAAAAGTGTTGAAAATTATATTCTTACCATAATTAAATTTGGTCCCCTGAAGAGGAACAAGGAACATTTTAAAATTCTGAGGGAATTGTGATTCCAGAAGACTCATTAACTTGATTAAGAGAGCTTTAAAGTAATATTTTCAGGAAAAAGAAAAGGCAAGTATTATGATGAACAATACAAATGACATGTAAATAAAGATGATTATACAGGAGATTTGTGGTAATTTAACAGAAAATAAGTACTCATTTTCTCTAATATTTATAAGCTACCCAATGAGTAAATGTTTTAACAGTTAAAATTAAATTTTAGATTCTAACAAATAAATACTACCGTATGTAACTCAGACAATTTGTAGTAAGCATTCATGATTAGGAATGGAGAATAAGAGAGAATCATTTTAGACAGAAACAGATTTATGAATGGGAAAGTAATTAATAGTGCTATACATCAAATGCCCTGTTGGGGATGGTTAGAAGGGATGTAACAATACATTTGAGCAAATATGAGAAAGAAGCCTGGGAAGAGGTTAAATTCTACAATGAGAAATGTCAAATAAAGGTAAGAACCAGATGTAAATAATAACTGTATTAAGATTAGTTTGGCTCATGGGAAAGAATTTGGATAAGATATATAATTGCAATATAAGTTGGGATCATAAATAAAAATGAATATAGAATGGAAAAAGATATATCTTGGTGAAGATTTAGCCAACTATGGGATTGGTTTTGTCATTTATTGTGGATATTTAAAGGATAAACTTTGAACAAAATTATTATAGTTATCTTAACCAATAATCCTGATGCTTATAATAATAATACAGTTAATGCAAGAATTTGCAAACTAATTTGTTATTTAAAACAAAATATGATTATGATTATGTTTTGCAAACTAACTTGTTATTAAAATTTGCAAACTAATTTGTTATTAAAACAAAATATGATTATGTTTTATCAATTAGAGATTTTTATTTGGAACATGGTTGTTGCTGTTTATCTTTCCAGTACTATGAATATAATAAGATGTGTAATAATTACGTCATTCTCGTGGCATGAAAAGGTAAGTGATGCTCATGTTTCCTCTCTATGAGAAGCAACAAATAATAACAAATAAATGCCATTTCTGTATGATACTTACCCTTGAGGATCTTTAGGCAATACTTAAAAGGTGGATTGAAAAAATGGTAAAATAAATTTAACCTGTAATTATTAACCTGGTGTTGTTAATCAGGATGCATTAATGTTGGAGACTTTATTAACAGCCTGAAATATTTGGCTCCTGCTGTGAAAATGATCCACATCATCATACTTGAGAATTTCAATCATTTTGCCAAGAAGTTTTGTCAGGTTAGAAGAGCAGAATATGGACTTCTTTCATATGATGCAGAAAAAAGGGGGTTTTCATATAAACTTGATTAACTTTTGACAGGCCCCTCAACCCCCACCCAGCCATCACATTTTTTTTATTTGATAGAAGAAATCTACACATAGAACCATTTGGCATAGAGGATGTCATTATGAATTGGCTCATTTGACAATTTTGGGGGGCCACAGGAAAAATGTGAAACTTTTCATAAAGCCCCATGATCAGCATACAGATACTGTGTCAAAACTATGAGATATTTTGGCCAAACAGACATTCTGGAACAAAAGATGGGACACAATGAATTCTGAAAATTCTCCTTTGCTTGAGAAAGTGAATCTATAGGCTGAAATCAAAAGAAAACAAATGGGACTACATCAAACTGAAAAGCTTTTCCACAGCAAAGGAAACCATCAAGAAAATGACAAGACAACCTAATGAATGGAAGAAGATATTTGTCAATGATACATCTGATAAGGGGTTAATATCCAAGATTTATAAAGTACTTACAAATCTCAATACCAGAAAAAAAAATAACAACCCAATTAAAAAATGGGCAGAAGACCTGAATAGACACTTCTCCAAAGATGACAAAGATGACAGAAGGCCAATAGACATATGAAAAGATGCTCAACATCACTAGTCATCAGATAAATGCATATTAAAACCACAATGAGATATAACCACACACCTGTCACAATGGCTAACATCAATAAATCCACAAACAACAAACGCTGGTGATGATGTGGAGAAAAGGAGCCCCTATGCACTGTTGATGGAAATGAAGACTGGTGCATTCTAATTAAAAATGGAACTGTCTTGTTACCCAGCAAGTTCACTTCTGGGTATATATGTGGAAAAACTCAAAACACTACTTTGAAAGAATATACGCAACCCTTTGTTCATTGCAGTGTTACTTACAACAGCCAAGGTATAAAATTAACACAAGTTCCCTTCAATAGATGAGTAGATAAAAACGTGGTGGTACATATATACAATGGAATATTACTCGGCCCTAAGAAAGAATAAAATTCACCATTTGTGACAGCATGGGTGGACCTAGAGGATATTATGCTAAGTAAATAAGTCAGATAAGAAAAACAAATACCATATGACTTCAATTACATGTGGAATCTAAAGAACAAAATAGATGAACAAACAAATTGAAACAGACTCATACAGAGAACAAACTGATGGTTTTGAGAGGGGTTGGGGTGATGGGGGACTGGATAAAAAAGCCAAGGGATAAAGAGGTACAGATTGGTGGTTACAAAATAGTCACGGGAATGTAAAATACAGCATAGGTAATACAATCAATAATATTGTAATAACTATGTATAGTGGATACTGGAAATATTGGGGAACTCACTTTGTAAAATATATGATTATTTAACCACCATGATGTAACCTGAAACTAATACAAAATAATATTGAATGTAAACTGTATATTTGAAAAAAATTTTAACATATGCATATCCTTACAATATTTCAGAAACTCATATAAAACAAAACATGTAGTCACCAATGGAAAAAGTTAGATCGAAATATAATAAAGATGACTTTCCAAAGGAGAAGAAAAGCAACAAAGCCCTGTCTATTTTTAAGCAAACTGAAATTTACAGACTCCTAGAAACACCACAGAATTTTCTGGGTTATTTTCTTCTTAAACGACCCGAAAATGAGATGTGGATTTATAGTCCTTACTTTGCTCACTTGCGGGCCTTATGAAAGTTTACCTCCTTGACTTGAGAGCAAAGGACGTGATATAATATAAATTCCACCTGAAGACTTTGGAAATTTTGCTGCTCCTTGAAACAAGCCTGTTCTAATCTAGCAAAACAAGTAACAGGCGTTCTGATTTGTGTTAGTGTTACAGACATTTGTCAGTCAGTGTTTCCAATATTTTTAGGCAGAGGAATGAAAACTCAAAATTGATTAATAAAAGATGATTTTTCACAGAGCCATGTAAATTCATTCCACAATGTTTACTCCTTATTCAAGCCAATAATTAGCTGCGTTCTTATTGAAATTTAAAATTTACCATGATTGCAGTTTACATTTTGCTTATATGCACAATTCTAATTGCTATAATTTTTAAAGCAAAAAATTCATTGTAAATTTTTCACATTGAAGTTGAGAATGAGTGGCTTTTTAGAGGAAAACATGTTTTATATTCTGTCTCCATGAAGAAAATGAATATCCAATGTAATAACAAGACAGTATGAAGTAGTGCGTGTGCGCATGTGTGCATAATACCAGGGAAGGAATAAACAGCCCTCATAGGACTCTCAGAGAGTCATGACCCGAAAAAGTCAAGACTACAAACAAAGAGTAAGTTCACAATCGTGTCCTTGGTTCTAGTCTGTTCAACTTTGTAATAAATATTAGGTCAAATCATATACAACTGTCAATGTATAACCATTTTGACCTACAAAAACAGCAGTTTCACAAGGCCCGGCCTAATATCTCAAATGAATTGGTAGGAAGCATGAAAAACTAAGAATAATTTGTTAGATCCAGGATCAAGTTTGAAAAAAGAAATCTAGGCATTCGAAGTATGAGATAGAAATTTATTTCAATGAAAAAGGAGAAATATAAATGTAAAGTCCTATATTGAGCTGGATAAACAGAATTTTTCAAGTATAAGATGGCAGGAGCTATTTCACCCTGCAGGTAAAAGAAACTTCAAAGACTTAAGTGACAATAAACTGAACGCGAGATAGTGGCATGGCGTGGCTGCTGACGAATGCTAAAACAATCTTAGCATAAGAATCGCAAACGTACACTGAGTATTCTCATTGTGCAAGACTTTGCCGTAGGTATTTTTAGCTCTACTTTCTGATTTAATTCTTACAACAGCAGTTTGAAGTAAGCATTAATGACTCCATGGTACAGGTAATGAAACCGAGCCTCAAAACACCTGCATAACTCATCCATAGCTAGGAAGTTTCAGTGCCAAAAGATGTGATAACCATAATTATTAGTAATAATCACTGCTAAAATTTATTTAGCTCCTCCTGTAAGCCAGAAATGGTGACAAGCATGTTACTTACATTATTTCACTTAATACTAACATTGATACTTACACAACCTCATTAGCTTGTTGTAGCCATTTTACAAACGAGGACATTGAGGTTCAGAGGTCTCATCTAGCTTGATAAGGTCTTTGCACTCCAGCACCAGACACAAGGACGACACCCTCAGAGTGTGTAACCAGCTCCATGACTAAGAACGGTCAAATCCCTTATTTTACATGAGTCTCCAAAAGGTTCTGCTTCTCTGATCAAATTATGACTGATGCACATGTATAATCCTATCTATGTTTAGCTTTATGTAAAATTCTGGGAGATTACACACCAAAATACGTATCAGTGGTTATATCCGAGAAGCAGAGTTTGCAGTGATTTTTGACTTATGGTTGCTCATAAGTATACTCTAAATTTTAACAGTCAACATTATCATTTAAGGCCTAATAATTTTTATAATGGATAATTTTTAATTCTTCTCATTACTGAATTCATTTATTAGAAAAAAATAGTATTCCTGAATTCATCAATTTGAGTTCTAAAGTGGTACCATCAGAGTATGGCAGCTCCTCAATTTCAGACAAATCAATAAAGTATGTGGAAAAGGATGACAAAAGCTAAATTTTGTACTTAAAAAAGCAAATTAATGGAGCCAGACGAGTTATCTGCCTTGTAAAGGTACAAGCGCAGTTGTATCATTTCTTTCTGTGAATGCCCAGGGGTGGGCTGGGATGGGCTGGGGTGGGGGGTTCGCGCTGCAGCCATGATGCTTCCGTGAGTGGGAGGCCTGGACTGGAGAGCCTGCTCCTGCTGGGCAGGGCCAGGCCCCACCGCAAGGCTGAGTGTGTGGCCTGAGGGGGAGTTGCCTGGCGTGGTTGGAAGCAGAGAGGGGTGAAAGGCAAGTTGTAGTGACACATTCAAGCAGGTGATCCCAAGGTTAGTGCCAGCAAACAAACAGTACAGGAGGAAATGGGAATGAGAGAGTGAAGTAAGAAGTTCAGAGAGAAGGAGGAAATTAGATGAAGGCAAGAAATGGGAGGGAATGGATGGCAGAGGGCAGTTGAGCAGGTTGCAGGTAAGGCAAGAGAAATGGGGAGACGAGGATGAGCAACACAGAAAACTGTGAGGAACAGAGTTCAGCCTCGCAACACACATCATTTCCTGACTCAGGTAAAAACTGCTTCCTTTCTGTGTTTCTCACTTTGATCCTTTCCTGTCATCTCTCACCCTCCTGACTCCATTAGTTCCCTTTTCTCTCCTGTGCTGCATCAAATTAAAATATCTTCTGTCCTGTGAAGTCTAAAAATGGCAAAATAGGGAGAGAAAGGGGGTATAAGAGAGAAAGGAGAGGAAAGAGGTAAGGAGACTCTGAAACCGTACCATGTGATTATAATGAATTAAAAGTTTGTGAATGAAACTACAAATAAAATGTGTGCATAATGCATAAAAACTAAAGATAGGGCTTGGGTAAGTCCTGAACCCCACTTTGATCCACTGCTCTTTGCTGATCTAGGGCTCCATCATGCATGTGGAAAGAGTACAATCTCCATTTGGGCAGAGAGTTGGACGCATTCACAAGCTCGTGTTCACTGAAAACAGAAGTGTAATTTAGGCATGATTCCCGGAGCAAAAACAATATTAGAATGTTATGTACATGTAAGCATAATATATATGTGTATATACATGTATATATAATGTTATTTCATTATATACAGTATATGATTTTAAAATAAAATTATTACTTAGGGCAGCAGTCAGCAACTATAGCTCAAGAGTCAAATAGTACTCTCTGTTTTTGCACAAACAGTGAGCTAAAAATTTTTTATATGTTTAATGGTTGAAAGAAAAATCAAAAGAAGTATAATATTTTCTGGCACATAAAAATAATATGAAATTCAAATGTCTGAGTCCAGAAATAAATATTAGAAGAGAGTCACACCATTCATTTATGTATTGTCTAGGGCTGCTTTCACCCAACCATGGCAGAGCTGTGTCTGGTACTGGCAAGAGAGACTGTATGGCCCACCAAATGCAACACATCTGCTATCTGGCCCATTACAGAAAATGTTCGCCAACCCCTGACTTAGGGCATTGCTTGTTGAAAGAAAAAAGTATATTTTCCTACATTGATTCACATGGTCTGGAAGAAATAAGGTACTTCCAAAGGTCAGTGTGTCCCTCTCTCAGTGTCTCCCATTGGAGCGTCTGCCTCTTTTCCATTCAAAGGGCTATTTCAGAAAACAAAAATGTATGAGTGTGTTAGGCTACCTTAGAGACTTAATTTAGTTTTTTCCCCTAAACAACAGCACCCAGACTGTCATCCTGGTGTTATTGTCTGGATTTGGTAAAGTACATTTGATAAGCGAGTGAAGGATGGATGGATGAGTTTAAATGCCAAGTACACCCTGTTTTTGCTTCTCATGTTCACTCTGACTTTTCTGGAGGCTGATCCATCAACAAACAAAAGCGAAAACCATCTTCTCAGACAAAACCCTAGGCAATAATAAACTTAAGTCTTAATTACTCAGCTCATGAGCTAGATTTTCTTGAATAACTAAGGTTCTTTTCAATATTAAGCAAAATCTCATTCCAAATGAAAATACATAACAACCCTCACAAGAACCTTGGAATCTTTATGTTCAGCATAGAAGATGTTGCAAGTAAATTAGGTACAAATTCAACACAGAGTTTCTGTAGAATTTTTGAAAACAGAAGATAATGTTAAAAATATAGACTGTGTGATTTTTATGTAGTTTACAAGTATAGGAAGGAGATTTCAGAAGCCATAAAAATAACAGACACTTAAAATCATACTCTTTTCAGAACACTAACTGAACACTTCACTTACACTCACTTTTTAAAAAAAAATGATTGATTTTAGACAGAGGGGAAGGGAGGGAGAAAGAGATGGAGAGAAACATCAATGTGTGGTTGCTTCTTGCGTGCCCCCCATTGCAGACATGACCTGGCCTGCAACCCAGGCATGTTCCCTGATGGGAATCAAACCAGTGACCCTTTGGTTCACAGGCCGGTGCTCAATCCACTGAGTCACACCAGGTAGGGCACTTAAACTCATTTTTTGAGTTACACAGGAAATCTTTTTCAATAATAAAATTACTCGTTTATTGCTATACCTTTTAAATCAAAAAGTTATAATTTAAAAAATAATTATTCTGATATTTTAATCTTTCCAAATGTCCCTCTTAGTCATAAATATACTCACATTTTACTCAGTGAAATTATTGGTATATTAAAATTCACTGAAGAGAAATCTATCTAATCATATAAAGTAAGTATCACAACTATTTGAAAATAAAACTCAACACATGAATTCAACCAGAGAAATATGTAACTAATATTTCTCTTTCTATTTTGAAATGGTAAAGGGGAAGCACTACAACTACATCATTAAATACTCTCACAGCTGCCTTTGTGAAACTTCCTATTTTGGTATTCAAATTTATTGGTTTTGTGTAGATAAGACTATAGTTTCTATAAACAAAGCATGATGTTGATATCAGAAAATGAAAGCCAAAATAAATTTTTCTTTCATACAGTTGTTTTTTAAACTGATTGCTTCTCGGCATCCATCCTTCAGATTATGTGAAGCAGTAGATCTATTAAGCAATATCAAAATAATCAGAATTATAAAAAGCATGAGTAAAGCTAAAGTGGAAGGTTCAGACACTGTGTTTCACTCATAGCTTCAACCCATTATCCTGCTAGAAGCTGAATTACCCCATTTACCACCAACCTTCCAATTAGAGCTTCAGGGGTAACCTTTTATAATTGATATAATATTTAAAAGTAACTGGTAATTATGTAGTTTATAAAAGTCACCACTCTTTATGACAAAGCTACTCAGGGGGGACAGGGAACACACATAATGTAACACAACAGGCTGGTTGTAAAGTGGTTCAGCCACTTCTCTGCTATTACCATTTGCAGAGAACAATGAGTAATGGTTCAGGTCAGTCTAAAGCTCATCACTTACCACATGCTCATCTCTGACACTGCTGGTTCAGGTCTTTTTAAGAGAACTAGTTGATGATGTTAGTGCAGTTAAAAAAGTGACATCCTGAGACCTTTTCTCAGAATCAGTGTGAAACAAGTTAGGGTCCAATCCATCAAAAAGAAGATTGCTTCCACAATGGGTTGATGCCATAATGAAGAGCAAATGGCTGTGGACAGAAAGGATGTTGCTGTAATTTGAGAGACCCACTGGTGGCTTCCTCATTCCGTTATGGACTCTGTACACAGCGGGTTGGTGGAGATGTCCTATTTTGTACAGAGAATATTGTTACTGTTAGTCTGGTTACTCTCTTCACAAACCTTAGAATTGTGATACGTGGATTTAAAGTGGGCACATGCTGTAACTTCTATATTTAAAAATACATATTTACATTTCATCAGAAATTGGTGTTATTTATTATTATTCAAACAACTAGAACATGTATATAATGATATAAAATAATTCTTAAAACTTTAACTTAAAAAGCTTCTGCACGGCTAAAGAAAACATCAACAAAGTGAAAGGGGAACCAATTGTATGGGAAAACATTTCGGCCAATGATACCTCAAGCAAGGGTTTGATCTCTAAAATATATAAAGAACTCACATGACTCCACACCAGGAAGACAAACAATCCAATTAAAAAATGGGCAAAGGACCTGAACAGACACTTCCCCAGGGAGGACATACAGATGGCCCATAGGCATATAAAAAGATGCTCAACATTACCAGCCATCAGAGAGTTACAAATTAAAACCACAATGAGATATCACTTCAAACTGGTTAGAATGGCCACCATTAACAAATCAACAAACAACAAGTGCTGGAGAGGTTGTGGAGAAAAGGGAACCCTAGTGCACTGTTGGTGGGAATGCAGACTGGTGCAGCCACTGTGGAAAACAGTATGGGATTTCCTCAGTAAACTAAAAATGGAAATGCCTTTTGATCCAGTGATTCCACTGTTGGGATTATACCCTAAGAATCCTGAATCAACAATTCAAAAGAACCTATGCACCCCAATATTCATAGCAGTGGTATTTACAACAGTCAAGTGCTTGAAACAGCCTAAGTGCTCATCAGTAAATGAGTGGATCAAAAATCTGGTACATTTACACAAAGGAATACTATGCAGCATAAAGAAAGGAGGAGCTCCTACCATTCACAACAGCGTGGATGGAACTGGAGAGCATCATGCTAAGTGAAATAAGCCAGATGGCAAAAGACAAATGCTATATGATCTCATCTATAAGTGAAACTTAATCAAGAAAACAAACAAATGAGCAAAATAGAACCAGAGACACAGAAGCAAATAACACACTGACAGTGACCAGAGGGGTGGGGTGAGGGAGATAACGGAGGACAGAAGGGGAAGGGGCAAGTCCAGGAACACGTATAAAGGATCCTTGAACTTGGACACTGGGGTGGGGATTGACTAGGAGTGGTGGAGGGGAAGGGGAAGGAAAACAGAGGGGAAGGAACAGGGAGAAAGTGGGACAACTGTAACTGAACAACAATAAAAAATAAAAAAAACTTTAATTGAGGAACAGTTCCTTATGTTTTTGCAAGGTGCCATTTAAGCCTATTTGCTTTATAAATTATGTTAAATATTAGTGTAATGTATATAATTACAAGGCTTTGTTTTAATTGGTTCTACTAACTAGGTAAGGTTGAGACTAAGAGGTCAAGAGATGCCATCAGAAAGGTACTTTGTTGACTGCAGCTCCCAAATAGAAGGGAGGGGGGTCCCTGCATAACATGGGAAGCAACCAGGGTCAGATAGAGGGAGGGGAATAAGCAGGCTTAAGATGATTAGTTTGAATAATTTCAGTTGCCCCTGGGGCATAGGCGTGATTCCCAGTTCTCTGGTATCTGCCTCTGGGGTGATAACGGGGGTTGGATAGTGGCCCAGAGGATGAAGACCTGTCAAAGAGATGGTTGGAGATGTGGGCTCTAGATTGATTGGTTTGCATCTGAAGAGGACATTCACTGCCTTTTCTTTATTTACATCCAGGAATATCTTTCTTAGGAATTAGCTAACCCTGGGAGAGGCAACCCCTCCAGAGTCAGCAAGACCCCTGATGTCAAAGAATCAGAACACAGGAAATAAAAGATATGGTTAATACAAGTATTCACCCATCTTCACTGCAAAGTGTTAAATGCATTTCTTTTTACTATGAAAATGTCTCCAATTCATATTATTACTGATAAAACTGAGATAACTCAGTGCAAACTTTTGCATATTACCATTCTGTGCAAAATCTTTTTGTGTCGTCCATCATTTGTGGCTCATGTCTACTGACTCAGAAGAAGAATCATCTCTCCCCTAATTGTAAATTTTGGTCTCCATCTTACAGCTTTAATGCCAATTCTGAAGCAATTCTTCATGAATAATTCTCTCTTTCTTCATGTATATTTTGAATTTTCTTATTATTTCATCTCTGTAGTCCCATCCTTTCTACTTATAATATATTCAGATCTTCTGTATCTAAAATCTTCCCCTCTATAGGTTTGGCCCATCAAGCAATCACCAAAGCACTCTCTTTTCCTTCGCTGTCAAAACTCTTGAAAATTGGTCTGCATCCATGGCCTCCAAGGCCTTGGCGTTACTTCTTAACCTCTTATGAGCTGGTTTCTGCTCCACACAGATATCTCTTTTATTGTGATAAAATTCAGCGAATTTTTCTGAGTCCTCGAATCTCCTTATTTGATTGCAGGATTTGAGGCTGTTGGCCTCTTGCTTAAACTGTCCATTCCTCTTGACTACTGTATCAAATGATCTTTTTAGATTTTAAACTGTTAGGTCACTTCCAGTCTCCTCTCATTGCTTGTCTAAACCTCTCTACTTATAGAGAAAATCTCTTTTTCATGTCTACAGTCACACTGTCAGCCACTTATTAGATATTTGTCCCTGGATTTCTTCTCATGACTTTGAACTCAATCTGTCTCAGTGTCTTTTTTTGGTATCAGTGTCTTTTGTATCAATTTGCTCCCTTTTCTGTTTTTCCTTCCTGTCAATGTTAGCATCTTCTCCCAGCTCAAAATATTAGAATCACCTTTGCATCCTTTAAATATTTGTTTGCCACATTATAGCATTTGGCATTTAAATCTTGCCTGCTCTGTCTCAATGCGTATTTTCACATTTTGCTTCCTTCTTTCCATTCTCACAGTTAGCATCCTTGTTTAAGCTATTATTTAATGACATAAGCTCCTAACTTGCCTCTTTGTCTTCAGTTCCTCCTCTTTTAGTAACAGTTTATATGGAATGTTTTAAATGTCTGGCATGCACACAGCATCACTTGCAATTTGCCATTTTCAGTACCTACATGGGTACTTTCATTCTGCAACCCATGCCCTAGCAAATAGTCTTTATAAACAACAACAAAAACAACAACAAAACTCTAACTCACAGACTAATGGTATTGGAAAGATTAACAATGAAAATGATAAAGCTGACAGTTGTGATATTTTCCTAAGTCCTCTGGTCACTGAATAATTCATGCAACCTTTACTTTCTGTTCCTGCCATGCCTGCGTATGATAGCAAGTGATATAACAAAGGCAGCAGCCAACTTCTGGATTTCCATTCTGACTTCATTTCAGAAAACAGCAGACTTATCCTCACTCCTTGTATCCTTCTGATACACCAGAGCCTCCTTGAAGCCATTTTGGTACGCTCTGCAGCAAGACGTGATCACTCATTTGATCCACCCTAGACTTTGCGAAAGCATTTTATGGCCCTTCTCTGACTCTACCCCTTAATTACTCTCCCTTTTATATACAGGGTCCGGCAGAAGTAACCCCTGTTTAAGTGCGGTTGGTAGGGCAATACTTCGGGGTGTAACAATGTATACTTTTAATTTGAACAGTTCACTTACAATGTCATGTGGTGCTTGATGGTGCTCTTGTTATGTTACATAATTACATGCTTATGATTTTGTAATAAAAAAGGGGTGTTATTTGTGCTGGACCCTCATATGAAGCAACATGAGGTCAGAGACTCTGATAGCACATCTTTGTATGCTTTTAAATTTTATTTATCATTTATAGTTTACATTCAATTTTATTTTGTATTAGTCTTAGGTATTTTTTGTTATTATTTCTTGAAAAATGCCTTGGACAGAGTAGGTGCTCACTAACTAAATAAATGGTCTTGAATTTCCCCAAAATATGTCTAAATAATAAATGTTCTGATGAAATTTTCATGAGATTAATTGGAAATGCTAGGGAAAAAGCAAGGTGGTGTTACAATCCCTAAAACAGACAACCAGCCTCTGCACTCCTGAGAACTGCTTAGGCATATAGAAACACGCTGTGTATATGTACGGATGTATTCCCTAATGCGGAAAAGCACATGTTTGGGAGCCAGATGACCTGGTTTCAAGTGCTACCTCTACCAGTTACTAGTTTGTAATCTTAGGAAGATAAAATGAGAATGATACTAGTAGCATCTACCTTACAGGATCGGGTGAAGATGAACCAAGTTAATATGTGTACGTAAAGCATGTGAAACATATTGCGCATTGACATGTGCCTCAAGAACCTGTCACAGCCCTTTGTCACAGGGGAGAAGTTTTCTTCTCAAGTTCTCTCCTCCAGTTCCCCAGAAACTGTGGAATTTTTTGGCTTGGAAAATCATCAGGGTTCTGCGTGGAAGGCATCTGGAAGGGTGAGGTTCTAAACAGAAGGGTAAGTCATCGAGGGGAGTTGAAAGATGGGGTGAGGAAGCAGAGCATTAGAAGCAGACAGAGGTAGGTTCGAATCCAACTCTGCCAACATGTTCCAGCTCTCGGAACCTCAGTGTAGTTATATGTAGGCATGGGGTTGGGGCAAGGATTCGAGAATGAGGCCTGGCCTTTATGGTGTGGTTTCTAGAGCCCAGAGAAAGCCCTTTCCTCCTCAGAGTCCTCAACAGAGCAAGACCTTCCTTTGTCAGAATCAGAGATGATTCCATGATGACTTAGCCAAGGCTTCCCTTTGTACCAAGTACACAGAAATCCTATTGCTCAGAAAAGAAGACACTCTGCTAGCACAGCTTCATTGTCTGTCTCTCCAAATGACAAGCTATTTCTTGCTGTTGACCATAAAAGTCCCTTTTTACCTCTAGTGAAACTACTAACTGTTTTATCCTTTCATTGACTTTCCATATATGTAACCAAATTCTCGTGTTCAATTTTCTTTTAATTAAAAGAAGCTTACACCTATCCATTATCTTAGAGAAGTATCTAGGACTTTTGTTGATTCTGAGAAATGTAACATTGCTTTTAGCATATAAATATCACTTTTGAAATTTCAGGGCATATTTTTATGATGCCTCATGATATCCTAACAATGTGTTACTGTTTAAACTTTCTCTGAGAGCTTGTCCACAGTTACTGGCAGCTTTTCGAAGACAAAATCTGCATGGCCCCATTGTGACCTTTTATATCTATAAGGCAGAAATCATCCAAAAAGTTCGAAGCCAGCAAATACATATCCATACATATAATATAGAGAGACAGACCAACACTGTCTGGGGCAAGTTGGGCGAACCTGGAATGACAGGAGTCTGCTCGGACTTTCACAGCAGTTCCTTGAAATTCTGGAGGGGACTCAGCATGCTTTCCAAGCTCATCACTTTACAGAATTTAAAAGGCCTGGAGTTAGATCTCGACACCCTCTATGGCACATGCTGAGTTAAGCTCTTTATTAAAGCCATGGGTATTTATTTTGATATTTCCATATTTTTAATGTCACCTTGGTTTGGATATGTGTGTTCTGGTGAGATGAAGTTGATTAGAACTGATGCTAAAAAAATTATAAAAAAGACAAAATTTACTTTCATTGGCCTTTCCCTGTCCTTCAATCAGCATCCTGTCTCCCGTGCCTGCATCTCATCTTCCAGGTTTCCAATGCCTTTATGGTGTTAAGGGCCCCCATTAATGCTGGACCATCTTCCCTAGAAATGCTTCGTGTTCCAGTCCAGCAAAATTTTCCTATTGAGTGTGGCCATCACTCAGCTCTTAGTTATAGATGCTATGACTTACACCGTCCATTCTAAGGAGTTAAGGAGTACTTTGTTAGCTTGGGCTGCTATAGCAGGACACTATAGACTAGGTTGTTTAAACAACAGACATTTATTTTTTTATGGTTCTAAATGATAGAAAGTCCAAGGTCAAGGCAGCAGCATATCTGGTGTGTGGTGAGGGCCCTTCCTGGCTTGTAGGTGGCCTTCTTCTTGCCATGTCAGCAGAAAGAGAGAAAGAGGAAACAAGCTGTTTCAGGTCTCTGGGGTAAGGACACTACTCCCGTTACAAGGGCTCCACCTTCATTGCCTCATTATCTCCCGAAGGTCTTGCCTTCTATATATCACACTGGAGAATTATGTCTCAACTTACGAATTTGGGGAGAACACAAACATTCAGTCCCCAGCCATACTACTATATTAGTAAGTTATCTCTCCCTCTTATGAATTAGAATACTCTTCACTTTTGCTTCTTTGAAAAATTAAGCTCACTCCACTCAAGTATAATTTCTTTGAATCTTTCCTAATTCCTTCTAGGAATAGTTAGTTGCCCTTTATTGTGTATTGCCATACTTTGTACAAGTAGCCTACACTGCTTCTTATAAAACTTTATTTTATTATTTTATTTTGTTTCATTTTGGGGGGCAGGGGTTGCATGTCCTCCTTGTCTCATTAAATTCTGAGGTCTTTAATCCCTGGAAAATCATAGCACTTTTCTTATGTTTTCACTACCGAGCACGAAGTCTGGCGCTTAGTAATTGCTCATTTAATACTCAGTAAATATATAAGTGATTATAATAATGTGAATTCGAAGTCCTCTCAGATCTCCCAAGATATCTTGTCTTTGGGAGGTTAAAGCGGAAACAGTCTGACGTTGATCCACATAAAAGGATGTTTTGAGCGGATACTATATTCTGAAAAGCCAGTCCAAGGACATCAGCTTGCCCGGAGCAGAGTTGTGGCCATTCGTGCTACACACACTTTACACTGATATAAGCCCTGAAAATGACAGAGCCTGCAGCCATAGCTCCTTTCGTTGTGAGGCTGTTCCCCTGGCCACAGTGATTGTACATCATTGCTCGCTCGCCCTCTCCCTCTTTATTTATTTATTTTTCCCAGAGAAAATGTAGCTGCACAGTGTTCCAGTCCAAATACTTGATATCCCAGGTTCCCTGTGAGAGTACAACATACCCTTAAATGACATGAAAAAGATATATTTTATCATAAAATCTATTTATCTGCTGAGTCTCTTCCCTTTGGAAAATGACAGCAATGAGTGATTCCAAAATCTAGCCAGCCAGAGGGAAAAATATTTGGGGTTAAGCAGGCCTTTTTTCGGTCCCTTCCCCCTATCACAACACATCACACCAGCGGCCATCTATACCACTAAGTAGTTTAGGCTGTGACCAAAGACATTCCACAGGCTGAAGTTACACTTCAAACACAAATGAGCAGAATCCATGTAAAATGAGACATTCTCATCTTTCGTACAGATGTGATTACCTCCAGAGTAACAAGAAACAAAAGAATAATGTACTTCCACTCCTCACCATCAAAATTGCCTCATTTCAGGTCTTAACGTGACGAGAAGAGCGTGATCAAAGATATTTGTGGGGGTACCTAACTGGGTATTGTTTCCTATTGCTACAGAAAATCATGTTAAATATCCATTTTTGTTATTGTTTTTATAGCAAAGTATGTAGTCACAAACATGAGGCCTAGACTTTTGTGGGACCCTAGATACATGCTAAGTGAGCCGTGCAAAACAGGTCATGCTGATCTTTGAAACATTTGTTTTGGTGGATATATGGTTCCCAGATATTTCCAGAAACAAAGGTTGAAATGTGCGATATTTGGGATTGTGGTTAAGAGGACATAATATGTGTCAAGAAAATAAGAAAAAAAGACCCATCTGGCCTTACCAATATACTCTAGTTTATTTCAAACCTACCTTTATTTCTTCTGCTTCCCTTATTTCTCTCCTGTCCCAGGTGTCTTTCTTTAATTACTTTGTCTGCTGATTCAGTTAGCTTTCATACTATCTAATCCCATGTTTATAATATTTTGCATGAAATACTTGTGCCCAAGTTCCTTCCATCCCATATTTTAAACATCTTTAATTAATTCCTTCAGCTATGCTCTTAATCTTACCCTCTCCTAATTTATCGAGACCCTGCCACCGATCCTCATTAGGTAACTGCAGTCTTTTTCCTTTTCCTCCCCCGGCACCTTCTCCATGGCCCTACACAGGAAGATGGCAGCATGACTGATCAAATGAACCCATATTCATTACCATGTGCAGAATGTTGTGTTGTTAGCTTAACTCTCTGAACCTCAGCTTCTTCCTCAGTTTAACCTGTGTTTACTGCACCTGAGATTAAAAAAAAAAAAGTAAAAATAACTGATAGAAATAGTAGCTCTATGACCACACTTTTCACCTGCTTGTGGGAGCTTTATCCCTTATCAAATTCTTCCAAAATCCTTCCACAAGTTTCACTACATTCCAAGACCCATTCCTGCCATCTGCCACAAGGCATGCAACCACTCAATCCATTTCTCCTCTGAGTGGTGCCAGTGATATCTGAGGATTCTGAGTGCCAGCTATGCCTACACTGCCCACTGTTGCCTCCCAGAGGCTGTAAGGTAGCCAGTGCCCAAGGCTCTGAGTATCCACGATTGCTAAAGCCAAAGACATGGATGACATCCGCAAAAAAAGATGCCTCTGTCTCCAACGTCACTGCCATCACCATGGCTAATTTGCTATTGCCTGTCCTGCTGCTTCCTCTACAGGGACCAGTGATCCCCAGTGCTGTGGGCAATTTGGATGTCAGCGTCCCGTGGGCATTTTAGAGAAATGACTCTTAATTTATATCAGCTCAATTGTCACACCCCTCACTCTAGGACTTGTCAGGGCTGCATGGGGATTAAACCAGAGATTGTTTGACAGACACCATGCTGTCCTTGAAATCATTCCTATACACTCTCCACAAATCACATTTTTTCTAACAAAAGCCTGAACAGTAATCTAATGACTTAAAAAAGGTTCAAGTTTTTTTTCCTCATTCATGTAATCATCCAAAATGGATTTTGCGCCACAAAACCATCCAGAAACCCTGGGTAATGATATACTTCCACACTTTCTGGCATTGCTGGCATCTGCATGGTCAGAGGTGGGTCAGGTTCCTGCCAATGATACGGAGTAAAACACGGATGAGTTATGAGCATTGTCTTAAGGCATGTATTTCTTCCACTCACAGCTCTGGGAAAGAACATTGACACACAGCCACATGTAACTGCAGGGGAGACTGGAAAACAGTCTAGCCATGCACTCAAAAAGGAGAGAATTGATTATCTTATGCAACCAACTGTACTTTTCAAGAAACAGTTTCTAGGGTCCCTATCATGAGATTCCAGATCTTAGTTTGGGTATGGATTCATTTCAGGAGAGAAGCAGGGTGAGGGGCTTCCATGTTTCTGACAGACTGTGGCAAAGGCAGCTGGGTTTTGGAGCAGACAACCACAGCAGTGACTTCCGAATTCCGTGGGTAGTTTCCTCCTTTGGCAGATTCCTGGCAAAGGCTGAGGTGTCATTCTGGAACCAGCAGCCATGATGCCATATTTCTGATTCCACAAAAGTTTCTGATTATAGCAGAGGCAGTACCTCCCCTGACCCAATTCTTTTGGAAGGATTTGGAAATGCTTCCTGGATTCTCAACACAGAGTTTTTCTTCAGCCCTTGCATTGGTTCTGTAAGTCATGTAATACCGTGTGATAACTTTCTGTCTGTTTAGGTAGAATGGGTTCTATTATTGGCAACTGAGGTCTGAGCAATACACCTGCTCTGTGTGCAAAGGCTGAAATCTCCTTGGATACCACTGGCTCACTTTTTCACAATGTACATACAATTTATGTTGAATTCCAAAAAGCATGTATTGAGATATGGATCCCCAAAGTGTGAAGAAAAGGTATTCATTTCTCTAATATTTCTAATACCCTACTCTCAAACCTTAATACCCAATTGCCCTTCATTTCATAGACCCCAGAAAGACCTGTTACACTGGGGGCGGGGAGGAGAAATCCAAGAAGCCTAGTGAGTGGAGCCACACCAGAGCTCCAGTGGCAGCCTTCTTTAAAATGTACAGTTTTAAATCTCAATCAAAATGTCATTTATTATGCAAGGTGAAGTAGAGAAAATGGACCGGTATATGCAATTTACTTTGAGACGCATAAGAAAACCAAATAAAATAAGGAATGGATGGATTTACAGGTCATAAAACAAGTTTAGTAAAATGTTAATGAAGTAGAAATCAAGTGATATATATATATATATATGTACTTTAAAGTTATTTAAGCTTTGCTGTATGTTTGAAATTTTATAATAAAATGTTAGAAAAATATTTTTTATTAAAAGTTCTATACTTCTTGAGAAAAAGTAATAATTTTCTCTTTCTTTGACTTATCTATTTCTATGGATGTATTCATTCATATTTTCCCTTGCTCATCACAAGTATAAGTATAAAGATTTCATATCAAATGTGATAATACTATATCATATTTTGTAAATTTCTTTTTTTTACTTTATAAATTCATTGTGAATACCTCTTCAAGTCAATTCATACAGATCTCACCTTTTTAAAAGGTGCATGGTGTTTCAGAATGTGACTGACCCAATTTGCTCAATTATCCTGTAACTGATGACCATTCAGGTTGTCTCCAGTTTTTGGTTGCCAAAAACCATGTGATAAATATCTTGTACATATGTCTTTAAATATTGGTATTTTTATATCTAGTAAATGAATAGTTGGAGGTATATTGTTGATCAGGGAGGCATATATATTCTATATTTTAATTAATTCTGCCAGATAACTTTCTTGGAAGGTTGTTTATAGTCCAACCAAGAGTGAATGAGGATGTCTCTTTCCCCACAGTCTCACTAGTACTAGAGATTATCTATCACTCACGGGTATTCTGGTAGTGATCACGATGCTTTAGAATTTTTTCCAAAGGAAACAAGACTGAAGAATGTAGATAACTCCAGAATAATGATTTACTAAGACTGCATAGCTTATTAATGCCAGAATAAGGGAAGGAACTATGGATTTCTCATTTGCAATGTGTACTTCCTTTTTTTGAAGATACTAAAAGAAAGCATTTATGAGTAATACTTTTCATTTTTTAATCAAAATTAACATTTTGTTTTTCAATCAAATGCAGTTTCTTTCAGCCTCTCAGCTTGCTGAAGTTTTAGTTCCGTGACCCTAATTGTAGGCAATGTGGTCAAACACCGAGTATGAAACATAAGGGATACCAAATACATTACCGAGTGGAGAGTGACAAAGTCCGACACGTCCTCCTCTCATGCTGCTTCCAGAAAGGCAAGGGCCAAAGGGTGGTGCTCAACACGGAGTGTGCATTAATGTGCACCACCAGCCTGGCGCAGAGTTCCTAAGCTCACGTTGCAAATTTAGGTAAATCTCTCCACTTCCCTGTTTGTATTCTCCTTACATGTAAAATAAAGAGATGCCTTTCACATACAAGGAAATGGAAATTTAACCAAGCTTCTACATATGTTGTAAAACATTATTTATCAATAACCTATCCTACAAAGAAAATAAATAAAATGAGGAGGAACAAAGACTTCAAAACAAGTTATGTTACCCATTAAATCTTAGTCTGGTTCTGAAATACTTCAGTGATTATCTGCACTATCCTGAAATACCTATTTTGAAAGTACTTTTCTCCATAGGGTGGAGCAGCTACTCAAATACTTCACAGCAAATGGTGAGGTCATTTAACACACATACTCTTCCTCCATGACAAAAGTGGTATACAACTGTTTCCCACTCACAGAACAAATCACTGAAAAATGTTAGTTTTATAGAAAACCTTCTTATATCACAGCTTAAACTCATCTATACTATACCTTCTTTCTTTCCTTTATTGCCCAGGCAGTTATACTTTTCTTTCTCTTTTTTCCTTTTTAAATGATCTGGTCAGTATATTTTTCCAATGCCAGAGAAGCATAAAACCAACCATAAATAATGACAAGCCCTAAAAATTAATGATGTTGTACTTTTAAAAAAGGCAAACTTTTTTTTTGTTTTTGGGGGGGGGGGTTTGCCATTTTTATTATGATGTGTCTTTGTGTGGGCCTCTGTGGGTTAATCTCATTTGGGGTTATCTATGCTTCCTGGTCTTATGCAACTTTTTTCTTCATCAGGTTAGGGGAGTTTTCAGTCATTATTTCTTCTATTAATTTCTCAATTTTTTGCTCTCTCTATTCTTCTGGTACCCCTATGATGTGGATGTTAATACCCTTCATGTTTTCCCAAGATCCCTTAAACTTTCCTCATTAAAATTTTTTTTTTCTTTTTGGCGCTCTGATTGGGTGGGTTTTTTTTTCTACTTTGTCTTCCAAGTCTCTGATTTGATCCTCTGCTTCATCCACCCTACTTTTTTATTCCTTCCAGTGTATTCTTTTTATTTCATTGTATTTTTTCTATTATCATTTACCTTCTAGTATATTCTTGATGTTAGATATGGTATTCTTCATTTTCCAGTAGTTGTTTTTTCATGGTTTCTATGTCCTTTTTCATGCTTTTAGTTCTCACTAAGTTCCTTAAGCATCCTTACAACCATTACTTTGAAATCCATATCTGAGAAATTGTTTACCTCCATTTCATTTAGTTCTTTTTCTGGAGATTTCTCCTGTTCTTTCATTTGAGGCCTGTTTCTTTGTCTTCTTATTTTGGTTGCCTCTTTGTGTTTGTTTTTATGTACTAGATAGATCTGCTATGACTCCCTGTCTTTGTGAGGTGGCCTTATGCAGTAGGTATCCTGTGGGACCCAGTAGTGCAGTCTCCCTGATCTCCTAAGCTGGGTGGTGTAGGAATGTCCCTTGTGTGGGTTGTTTGGGGCCTCCTGTTTAATTGAGCATTGATTGCTCTTGTCCGTCCACGGGTGGGATTGATTCTCAGGCTGGCTGACTGTGAGGCTCAAGTCCGACCATGGTATGTGAGCTGCAGTGCAGATGCAATTTCTGTGTGGCTTCTTCTGTAAATCCTTGGTAATAAGACTCCTCTTTAGCTAGTCTTAGGTGGTTATTCTGGTCATTGTTCTTTATTTTAGTTGTATTTCTAGTTTGGTCCTGGGAGGAGGTGAGTGTAAGATACACCTACTTTACCACCACCTAAAAGAAGGCAAACATTGTTGAAGACTATAGGGAACTGGTCTGTGTGGCAGTGGCAAATGTAGCCCAACCCTGATTTGGAAAACCAGAAGGGAGCAAGTCGGCACACAGGAACTGGGCCCACAGATTGGTTTTCCCATGGGGAATCAGGCCTGCATTACACCTAGGCTGCTTTGAGGCTTTGCTTTTTGCTAAAACTCCCTCACCCTGAATTGAGGCAGCAAACGTTTACTGCATATCTTTAAAGTAACTTCCTAAAATCTGTGCTAAACCTCCTAAGTATGGAGTGTAATCAGTTCAACCATTTTCCCCTTGCATTTGCAAACATCCTTTTCTTTGAAGTAATTAGCAACATCCTCTCCTTTGATGTCTGTAAAAGGTAATCACCTAAAGCTAACCTGTGCATAGTAAATGAGGACCATCCTTGATGTAATGCTCCCAGAAAAGCAATAAAAGCCTGTCCAGGCAGGAGTCAGGGCACTCTCTCACTCAGAGAGTGGTAATGTCATCCCTTTTCTTCACAGGACTTCTGTAGTCCACGTGAATTTGTTTGACGCAGCCACAACACACAGACCCCGCTGGCCAGAGTCCAGATCAGAAGACTAAATGAATGAAAGTGGGGTGAATAATTCAAATCTTCCAGGTAACTAGGCACACTTAATGTTGATGATGGTTGCTCCAAGTCTTAGAAAAAAATTACTTTTGGGGGGCTTTATTTTCAAGTTCTCAGGCACCCCAAAATCTAGAGTACACCTAAATCTTTCCAAACATTCTAAACCAAGCATTCTGTGAAGAAAGGGTGACAATGCAGGTAGGGACCAAAATACCGGGGAATGGACATTTTTATTCAATCACAAACCAAACAGAAAACATGTTGATATGACATTAACTCGGTGGGTTTGTGGATCGGTGCTCTTTGAGATCATTGTCACTTACTATATTTCTTGTTCCCACGTACAATAAATAAAGTAGAAGCGCGGGGACTGCGGTTGCCTTCAGCCTGGAATACTTTCTTACCCTCCCACCAACAACCGCACACACAGACACCTTCCGGGAAAGCTCTGGGATAGGCAGTCTACATTCACTTTTCTTCAGTTACCTGTTCAGCATTTTAAGTATATCATCAAGATATCAGCCTATGAATACGGAACCATGAAGGCCACTTGGTCTGCTTCAGGTTATCTTAGTTCAGTTAGCCCTATGGTTCTTAACTAAGGGTGTACTGGCAATGTCTGGAGACATCTCTGGTTATTACAACTGAAGAGGAGGTATGCCACTGGCATCTAGTGGGTAGAGGTCAGAGATGCTGGTACATGTCCCACAAAGCAGAAGGCACCCACACCACCAGCAAAGATTTATCCAGTCCAAATGCCAAATGTCAATGTATTAGCAGTACAGAGGTTTAGAAACCTTGATCTAGCCCACAAGGGCTGGCATGTCACCAACAGGTTTGGGGCCAATAACTTGCTTAACCTTATTTTCAGCTCTCTCTCTCTCTCTCTCTCTCTCTCTCTCTCTCTCTCTCGTGTGTGTGTTCCTCCTTCCCTCCCTACTTCCCTAATTCCAAGTATGGGAGACAGACCACTCAGTTCCCAACTACAATAATTCAGATATTGCAATCATAGCTCATTCCTCTTTAGAGATATGACTAGTATTAGCTATTTCTTGAATATCTTAGTATTCACACTTCTTGTGAGTTCAAATGATCAAGTGAAGTGAATAATTGATTCCAGGATAAAAATCTACTTTGAAGCATAACTATTTGATTTGGCCAAAAGAAGATTTACACTTGTGAGTGCATAAAACACAGAATTTATTCTCATATTATTATTTATTAATTATTGTATCATTTTCCATATGAATAACCATAAACCTACTTTTGCTACAGCCTGTATTATTATTTAACTCAATATAACAACTCAAGTGTTTTTACTTTTAGGTTATTTCAGGCCAAAAAAAAAATCAAGGAAAATGTAAAAGCCAACCATAAAAAACACATTTTTGATTCTTTTTTAAACTCATAAAAACACACACACTTTTTCAATATGAAGAGTAATTGTACACGAAAATTTCCTATTTGGTTTGACATCTGTGGATTAACTCAACTAGGCCAGGTGGCAGGAACATCAGCCTGTGTAAATTTGTGTCTAAGGTAGATACAAGATATTCTCTGATTCAAGGAAGTTAGCACTTACCCTAAAAAATAAAATAAAATAGTTGAAAACGTTGACAATAAACATTTGCTCATAGGTAAAGGGTAATTGTCCTCTATATTTCTGGAGAAACTGCACAATACTGCAGGTTTGATCTTTGATATATTGTACTAAAGGGAAGTAAGAAAATTATTTTTACTGTCTCAATAAATCCTGGCTTTCAAGCCAATTGCCATACTGTAATAATTCTATCTTGGATGTCAGAAGTTGAAAAGCATTTCTTCTTCTTCATATTCTTGCTATTCTAGCTTTAAACCACTCCCGTATCCATTCAGGACCAGCTACATAATTTTTGGTACTAAGTGCAAAATGGAAAGACAAAGCTGCTTGTTTAAAAATTAAGAATTTCAAGATGGTAACAGCAGAGCATTAAGTCAAGTATGAGGCCCTCTGCAAGTGTACATGACCCGCCCTCAAAGCTGACTCTGCTTCCATCCACCCCAGGGTATTCTTGAGAGGTCACATACAGAAAATGCCACTTTTAAGCTATTACCCTCCAGGGCCTCCACATTCAGTTAAGCAGGTTCTGCACTGAACAACTGTAAGGCCACTCGCGTCAGAGGCCGAGGGAACTGCACCCTCTGAAACTGTGACATGCAACCTGCATGGGCATACGTGCCAGTCCTAAACACCTGCCACACAGGGGTCCTCTTCTCTATTTTAGCAGAGAGAGTGACACCACGCAGTTGCTACATTTCTCATCCACCAAAAAATGAGAGATGAATCAGCTAGTTTTCAAATTCGGTGACTTTTCCATCTTTCCCCCTGTAATCAGTGACTGAAGAGGGTGTTTTGCATTTATTAAACCTTAGTTCAAAAACCATAAGAAAATTCACTGGTATTTTTCTGAAAAACAGAAATATATTTTATGTTTGTTCCTAGCTGAAGCATTCATTTCATGAGATTTCCATGACAGTGTAACCCATGTACGCATCACAGTGTTATCATGATTTACCTTTTACTTGAGGATGCTCTAAGGTTTATGGAAGCTCTTTGGTGCAGGTCAGAGGAACAGCCCCATGAACACCGAGCCAGCACAGTAGATTTAATGAATATCAGAGCTGGAAGTGATCTAAGACACAGTCTTTTCCTACCTTCTCCTTAAATAGATGAGGAACCAAAAGCTGGACTTGCCACCAGTCACATTGGTAGATATTGAAAGAGTAAAGACTGGATCTCACATCCTAGAGACCTTGATTTCCAGGACAAGCAGGGTATCATATATGTACTTAAATCAGACCCATCCTGAGAGAAAAGTGCTAAATGATTCCGTCAGCAAGACAAAGTCAATGTCTTGTTAGTTACCGCAGCTGTGACTCAGATTTGACAGATAACACGTTAGCAGTTACCCAGTTAGATCCTGTGAACTCACGTTATCATGTAGCACAACTGCTGGAAATGGGAGCTGTCTGTCTCTGCGAAATATTTGCATCTTTGTTAAGATTCCTTATGTGTTCTCACTGTAAACCCTCTCTTTTCAGGTGTTTGTAACAAGCTCATAAGCTTTCTGTTCACATGCAGACATCTGAAGCACGAAAACTATCAGCAATAAAAAGAATTTAGACGTGGTTACTAAAAATTCCAAAATATTACAGGCGCTTACAACATTCTATCAAACAGAAAAGGGAATGTTTACAAATCTTAAACAGATTATTTTGCAATATATTTAAATTTTATAATCTTGAAAGAAACATTTTGTTCTTTCTCCATACGCAACAAACGATCAGAATTATTGCCATCTGAATTGATTTCACTTTGTCATTGTCTTTCTGTTTCACATGAAGTGAATGTTTTTCTCTCCCACTGTAACAGAAGGAAGACAATTTCTATCACCAGAACCAGTGCATATAAATTCCGAATGTAAGGAGACAAAGCTTCCTTAGAAATTTGTGCTTCCTTCCATGTCTATTATAATGAGCTAATGGTTAGCTGGCGGATTCATTACTTGTTGATATTCTTTGCCCCAAATGGATTATAGGATTCTTTCCTCTGAAAAGTACTAAAACTTAATAGTTAATAAAATTTTACCATCAAATCAATAATCAGGTAGTTACTAATGGTCTGATATCTCGTAGTGTTAGCATAGGTATCTAGTTAGCTATTAACAAGAGAAGGGGGACAGACCTTTAATTAGCCAGATTAACTAGAAAACTACAGCTTCACAGACAGTCCAGGGAACAGCTGCATAGCTCCTCCAAAGAGATTACATCCTAGGCAGGAATGACTTGCTTTCTTATCTCCCCAGGCAAAAACTGGCCTGTTCCTGCATATTAGTTGGGGGAGGAGGGATAAACTTTGAGAGAATAATCGCTCTACTGAGGCTTGAACACTGGAAGCCAGATGAGGAAGCAAAACTACAGTCATGCACAAGAGTCATAATTGTGACCATAAAGGGAAGGAGTCTAGCCTGGGAAGATCAGAGGGAAAAACCATATAGGTTAAGGCATGAAACACAAAAAGATACAGGAAAAGGATTGGATGGGGGGACCCAGTGTAGCACTGGGAAGGTGCAGGAAAGAGATAGAATAGTTTGAAAGACTACTCTTGCCCAAGCCCAAGGAAATAAAATCAAAGCTTAACAATGGCTAGAGGCATTCTCTCTCTTTAGCAAGTGCTCAGGCCAATCACAAGCCAGATGGGAACAGAGACTGTTCTGGACTACTGGAGCCTCAGGTGCCAGGCTATGGGCACAGGAGCACTGGGTCCTGGCCCTCATCCTGAATTGATAGACCCAAATGCAGGCCTGCATCCTAAGGCTGGACTTCTTCTGCAGCTAGACAGAGCTCAGCCATCTGGTTGTGGATGAGACATCACCTAAGCCCTTTCTTTGCTTTTACTCCAATAAATCTTGCCATTATACCTCAAATCCTCTTATGCTTGTATCCTTGAAATGCATTTCCTGCAATACCATGGAAGAATCCTATTGCCTCCAGCAACAGTAGTTCTAAAAAAGACATTTGTAATTTTTATAAGGGCTAGTTTTCCTCTTAAAATGACATATGTGCAACTCGGTGAGCCAACACTATTTCCATTATCAAAAAAACTGACCTGATATAGTATGTGGAACAGGAAGAGTTTCTAAAACAATAGATCAGATATTTCTTCATGTTAGTATAGGTTGCATTATTGGCCCCAGTTCTTCCTCCTTCCCAGTAGTCATACACTTTGTCATGTAATTTTGCAATTCTGCTCTTGACCTTGGACTCGACTATCTATCTGACTTATTTTGGCCATGAGGAAAAATGCAGTTTTCCAGTTGCTCTTTTGTACCTTTGTCATTGCCATTAAGAACAGCTTGTTTTGGTTACCCCAAGTCAGGAAGGAAGATGAGAGACTGGTGGTAAGAACAGAACTGCCCCAACTGATCCACAGACGGCCAGTGAGAGGAAGCACGGTGCACGCACGGCCCTGCACTGGGAAGCCCAAGTAGCCCAGCCAAGCCCCGCCTAGATTAGCTAGACTCCCAAAGTCCTACAGACACATGGGTGATAATAAATGATTTTTGTTTAAAGCCACTGAATTTGAAGTAGTTTCTTATTCAGTGAGATTTAACAGATCCATCGGGCTTCTATTGTCAAATCCAGGAACAAGATGTAGCTGAAATGAACATATACAGAACTTCTGCGAGAGTGAAAAATAAGGCCAAAAAACACTGTCTTAGGTTGGCATGCCTATCGCTCTCAAAACACAGAGGGAATTGCTTCCATTGGACATAAGAATAGTTAAAAATGGTCCACATTTGTTCAGTTTGCTGAGAAAACTTACCATTGTTTCTCAAATAGTAACTTTCAAAGTTTGTACACTCTGGAAATTTTTCTGAATATAGAGACTGGAGGGGTTCCTTGCCATTCTGAAAATACCTCACTTTGACTACTCTGCACCTCTCACTTTGAATCACAGTGCTTTTTTTTCTTAACATAGGTTGTTAACTCTTATTTAATACAATTGCATGGTGAATAGATGATGACTATTATTCCAACATAGGGTAATTTTTGTTTTGTTTTGTTTTGTTTTGATGCTTAGAACATAGGTTAAAGAATTCAAGATGAATAAACAAAGACGTCAGATTCTGAAAAATTCTCATGAATGTTGTAAACCTTTGACTCGAATATCAAAATAATGTCAATGGTACAAATATTTATATAAATGACAATACATTCTTATGTCTATTGGTTCCATAAAGCTTCTTCTAAGACACAGATGGCTCCTCATAAACATAATCTCTCTAATTTAGTTCAAGTCAGAGGCTTGGCCTCCGCTTTGCTTTGAGAATGAACTGAGGACGTTCACTCAAAAGGTCAATGGTGCAAACTTAACATATTAACTAATGAAGGTAGAAGTAATTTCAAGTATTAAATTAAGTATCTGAAAATGGATTGTGCCCTTGTAAACAAATACCTATTTTCATCTACGTCCTATTCCATAAGCACAATGGCTTTAGCAGTTTTTAAAAAATCGATGTTTCATTACCCAAAGACCTTGCCGAGGACTGAGGGTATTTTTCTGCTGTTGACATCTCATTAAGATTATTTAACAACTATGCAATCTATTTGTTTCCTTGATGCTAAAATTGATAAATTTTTCAAAATACAGTCCAGAGTTCTCAGAGAAAAACTCATAGTTTTTTGGCCCAATGTCAGTATCTAACACTGAAAGGTATGAAATAAAACAATAAATGTGGTTAGTCATGAGGATAGAAAATATTGATGTGTTAAGCAATAAATAAAGTCTTGCCTTAATGATGCTATTAAAAGAACAACATGAATTTTTTTAATAAGGTCATTTTTAAATTGCTACTTTGCAATAATTGGATATTGATAATATATGTGTTTTATTATCTTCTAAGAATGCATTAGAAAACATGAGTATTTTGTTTGCCTTTTTTCACACATAGAGAATAGAGGCATTGTCCAGATAATTTTAGACAAAAAGCAAGATTTCTCTCTGTTCATTTTTGATATAAATTAAGACTTACAGAAGTTTGTAAGAATAGTGCCTAGAACTAGAATTCTCAGATACCCTTTAACCAGGTTTTCTAATTGTTAATATTTTACCCGAATTTTTAATACATACATATATTAGAACTGCTTAAAGATAAGTTGCAGATACACTCTAATATTTTCCCCTAAGTATATCAATATGTACCTCCTATAAGATGATTATCTAACATAATCACAGTATAATTATCAATATCAGGAAATTAAGACTGATACAATTATCAGATACTCCATAGGCCTCATTCAGTTTTGCCAACTATCTCAACAATGTTGCTTACACCAAAAATACAAAACAAAAACTCAGTTTATGCATTAGATTCGGTTATAAAATCTCTTTAGTCACCTTCAATCTGGAACAGTTTCTCAGAAAATTTTCATTTCACCAATATTTTTGAAGAAAACAGTCACACTATTTTGTAGAATGCAAAATAGAACCCTCAGATTGGGTTTGTTTGATGATTCCTTTTGATCAAATTCAGCGTATGCATATTGGGTCAGAAATATCATAGAAATGGTTTTGTTTTTCTCAGTGCCCTGGTGCCTATTAGAGGACTATTTAGAAAGCAAGATTAGGACTGTAGGTGACTACCTTTAGGCACTCTCAGCAGACCGAGCTAAGAAACATGTATACACACACACACACACACCTTTTTCTATATCTAACTATTTCAGGGTTTCTTAACCTCAGCACACTGTTAGTCTGGGTCAAATAATTGCTGGAGGTACTGCCCTCTGCACAGTAGGATGTTTAACATCATCCTAGTAAATGCCAGTGGCATACTCGCCTTCTAGACGTGATAACCCAAACTGTCTGCAGACATTTCCAAGTTTCCTCTAGTGGGTGAAATTGCCCCCAGCGGAGAACCATTGCAGAGCTATTTAAAACCGTGAATTCACACTGATATCTGCAATTACAATCCAACTGCACATGGCTCATTCTGTCTTCTCTCTCTCTTGTATTCTAACATTTTCCCCAACAGTGAAAACCTGGCTCCCATCATCCACTGTATATTTACTTATCTGTCATTTCTTGAATATATATACACATGTATATATTTGCATCTGTAATAATCCATGCTACCAAAAAATAAAAATAAAAAGTTGAATTCTGTCAAAGGCTTCTTCTACCTCTATAGAGATGACCAGATGATTTTTCCACTTATATTTATTAATACCGTTTTTTTATCTTAGTAATTTTTGTAATGTTGAACCAAATTTGCAATTCTGAAAGAAATCCCACTTGGTCATGGAATACTATTTTCTGGTGTGTTGCAAAGTCCATTTACTTAATTTGGAACTTTTGCTTTAATATTTGTAAGGAGCAGCACTCTGCAATGTTTTTCATGCTATCGATTTTTTTATATCAATATTATCTTTTCTTCATAAAAAGAATAGAGACATTTTCTTTCATTTCTAATTTTCTGAAACAATTTCTGGAGCTTTGGGATTATAGCAAAATCGTCCAGACCTAGTGGTTTTCTGGCATGTTAATTCTTTGATAAGTCTCTCTAGGAAAATTGATCAGTATCATCTTTCTGTCTTTATTGTGATCAATTATGGCAAATTTATTTCCCTATGAAATTTCCCATTTAATGTAATTATTTTTATTTTTTTACATATTATTTTATTGTATTTTTCCATTACTATTTATCCCACATGTACCCTCTTCTACCTCTACCCACTCATGCCCTCTCCCACAATCCCCACACTGTTGTCTGTTTCCATAAGTTCTTTCTCTCTCTCTCTCTTTTTTTTTTTTTTGCTGGGTCCCTCAACCCCTCCAACACATCCCTCCACTCCCCCACCAGAGCTGTCTGCCTGCTCTCTCTCTATGCATTTGTCTCTATTTTGCTTATTAGTTCAGTTTGTTCATTAGAGAGCCCACGTATGGGTGAAATCCTATGGTATTTGTCTTTCTCTGACTGGCATATTTCACTTAGCATTATGCTAAGTTCTCCAGGTCCATCCATTCTGTCATCAAATGTAAAATCTTCTTCTTTCTTACAGCCAAGTAGTACATTATTGTGTAAATAAACCACAGCTGTTTTAATCAATTTTATCCACTTATCTACTGATGGACACTTGGGCTTCTTCCAAACCTTGGCTATTGTAGATAACACTGCAGGAACATAGGGGTACATGTATTCTTTTAAATTAGTTTTTCAGGTTTCTTTAGATAAATTCCCAGAAGTGGAATCACAGGGTAATAAAGCATTCCCAGTTTTAATTTGTTGAGGTATCTCCATACTGCTGCACCAGTCTGCATTCCCACCAACAGTGCAAAAGGGTTTCCCTTTCTCCACATCCTCTCCAACACTTGTCTTTTGTTGATTTATTGATGATAGCCATTCTGACAGTTGTGAGATGATATCCCATTGTGGTTTTAATTTGCATTTTTTTGGTAATTAGTGATGCTGAGCATCTTCTCATATATCTATTGGCCATTTGTATGTCCTCTTTGGATAAGTGTCTATTCAGGTCTTTTGCACATTTTTTAATTGGATTTTTGGGGTGTTGCATTTTCTAAGTTCTTTATAAATTTTGGATAATAACTCCTTATCAGATACATTGGCAAATATGTTCTCCCAATCAATGGGTTGTTCTCATTTTTTTAATAGTTTCCTTTGTTTCCAAAAACTTTTAGTTTGATGTAGTCCGATTTGTTTGTTTGTTTGTTTGTTTTTGTTTCCATTGCCTGAGAATAGGGAAATAAGAATCTTCCATCTTCATGTTTGAAGGTCCTCAGTTTAAGTTAGCCAATGGTTTTCTATTTTTTTAATTAAAAATAAATCAAAATCTTTTAAATCAAAAATAATTAAAAATAAATCAAGATTTTGATTTATTTTTTAGATTTATTGCTTTACTAATTTCTTTCTCATTTTCTACTTTTATCTATTATTTTTTCCATTTGCCTTCATCTAGTTTAATTATTTTTTCTAGATTTCTGTTCTAAGATATTAACTCACTTAATTCAATTCTTCAATGTATATTGAAAAGGTGTCTTAGGTGATACAATTTCAATGATCTCTAACCCATAAAAAATAATATGTACTGTTTTCAAATTAATTTTTAGAAATGTTTTAGTTTTTGTGTTTCTTTCTCCTTTTTACAACCAAGAATTGTTTATCAAAAGGTCTTTAAATTTCTCAATGAAAAAACTTTTCTTTAAACTCTGCTAATATTTGTAATTTATTGCATTGTGATGAAAAATGTTTTTTGTAATACTTCTACTCTGTCTTTATATATGTTTACTTGTGCTTTTATTATAAATTGTACTTTGAACATTAAAAAATATCCCTTTTTATCACTTCAAATACTATATGATTGGAGTTCTATTTGTCTGATCTCTCTATCTCTGCCCTGCATTCTTATTGGTTTTATTTTCTTGTCACACTTTTATCTTTGTCTTTTTCATTTTTCCTTTGGGAATCTCTTGTCTAGAGTATATAATTGGGTCTTAATTTGAGAGTCAAATTAAAGTCTTTTTCTTTTAACAGGTGAATGAAGCCCATGGTTTGAAGGGAGCATTGAGTGGAGAGGTTGTGTGGCAATCAAGTTTTTGCCTTGTTTGTTGGTTTGTTTTTCCTTTCCCTTTATAAGATCCTAAATCTACATACCTCCTGTTCTTCATTTTTCCTTCCCTACAATTTCCTAATACTTCTCACTTCTTGAAATCTGCCTCTCTCCCCTAGAGGATTCCTTTCTTAAGAATGCCTCCTCACCTTCGAGGTGCACCATTAGGTACCTATCCTGTAAGCAGCGGTCTGACATACTATATAATTTTTCAATCATGGGGTTAATTTTCTCTCAATAACAATCTTGCCAGCTTCTCTCTTGTCTCTTCAGTGCAGTTTTACCAAACCTGTCTTAGTTCTCTGTAAGGGCTGGCAGCAAATGTGTAAAAGTGTATGAGACAGTGTGCTAAATATTGATGTTTGTTTTTCTACTTAGAGTTCATTTGAATTTTTAAATTTTTATATCTTTATTTATATTGAATGCCTGAGTTTTGTTTGCTTTGATTTTTCACTGTTTATTTTTCCCCCTTTGCAGGAAATGTTGGATGATTTGTGTACACACCACTGCCATTACCTGGGCTATTAAGAAATATGAAAATCCATGATTTCCTATGTCCCCTGAACAATTATGTCTTACATATGTAAGAAATGCTTTTGCAACTACAAGTAAGAGGAAACAATTCATAGGAAGGAAATTATGCTTTTCTTTAGGATGTTGAAAGATGTAAGACAATGTTGCAGCCACCTAGACAATGAGAAAAAGTTGGATATTCTACAAAATCAACTGCTTTCAGTAATATCAGCTCTTTCTATTTTCTGTAGTTTCTCTTGCTTTGTATGCTGGCTTTCATTTATATGCATGAAACTTGATGATTGCAATATGACTGCCATTGTCTCAAGTTCAAGGCAGAAGAGAAGAAACTTGGTTTGTTTTAGCAGCCTATGTTTCTTTTGTCAGGAAAAGAAAATTTTCTTATAAGGTGAACATCAGGCCTCCACTAACATCTCATTGGTCAGAAGTGTGCCACATGCACACTTATTCTATCTGCAAGGGAGGCTATAAAAGTTAGTATTTAGCTTTTTTCAGGCTCTATAGTAGAGGTGAGCAAGGGGCCAGTGAGTTGAGATGAATGTGAGCTGGATTAGCCAACACAGAGTATCCACAGCACTTGCACTTCTTTTATGCACCTCAAATCTCTTATGTTTCAGGTCACATAAGTAGAGTTGAATTGACATTTGGACTTGACCTATTTAATACTATGGGCGTGTGAAATATATGCATATATAGATTTTCATGCTTATGTATATTTGTTCCAGGAAAATCAATGATTGTACTCATTTAGTGGTATTATTGAAATAGAGAGTAAGTAATATCATTAGACACCATGTTAAGAGTCCTTCAATATTGTGACAAGTAGTGTCATTCTTAGAGAGAGCAAAGGCCCCAAATCTCCAAATTTACAGAAAACACAATACAGAAATTTAAGCTATGAACACTATAGGCAGACATTTGAAATAGAGAACATCGCCACCATGCTACCCTGTTGATATGCCAATAAAGCTATTACTTACTTAGCAATTACAATGTGTTTCTCTTAGGATTATTGCACAAATGCAATGAGATGGTGAGTATAAAATTCCTTACACAGTGTTCAATAAATATTAGCTATGCTACTACTCTTATTAGTGCTATAACGTTCTGTTAAGTACAATATGTATTCTTTGGAATAGTTTTATGAGGTAGGCATTATAATCATTATTTTACATATGAGGAAACTAAGCTTATTGACATTAAATAACTTGTTCAAAGTAACATAACTTATAAATGGAGAGACCAGGACCCTATATCAATTGGATTTCAAAGATGGTGCCTTACAATCACCATCTAAATTCTGTATTATTAGAGAAATGCTCACACAAGTAACACCCCCTTTGTCACTTCCCTCTCTGCTATTCTTCACTTCTACACCACCCCTATCCTATTATTTCTCAGGGTAAGGACATTAAAATTAGCATACCTAGCATATCTTCTCAAGAGATCTAGATTTGGTTGCATTTTTTTATCTGTTCCTGGTATAACATTAATTACCCTTTATTGTAATTATTTTTGCATCTGTCACCCTCAAAGGACAGGAAATTCCAGGTATGAATAGGTCAAATATTTCCTGATTATCATGGTGATTACAGTACTCCTCAACTGAAAGAATTCTTTATGAAGTAAAGGAATTTAGTTCTTCATCAATCATATACCTGTCATAATTTTTCAAATTGAATTTTATTATACAAGTATTGATTTTTTTTTTTTTTTGCCTCTAGCCAAGCTAATCTGGAAAACAGAGAAGAGACACAAATACCAACATCAGGAGTAAAAGACAGGACATCAATGGAAGTTCTGTATACATTAAAAGGATAATGAATTTTATTCAAATCTATGTATATAAATATATAACTTAGTTGAGAAGGACCAAATCTTGAAAATATACATACTGCCAATGTTTAAACTTATCCAAAAAATAATAATATGAAGATTCTTGTATCTATTAAATTTAATTCACAATTACAAAACTCCACAAAGAAAACTCTAGTAAAGAGGACTTAACTAGTAAAATCTATCAAATGTATAAGAACGCAATAATATTAATTCTACACAAACTCTTTCTGAAACTAGAAGAAATGAGATCACTTCCCAATTCTTTTTATGAGGCCAACACACTGATACTAAAACCAGACAAAGACAACACAAGAAAGGAAACTCTACCCCAATAGTTCCCAAGTACATAAGTACAAATCTTACAAAATATTAGGACAACAAATTAAACAATATTTAAGGAAGTACATCATGACTAAGTTATATGTAGTGTGACAAAAGGTTGGATCAACAATCAATGTAGATTACTATATTAACACATCAAAGAATAAAAAACATAAGATCATTTCCATAGGTGAAGGATAAGCATTTAATAAAATTCCATATCCATTCATGGTAAACATAAGAAGGGAAAAACTCAATGAACTAAGGAGAACTTTCTTCCTCTCATAAAGGACACTTTGAAAAACCCACAGCGAACATCAGGTTAACAGTAAAAGGCTAACTGAACTGCCATTGAGACCAAAAACCAGGCAAGGATTTTCCTTCTCAGCCCATTAGTCTGGATTATTTGGAGGTGCTACCCTGTGCAATAAGTTGGCAGGAAAAAAGGAAGGAAGGAAGGAGGAGGGAAAGAGATAGAGGAAAAGAAAGAAATATCATTCAGATGGGCAATGTAGAAGTAAGAGTGTTTTTATTCCACCTAACATGATTATCTACTTAGAAAATTCCAAGGAATTTATAAAAATATTTACTAGAATACAAATGAGTTCATTTAGGTTATATTATATAAGTCATTATCCAATATTTTAAGAAATCAACTGTTATTTGTACTAATTATGAATAATTGGAAAGTGAAATCAAATAAATACTGACAATTTATTATAATAGTAATGTATTATACTAACAATACATTAAAAAAAGAAAACATGAACACCTAGATCTAACAAACCATGTGCAGTATGTGTACACTGCAAACTGTAAAACACTTCAGAGATAAGTTAAAGAAAGCTAGCAAAGTGGAAAGATGTACTTTGTTCAAGAATGAAGTGATTCAATATTGTTATTATATCAGTTCTATTCAAATCGGTCTATAGATTCAAAACAGACCAATCAAATCCCAGGAAACATTTTTTTAGAAATTTGAAAAGTGATTCCAAAATTCATATGGAAATACAACAAAACTATTCTGAAAACAAAGAATAAAGATGGAAAACTCATTTTACCTGATTTTAAGTTTATATAAAATTACAGTATCAAGACCATACAGTATTGGCATAGGGTAGTATCAATGGAGAAGAAATAGGAAGTCCAGAAATAGACACATACATAGTCGACTGATTTTTAATGAAATTGTCAAGTAATTCAACCAGAATGCACATTTTTTCCAACAAGTTTTACTGTACAATTGGACATCCATATGCACAACTTAAAATTGAAACAATACCTCAACCCTTACTCCATTATCTTGAATCATATAAAATTAGCTAAAAATATAATACAGATCTAAATGTAAGATAGAAAACTCTAAAAGTTCTGGAAAAAAATAAATGTGACCTTGGGTTAGGTAAATATTTTTAGATGATACAAAAAGCACAAATCATAAAATAAAATACAAATTTCTGTTTGTTGCAAGACACTGCCAATAAAATTAAAAGCCAAAACACAGATTGGAAATAAATATTTACAAAACATTTCTAAAAAGAGCTGTATATATCTAAAAAGTCTTAAAGCTCAATAAGATAAAAAAAATCCAAATGAAAATACCCAGATGGTTTGAATAGAAATTTCACCCAAAAAGATATAAGAATTGCAAATGATTGCAAATAAGTACTTGGGGGGAAATGCTCAACATCATTAGTTATTAGGGAAATGTAAATTAAAACCTCAGTGAGATTACATATATGTGTGTGTGTGTGTGCGTACATATATATTACTGGAATGACTAAGATGATAAAAACTGAAAATACTAAGTGCCAGTGAGAATTCAGAGCCACAGGGAACTGGAATTCTCTCATATGGTGGTGGTAGAAATATAAAATGGTACAGACATTTCAGAAGAGAGTTGGCATTTTCTTATGAAGTTAAACGCTTATAATTTTAAACCCATTTTCTTATAATGAACCATGCTCATTAGTTTTTGATAGTTTTGCTGAAGACAGGATCAATGCCCCCTTACCAAAATTGTTTCAGATGTCAAGGCAGGTGATGTCATAGATGCACCAACAGAACATGACAAAGTTTATTACTCACAAAATGAGACTTTCTGGGGAGAGCAGGGCACACACCCAAGACTGTCCAATGAGACTTAAACAAAGGGAGGGCTGATGACTTCATTTTTATTGTGATTAGGATATAGGACCAAGTTGAAGGTTTCAGAATAATTTGAACTTCTCTATTAGTACCAAGTGAAGGAGTACATGGGCTTTTTTATGGTTTGCAGAGAAGGAGGTGGGAAAAAAAGGGGTCAAACATCAAAAAATGGAGTCAGACACTCTATTATGCTTAGTGTAGGACATGGCAATCCCATTCTTAGATATTTACCCAAGAGAACTTATAACATATAGCCATAAAACCTATATACAAATGTTTATAACCCAAAACCGGACCAACCCCAAAGCCCATCAACTGATGAATCAGTAAACAATTTGCACAATATACATACAATAGAATAGTACCTAGCAATAAAAAGAAACATTTATAAGTTCATGCAACAGGATGAATGAATATCAAAAGCATCATGCTGATAGAAGCCAGATATAAAGGCCACATACTCAATAATTACATTTATATCACAATCTGGGGAAGACAAAACTATAAAGACAGAAATTGGTTAAGTGGTTGAGGGAACGAATTCAAGGGAAACAAGAACATTTCAGACATCTTGACTGTGATGGTAGTTACATAGCTCTATATTTCTCAAAACACAATAAAATCTACTTATGAAAAGTGAAATTGGTGGTATAAAATTATACAACCATAAACTTGAGTTAAAAATAAACTTCTATAAAATAGGGTGGGGGAAAGGCAGAGAACTGTACTTGAATAACAATAAAATTAGAGGGGGAAAGAAAAACCCATCTCTTACAAAGCTTAATTAAAACTAACTACAGATGATGTGTGGTAGAACTATGTACCTGAAACCGGCATGATTTTGTTAACCAATGGCACCCCAATAAATTCAATAATAAATAAATAAATAAATAAACTTCTATAAGATAAATGGAACTAATATTACTATCTTTGAAATCTCGATAAGTGAACTCAAGCTTAAGTCTAAATGGTCTGCTAGAAACAATTCAGGTGGTAAGTGGCAGAGGCAGGGCTTAAATTCAAATCACTGAATTCTCATCCCAAACTTGTTCACAATATTACGGGTTTTTTTTTTAAATCAAATACAAGCACATTTATGAACTTTCATCTTCAACAGTGTAATGTGAAAAGGATTTAGATTTGTATTGTGTCCTTCCAAGAGGTCATATTAGGTCCATTAGACTAATAGGTAAAAGTTACAGCAAGTCAAAGTTTTAGTTCAAAACATAAAAAAAAAAAAAAACCCTACTTAAACAATGAGGCCTCCCTGAATATGGGCTGCTTGTTGATAGTGTCAAGATATAAGCCAATAGGCCACAGAAAGTAGACGGGAGAGATGACCAAGGAATTCAAAGACTAGGTACACAGTTGCACAGTAGCAGGTCTCTAAGTGTCCAGCCGTCACTCCTGCTACATAGAGAGGTGAGAGACATGTACTGTATTTGATAACGTAAAGTATGGTCCTAAGGCCTGTGAGTGTTACAAAACAGAAGAGACACAACTGCTGACCTGAACACGCAAATGGTAAAATGTTGGAATCTACCTACAGAAAGTGATTGCCCGTGTGACATGTGCTAAGAGCAAGTACACAGCATGATGGAGTGAAACATATTTCTTTATAAAGTCCATATAAGGGAAGATAAAGATGATTATCTCCTCAACTAACAACTCTTTGTACAACATTTTCTACAAATTGTCATAGCCATTAAGAAAAATCTACAGATAATGCCTACTAATTAAAATTAAGCTACTTTAATTAATAAAAGACTGAATATAATTCATTTTCTTACCATTTATGGATTTAAATTTAAATTGCTGTGTTAACATGGTGGGATTAGTGATTTGGATCTTTTTTGGTATGACTGTAAAGTATTTTAATTGTAAATCCTTGGGGATAGAGAAATGCAGCTAATTACTCTGTGTACAAGAATAGTATAAATACCTACTAGCTGGGGCTCAATTAGAGCCCCTGAACTCAGGGGTAGACTTTAGTCCAGATCATATGAAAATTACAGCATCTTCCCTTATAATTATAAAATCAATAACTGATGAGGTAATTAGTGTATCTGGTAATCAAGGTAACAGCTTTTGCAGATCTAATTAGAGTATATTCTGTTGCTTAGAATGCATGCCAAAGGTGTTAAACTAATCTTTTTATTAAAGATGATGGCTGAATCTTAGGAAATACACACACACACACACATACACACACATATGCCGTATTCCTCACTTTACAAACAGTAGAAACCAATGAATAAATCAACACCCACTATGATTATAATTGTAGAGTACAGTTAAGACAAGTCAGCTCTCTTTTCAGGAAGAGCTTCAGTTTGGATGCCTAAAACCCTGTCAAATGTCTGACTGGGCCATTCTTTCTATCTAGCTTTTAAATGTATTTTGGAGACAAATTCGAGGTATTTACTAGTCACAAAGTTCGTCTATCACCAACCAAAATGTCTGTTTGTGGCAGCTTGGCTCAGAATCACATAAGCCTTGGTCAAGTCCAGGCTATGATACAAAGACTTTTGACAACTTTTACAGTGTCTGTAAGCTGCTTTTGCCTGCATACCTTGTCTTTGGATCACAGTACCTTTATTTTTCTTTAGAAAGTCCTCCTACCCTGCTAGCATGCAGTCTGGGGAGCAATAAATTTTACATCACAACCTACCCGCCACAGGTTGGGTACAAGAGCAGGGTGGTCAATACCTGTAAGCTATTCTCTACAAGGATGGACACGTGAACCAGGCAAGGCCGAAAAGAGAATTCAGTTAGGGGGGCCATTTTTGCTACTGAGCCAGAGTACATATGAGAATTAAGCCATCAAAGGAAAGCAGAGCTGAGGGTGTGCTTAGAGAGAGAGGAAGAGGGAGCACTTACAACATCATTTAACTCTTCAGATCTAGGTATGAGTAAAAGCCAGATTCATCCATTGAAATTCCTAGTAACTAAGACCAAAATACCACCTATTTGCTCAAATAAGCACCAAAAGAATCTTGACTAACACAACCTACCTAGTATTTCTATGCCTTTGTCTCTTAATTTGTAAAATCAAACATAAAAATTACTGTTTTATAGAGTTATTGTAATTAATAGAGTTGCATTTTACCCATTTTTAATACTTGTGAAGACTCTGTGAAGTAGGTATTAATGTTATCTCTATTTTACAGATGATGAAACTGAAGCTTAGAGACACTAAGGAATTTTCCCAAGGTAATGTATTGGTCAGGATAAACAGCATTAATTAACGTAAAAACAATTGCAAAGCTTCAGTGGCTTCATGCAAAAAGATGAATTTCAGTTTCATCCAAAGTCTAGTTCTCATACAAAGTTTAAATAGCTCTCCTGGGCAGCCTTCTTCTAACTACTGTTTCGGGGACCTAGGCTCCCTCCTTACTGGGACTCTGCTATCGTGCACCTTCACTAACACACCAGCATGATCCAGCCAGCAGGAACAGATGGAGTCAACGGGCCTAGAATGCAGGAAGTCACACTAGATATACAACTATCTCAACTCAGAAGTGATACATAAAACTCCTGCTCACACCCTTTGAGCTAAAAGTGGTCACAGGATACCATCTAGTTACAAGAGTCACCAAGTCTTTCTGTTTGCCCAAAATGAAACTTAAAGGTAGCATTGTCTGTGCCATACTTAACCTTGGTTAATATGGGTGGAGCCTGGATTTCAACGTAATCAAGCTGACTTTTGAATATAGGCTGTTAAGCACTATGCCTTATTATATTAACCTTTTATCAGCACTTATTAAATCTATGTGAAAGTGGTGGATGTTTAATAAATGTAAGGCTTCTTCTAAGGAAGAAAGAAAGAGAGAGAACAAGGGGTGAAAGAAAGGAAAGGAGGGAGAAGGGAGGGAGCGAGGAAGGAAGTATAGACAGGTCACAAACAATTAAGTTCTCTTATTTTGTATTTTTTAATCTCTAAAAATCCTTAACTTGGTAAGTTAGGGATAGAGAGCAAACAACTAATAATATTTTTAAATTATAATACTTTAGAGAGGCAATAACAACAGAAGGTTATATGTAAACTGGCTTGTCTCCTAACTCAGCTTACCTACGTAACAACTCACTAAGCACAATTGGATGCGAAGGTGTCTGTCAAACCAGTGGTATTGTTTAGATGTTCCTTGAGTTTCTATATTTGCATGTATAATCCTAATTATGTGCTATGTCTCCTCTGCATTTATGCTTGAAATTAGCTCCCTTTGAAGTTTTCCCCAGCTATTTAATAGAGGTTTTAAAACACTATCTCTCAGTTTCCGGTCAAGATGGTGGCATAGACATCACTCACCTCTTTGCAAAACAACATCAAAATTACAACTAAAATATAGAACAACCATTACTCAGAACCATCAGAAATCAAGTTGAATGGAAGTCTGACAACTATGGAACTAAAGAAACCACATCCATCGAGACTGGAAGGATGGCCACAGATACAGAACAGGCCAGCCTCTCACCCAAGTGAGGTTAATAAAAACTTGAGAGGGAAATCAAAGGAGCGAGCAGGCCTAGCCCCAAACCAGGCCTCCTAACCCAGGGTTCTACTGCCAGGAAGGTAAGTCCCCACAACTTCTGACTGCAAAATCCAGCAGGGATTGAGTCTGTGGAAGAAAATGCTAGAGCCCCAAGCAGTTCCTCTTAAAGAAAACACACATGGACTCACCTACTCAGACTGACTTCCTCTGAACTCCAGCACCAGGGTGGCAGCTTGAAGGGTAGTAGAGGCATACTGGGAGAGGCTGAAGTCTCTGGCATCAGGGGAAGCAGAGGCCATTGTCCCTTTTCTGAACCCTCCCCCTGAAGGTCCATGGAGCCAGCAGGCTGGTGCCATATTTGAGTCTGACCCTTGGAGGTCCCCAGAGATTCTGCCCCACCCAACTTATAGGCTCACCCAAGCTGCTTTTCCAGATGAATGGCCGGTCTTGATTCATGCTTCACATCTTCCTAAATCCTCTCAAACAAGCAACAGCTGGCCTCAGTGAGCCCCAGGCCCAGCACTAGCAGTAGCCAGATTCGCTTCACAGTTTGGTTTCACCTGGGATTCTCCAAACCCAGCACAAGTAGCAGCATTCTCAGATTGCTTTTTGACTCAGAAAGGGCAGCGTTGGCCTTGGCCTGTACCACCCAGGAACCAGGGCCAGTGCACCCAATGAACAGCTACAGACCACTTATGAACACCACCACCCTGCCCCTGTACAGCTGATCCACAATGGAAGGCGGAGGTTGGCGGTATGTGGTCACAGTCAATCCTTACAGCTGACTGGCCTGAGTAAATCCTCCCATTGATCTTGTACCAGCAACAAGGCTCAGGAACAAGAGAAGGGTGTACTCAGACCACATGAAGGGCGTACCTCAAATACCCAGCTTGGGTGATAGGGGAGGCTGTGCCACTGGACCCTACAGGACACCTACTACAGTAGGCCACACTAACAAGATATGGAGTCAAAGCAGCTCTACCTAATACACAGAAACAAACATAGGGAGGCTTCCAAAATGAAGAGACAAAGAAGCATGGCCCAAGAGAAAGAAGAGATCAAAACCAGAAAAAAGAGCAAAACAAAATGGAGATAAGCTATCAATCAGATGCAGAGTTCAAAACACTGGTTATAAGGATGCTCAAGGGACTTAGTGAGGACTTCAACCACATAAAAAAGGTCCAGTCAGAAACAAAGGATTACTAATTGAAATAAAGAACAATTTACAGGGAAATAACAGTAGAATGGATGCAGCCAAGAATCAAATCAATGATTTGGAACATAAGGGAGCAAAAAACTAGCAATCAGAACAACAAGAAGAAAAAAGAATCCAAAAAAGTGAGGATAGTATAAGCAGCCTCTGGGACAACCTCAAAAGGTCCAACATTAGCATCATAGGGGTGCCAGAAGGAGAAGGGAAAGAGCAAGAACTTAGAAATCTATTTGAAAAAATAATGAAAGAAAATGTCCCTAATTTGGTGAAGGAAATAGACATGTAAGTCCAGGAAGCACAGAGAGTCCCAATCAAGTTGGACCCAAAGAGGACCACACCAAGATACATCAAAATTACAATGCCAAGGGTTAAAGATAAAGAAAGAATTTTACAAGCAGCAAGAGAAAAGCAGAGAGTTACCCATAAAGGAGTTCCCATAAGTCTGTCAGCGGATTTCTCAAGAGAAACTTTGCAGGGAAGAAGGAGCTAGCAAGAAGTATTCAAAGTGACAAAAAGCAAGTATCTACAACCAAGTTTACTCTATCCAGCAAACCTATCATTTACAATTGAAGGGCAGATAAAGTGCTTCCCAGACAAGGTAAAGCTAAAGGAATACATCATCACCAAGCCATTATTACATGAAACGTTAAGTGGACTTATTTAAGAAAAAGATGAAGATCAAAACTATGAACAGTAAAATGAGAACACACAATTATCAACAACTGAATCTAAAAAACAAAAACAAATTAAGCAAACAACCAGAACAGGAACAGAATCATAGATATGGAGATCATGTGGAGGGTTATCAGCTGAAAGGGGGTGGAGGAGAAAGGCACCTCCTCCTGCGTCAAAATCTTGGACACAATAGTTTTTGGAATCCCCAGATCAGCTTGTAGTTCTTGCACCGTCAGCCACTGATCTTGGTTCACTATAGCCTGTATATGATCAACATTCTCAGGTGTTCTGCTTGTTGCAGGACTTCCAGAGTATGGATCACTTTCAGGAGATTCTTGACCATCTTTGAAGCATTTGTGCCACATTTTTATGGAGGAGAAAGGGAGGAGAAATGGTGTAGGGATCAAGAAGCATAATTGGTAGGTACAAAACATACAAGGGATGTTAAGAATAGTATAGGAAAGGGAGAAGCCAAAGAACTTACATGCACAACCCATGGACATGAGCTAAGGGTGGGGGGATTGCTAAAGGGAAGGAGGGTACTGGGTGGAGGGGGAGAAAGGAGAAAAAATTGGGACAACTGTAACAGCGTAATTAATAAAATATACTTAAAAATAAATAAATTTTAGCTTAAAAAAACACTGTCTCTCATAAGTCCACCTGATTTTTTCATGCACCTTCCTGAATTTGCCACCATTTTGCTTCAGATGACCCTCCTGAGCTCTCTGCTGGGCTCTGTGAAACTTAGTGGGCATAACCAGTGGGCAATATTGAATATAGATGAGAGAAGAAACAATGCTATCTTATTATCTATTTCTCCAAATATGTACCAGTCCTTTTCTAAAACCCCTTCAGCATAGGAGCGACTGGGCTATAACTTTCAACAAGACCCTATGGAAGGTTCAAGGATAATCAATGAGCTTAAAACTCCTGTCAGACTCAGATCCATTCTAGGGATTCTTATTGGTCAGCTTTTCATTTGCCTCATGTGCCGACACCTTCAATCCCCCCACCACATCCTCCATCACCAGAAATGTTCCAGGCATCTCAAGGCCTTGGACCTGAACCAATCTACCTCAAGGTATTGAAATAATTTTTCTCCCTTCAGTGCAAGGCCAGCATTGATGTTCTTTCTCACAACTCCTTTTCAACATCATACTGGAATCTTAGTTAATGAAATAAGACAAGAAAATTAAATAAAAATTATACAGGTTAGAAAGGAAGAAATAAAACTGTCTTTGCTCACAGATGACATGGTCTTCTAAGTAGAAAGTGCAAAAGAATCAATAACAAAAAAAAAGTACTCCTGGAACTAACAAGCAATTATAGCAAGGCCATAGGCTACAAGGTTAACATATGACGTCTGTCCAGAAAAAGTCCAGTCATTGTTAATATAATGAGAAAGTTTGTGCAAAATTGATGTAACCCGGCAGCCAAGGAGAGTGGACTGGAATGCACGTGTGTGAACAATGATCCTTTCACTATACTAGTCAGTGGGGGTGGGAGATGCCCTTGAGTGAGCATGTGTACTGTGTGGTGATTGCATTCAAAGTGACTGAGTGATACAGCAATAAGTCAGAATGAATTTTTTTGTTAAGCTTGAACATTCCTCCATGGAAACTATTTGTATGATTCAGAAGACTTTCCGGGATGGTGCAATGAGTGCTGTGCAAATAAAAATGTGGTACAAATGCTTCAAAGATGGTCAAGAATCTCCTGAAAGTGATCCATACTCTGGAAGTCCTGCAACAAGCAGAACACCTGAGAATGTTGATCATATACAGGCTACAATAAACCAAGATCAGTGGCTGACGGTACAAGAACTACAAGCTGACCTGGGGACTCCGAAAAGTATTGTGTCCAAGATTTTGACACAGGATGTTGGCATGAAATATGTCATACCAAAATACGTTCCATGGTTTCTGCTGCGAGAGCAGAAGGAACACCATGCTGCAGTTGCTAATGATGCTGGGAGAACTATATGAGGTCCCAAGGTGCCTACTTTGAATGGGACTGAGGTATCATTTTCCCATGTACAATGTTTCTTATATCTTGTGTCTTCTTAAATAAATGTCTCTATTTTTCATATTGCATGGCTAGATACTTTCTGGACAGACCTCATATTAAAGTCAATTGCTTTTCTTTATATAAGCAATACATTAGTAGAATTTAAAATTTAAAATTTAAAATACAATAGGATTTGCATTACCACCCCCAAAAGTGAAATACTGAGGTATAAATCTAAAAAATATGTACAAGATCTATATGAAGACATCTCTAAAACTCTGATGAGCAAAACCAAATAGCTAAGTAAATAGATATTTGCTATTCATTGAATAAGAAGACTCAATATTGTTAAGATGTCAGTTCTTCCAAACTTGATCTATAGATTCAATAGTTTCAATCAAATCCCAGCAAGTTATTTTATAAATATAGACAAATAGATTCTAGAGTTTATATGGAGAGGCAAGGAAATAGAATAGTTCACATGATATAGAATGAATTTGGAGGAAAGACACTAGCTGACCTTAAGACTCACTTTAAAGCTACAGAAATTAAGACAGTATAATATCAGTGAAATAATACACAAATAGATTAATGGAACAAAACAGAAATTCCAGAAATAGACCCATATAAATAGAATTAACTGAACTTTGACAAAGGATCAAAGACAATAAAATGGAGCAATGATAGTCTTTTCAAAAAACGGTGCTGGAACAATTTAACATGCACATGCAAAAAAATAAATCAGACACTGACTTTCCACCCCTTACAGAAATTAATTCAAAGTAGATCACAGACCAAAATGTAAAACACAAAACTGTAAAACTGGAAGATAACATAGGAGAAAATCCAGATGACCTTGGGTTTCGTAATGACTTTTTAGATACAACACCAAAGGGAAAATCCACGAACAAAAGAATTTATAAACTGCAGTTCATTAAAACTAAATTTTCTTCTCTGTGAAAGACATTGTCAAGAGAATGAAATGACAAACCACAGACTGGGAGAAAATATTTGCAAAAGACATATCTGATAAAAAAATCTGATAAAACTCTGGCAAGGATATGGACCAACAGAACTCTAATTCATTGCTAATGGAAATGCAACATGATACGGTCACTTTGGAAGACAATTTGGCAGCTTCTTACAAACTAAACATACTCTTAGCATACAACCCAGCAATCACGATTCTTGGTATTTACCCAAAGGAGTTGAAAACTTAAGTTCACACAAAACATGCACATGGATGTTTATAGTGTCACTTCTATATTCATAATTGCTAAAACTTGAAGCAACCAAGACATCCTTTAGTAGGTAAATAGGTAAATAAACTGTAATTCGTTCAGACAATGGAATATTTGGGGGAGTAAAATGATCTATCAAGCCATAAAAGAAAATGTAGAGGAATCTTAAATACATATTACTAAGTAAAAGATACCAATGTGAAAAGACTACGTACTGTATGACCCCAACTATACGACATACTGAAAAAGGCAAAACTATGGAGACAGTAAAAAGATAGATCAGCCTTTGCCAGAGGGTAGAGAGGAGGGAGAAATAAATAGAGCACAGAGGATTCTTACAGCAGTGAAAATATCCTGTATGATAACACAACAGTGTATAGATGTCATTACACATTTGTTCAAGTCATAAATGTATTGTACAACACCAAGAGTGAATTCTAGTGTAAACTATGAACTTCGGGTGGTAACGACGTGTCAGTGTAGGTCATCAGTTCTGACAAATGTACCGCTCTGGTGGAGGATGTTGATAATGGGGGAGCCTGTGAGTGTTCAGAGGCAGGGGAGTATATGAGAACTAGTTTCTGCTCAGTTTTGCTGTAAACTTAAAATTGTTCTAAAAAATAAGGTGTTTTTCAAAGAGGCACATGCTCAGAATGTATTAAATTCAAATTTTCTGAAATCCTTAAAATTATCCAGTGCTTCACAGAGACCCTGCTTTTTGGACTTTGGGTGTATTTTAGCAATAAATGAGCCAACAAAAAATGAACATTTACATGAAAATATTTCAAAGATTACCATGCAATTTCAAGATATCATAAACACAGACCAAAAAGAGAGAGAAAGAACTTTCAATGTCACCATTGTAGGGTACCACTACAATACTTCCAATATTCAATGAATTACAAATAAAGTACTCACAGTCCTAACCCATGACACTTCTGCCAATACAAACATACACACACACACACAAACACTATTTAACTTCCCAGTGCTTACTTAATTTCTGACATAATTTTCCACAACAAATCAAAGCAGTCCTTGAGAAGACAGCCCACTGATCAACAAGAGAAGACATTTTACTGAGTCAAATTCACCAGTATGGGATGCCTTTCTGCAATTACAAGTAACTCTGACTTTCAGATAAATACTACCTCTTACAAATAAAAGTTGCTTTCTCAACTGATAATGTTTCCCATCTGGAAACACAATCTATTTTGGACTGTAATTTTATTTTCTTGTTATGTGTTTGTCGTCAAGGCTATGGTATCAAATTTAAGCTGGTTTCATGAAACAAGTCAGAAAGTATTCCCTCATCCTATAATTTATTAAAGGGTTTGGGTAAGATTTGAATTATTTCTTCCTTAAATGTTTAATAAAATTTTCTAGTGAAGCCATTTGGGACTGGAGGTTTCTTTGCAGGAAAATTTTTAATTACACATCCAATTTCTTTAAGAAATACAGGGCTATCGATATTTCCTAAGCTTTTTTTGTTTGTGTCAGTTTAGGTAAGTTGTGATTTTCAAGGAATTTAACCATTGCATAAGTTGTTAAAATTTCACTGTTAAGCTTTTCGTCCTTATAAGATCTTTCATTCCTACTGCAGCAGTCCGCCCTTATCCACCAGGGACATGTTCCAACCTCCCCACCCCATGGATGCCTAAAACTGTGGGTAGCATCAGACCCTACATATACTATGTTTTTTTCTATATACACATAATTTTTCACTTAAAGGAAGCACTTTATGGTTTCTCTTTGGCAAATCCAAATTGCCAGCATCACTATTCATGTATTTTGGGACCCCGTTATTAAGTAAAATAAGGGTTACCTGAGCACAAACACTGTGATACTGCCGGAGTGGCTCTGATAACCAACAGAGCTCCTAAATGATTAATGATCTGGGAGTGTATACAGTGTAGGTACCCTGGACAAAAGCATGATTCACATCTGGATGGGGCTGGGCGACATGGTGAGAAATTTCATCACGCTACTCAGAATGGAGCACAATGTAAAACTTACGAATTGTTCATTTCTGAAATTTTCCAATAATATTTTTGGACTGTGGTTGACCATGGGTAACTGAAACCACGAAACACAAAACTACAGATAAAGAGGGACTACTGTAATTTGTATCTTCTCCTCTTCTTTCCTCTCCTCTCCTCCTCTCTTCTCCTTTCTGTCTTCCCTTCCCTTCCCTTCCCTTCCCTTCCCTTCTCTTCTCTTTTCTCTCTCCCCCTCTCCCATCACCCTTAGAAGATGTCAATTTCATCATTCTATTAAAAGAATTTTTCTCTTTTGTCTTTTTCTTCATTGATTTTCCACTCATTAATATCTTCCCCTTTTTTCTACTTATTTGGGATTAAGTTACTCTTTTCCTTAGCTGCTTAACTTGAAACTTTTTTTTTCTAATATAAGCATTTAAAGCTATAAATTTCTCTCAAAGTTACGCCGTACAGCAGGGGTCCCCTACCTCCAGGCCATGGACTGGTACCAGTCTGTGCCTGTTAGGAACCGGGCCCACAGCAGGAGGTGAGCTTGAATATAATGAGCTTGAATCATCCTGAACCAATCTCCCCACCCTGGCCTGTGGAAAAACTGTCTTCCACAAAACTGGTCCCTGGTGCCGAAAAGGTTGGGGGCAGCTGCTGTAGAGGCATCCCACATATTTGGGTATGTTGTGATTTTATTACCATGCAGTTAAAATATTTTCTAAATTCACTTTCTTATTTCTTCTTTTACCCATAGTTCATTGTATAGTGTGTTAATGTAATTTTCAAGTGTTTTAGGATTTTCTAGTACATTATTGTTATTGATTTCTAATTTAGTTCTGTTCTGGTCAAAGAACTCATTCTGTACTATTTCGATTATCTTAATTATTGAGCTTTGAATATGGTCCAGCCTATGGTCTATCTAGATAAATATTTTATGTGAATTTAGAAAAAAATACATATTCTCCCATTGTTGGAAATAGCATTCAATAGAAAGTTATTATGTTAAATTTGTTGAGTGTATTGTTCAAACCTTCTTCATTCTTACTGTGTTCTTGTCTATTTGTTTTATCAATTGCTGATAGACTGTTATTAAAATTTCCAATATATTTTCATTTATCTCTTTAAATTCTATCCATTTGTGCTTCTAATAGTTTGAAGTTCTATCGTCATCAGGTACTTACACAATTAAGATAGTTACATCTTTTTGATGAATTGACCTTTTTATTATTCAATGCACCACTTAAACTCTTGCAATAGTTTTTGTATTAATACCCAATTTGTCTGATATTGATTATCTATAAAATCTTTCTTGTGACTAGTACTTGGAAATATATTTTTCCATTTTTCAAATCTATTCATCTTTATATTTAAGATTATACCTCATAAAAGACATATGATTAAGTTTTGCATTTTTAAAAAATTCCCCTATAATAATCTGAGCCATTTACATGAAATATGGCTATTGATGCTTAAGTTTTAAATTATTGGTTCTTAATTACAACATATTAAGTTGTGCTTAAGCGTACCATTATGGTATTTGTTTTCTACTTGTCCTGTCTGTTCTTTGTTTCTTTGTTACTCTTTTCCTTTTGGATCAAATTTTCATTAATCAGTTTTATTATCCTTATTGGTACTTTAGCTATAGCTCATTGTCTTAAAGTTTTAATGGATTTTCACATGATGACAGTTTGCATCTTTAACTCATAATAACCTAACTTTATTTAATACTGTGCTGCTTCAAGTATATGTGACAAATTTGCAATATTACACTTTGATATACCTTTCCTGTCCTTTGTGCTGGTATGTGTGTATGTGTATGTATAACTTTACATCAATTACATAACCCAAAATAAATTGTAATTATTTTTGTTTCAGTTGTGTATTAAAAATATTTTTAATTTAAATAATTTACTATATTTATCCATACATTTTTCCATTTCCATCACTCTTTATTACTTCCTGAATATACAAGTTTCTGGCTAGGTGAGTCTCACCTAATCACATGAGCACTTTAAAAGCAGAGAGTTTTCAAGAACATATTCACTGATACATCTGAAAAGGGTTAGTATCCAAAATTTATAAAGTACTTACAAAACTCAACACCAAAAAAACCCCCAACAAACAACCCAATTAAAAAATGTACAAAGGACCTGAATACACAATTCTCCAAAGAGGACATACAGATGGCCAATAGACATATGAAAACATGCTCAACATCACTAATCATCAGAGAAATGCAAACTAAAATCACAATGAGATACTGTCTCACACCTGTCGGAATGGCTATCATCAATAAATCAACAAACGAGAAGTGTGGCAAGAATGTGGAGAAAGGAGTACCCTTTTGCACTATTGCTGTGAATGCAGACTGGTACAGCCACTGTGGAAAACAGTATAGAGATAACTCAAAAAAATTAAAAATAGATCTGCCTGTTGTTCCAGTGATCCCACTTCTGGAAATATATCTGATAGGACACAAAACATTAATTCATTGCACCATTATTTACAATTGCCAAGATATGGAAGCAGCCCAAGTGTCCATCAATAGATGAGTGGATAAAACAACTATGGGACATTTACACAATGGAATTCTACTTAGCTATAAAAAAGAAGAAAAGTTTACCCTTTGCAACAGTGTGGATGGACCTGGAGAATGTTATGCTAAGTGAAATAAGCCAGTCAGAGAAAGACAAATACCGCATGATGTCACCCATATGTGGAATCTAATGAAAAAACTGGACTAACTAGCAAAACAGGGACAGACTCATAGATGGGCAGCAGATGACATCTAAGGTGGGGGGGCTGGGGGTGGAGGGATTGAGTAAAAAGGCAAAAGGACTCATGGAAATGGACAACTTTGTGGTGATTGCTGGGGGGAGGGAGGTATAAAAGGGACTAAATGGTAGTGGGAAAAATACAATAAAAATATAAATTAAAAAAATAAAAAATAAAAGTAGAGTGTTTTCACTTAGCATAATAGCCTCCAGGTCCATCCATGCTATCACAAAAGGTAAGAATCCTTTCTTTTTTATTATTGTGTAGTATTCCATTGTATAAATGTACTATATTCTTTTTATCTACTCATCTATTGATTGGCACTTAGGCTGTTTCCAGATCTTAGCTACTGTTAATAATGTTGCCATGAACAAGGACAAAGGTGTGGGGATTGCCTGAGAGAGTAGGGGAGCTGGGTGGAGGGGGCCAAAGGGAAACACTGGGACAACTTTAACAGCATAAACAATAAAATATAATTAAAAAATAAATCAAAGCGGTGAGTTTTCTCTGTTGAGCAGTGAGCAATGAAGGAGGAAGTAAGAAAGATTCTAGGCAGAAGAAGGAGTTGAAACAAGGTTTCTGGCTTGAAAATGGATGAGCTACATGGAAAGAACCCAAGAACAGCCTCTAGATGCTGAGAACCAGCAAGGAAATGGAGACTGGAGACCAAGGGATTTAATTCCACTAATAAGAATAAGCCTGGAAGCAGATTTTTCCTCCAAAATTCAGAACAAGAAGTCAACTCTGACAACACCTTGATTTTGGCCTTGTGAGACCTGAGTAGAAAATTCAGCATCGTCATGCTGGGTTTGCAACATAAAATAACTATGAGCTAATAAATGGGCATTTTTTAATCCAGTAAGTATGTGGCAATTTGTTATGCAGCAAAAGGAAACTAATACAGCCAACACATAAAGAGGAGCTATTCTACGAAGATTAAAGGTGGCTTTTGGCAATGGCTACCTGCCTGGTATTTCAATAATACTAATGATACCACACTTCACAAAATACTAATTGATCTCTTCTACTTTTCAAAAGTCACCCAATGGAATGATCCAAAAAGTATGAAGACCATATATTCGCTAAGAAAATCTTCTCCTAAAAATCAACCAGTCTTCCTTTATTCTGATACAGCATAAATGAGTCAACATCATCGAGAGCTACACTGGCTGTTGAAGACTCACTGAGGTCAGAGTGGTGAGAAGTGCTGAGGATGCCGAAGTAAACACTGCTGCTACAGGATGGTGATTTCTTAGAAGACATCCACTCAGAGAAACTGTGCATCTTTCCTGAGAGATCCAAAATCTGGTTCTTAAGGACAGAGGTGACACCTGCTAGTACCCGTGTATTTTGCACAGGTGTCTCAGTATTATAATTCAACATCTGCCTCCAGGGATTGCGTTGAACAATCTTCTGGTTTTAGCTAAATTGCTTTAGAAGAAGATTCGTATTGAAAACCCAGGGACACAGAGGCATTTTTAAAAAACATTTTTAAAACATGTTTTTTTCTAGCAGCTAGCTGTAGCACATACACAGGGGCCTGAAAAACAGTCGTGCTGCTTCAGACAAGCGTTCACTTAACACCATTCTCAACCTGCCCAAGACAGCCTAGAGATCATGCATGGATGGGGGTCAAGGACAAAGACTTTGGAGTCCAGCAGTTATAGGTACAGATGCCAACATTATTATTTAATAGCTGAGAAAATAACAACATCTCTAAGTCTCAATTTTCTTATTTCTGTAAGAAAAAGAATAATTTCCTTGCAGAGCCAAGAAGAGGATTACCAGAGTAATTCCAGATTTTATCACTATTCTTACCCAATACATAGTACTTATTTTTATTAATATTTATTATGAAGTCTAATTTGTTTTATCTTTCCAGTTCATTTCAAATTTTACCCAAAATTCTTCAATTATTAAAATTTTTCTTTTGAGGTTACAATTTATTCAGAACCCTGTTGCTTTTCTGTCAATAGTTCTTTACTCATCATCAAGGAATTAATACTAAAGTCACCAGTCTGAGTTAAGAAAACTCTCTATAATGAAGCCTTAGTAGTTTAAAGTGAGCCTCAATAAGTATTTTTTAATATATTTATTAATTATGCTATTACAGTTGTCCCATTTCCTCCCCTTCACTCCACTCCATCCTGTCCACCCCCTCCCTCCCACATTCCCCCCCTATAGTTCATGTCCATGGGTCATACTTATAAGTTCTTTGGCTTCTACATTTCCTATACTATTCTTACCATCCCCCTGTCTATTTTCCACCTATCATTTATGCTACTTATTCTCTGTACCTTCCCCCCCGCAATAAGTATTTTAAAATCAATCCTCTAGCTGTTAATGGGGAGATTTAACATTTTCAGTCAGGTTTCATTGGTTTAGACAATAAGAACCACATTATAGTAATTTTTTTATATTTAAGTTGCTATAACCACTTTATCACAAATCTTATTTAATAGTGATAACAGTAGTGATCATTTTCCAGGCTTTACAATGTCCAGCAAATGTGCTTTTTACACATGAAAACCATACTTACCAAGGTATACTTTATAAGACTCTGAACTAGGCCATTCAGTATTTTATAAATTCAAAGCAAGACTATTATTTATTCTAAATGCCTTAGAGGAGGGCAGCCTCCACACAAGTAATCTGCTGATTAGTTTGAGTATGCATATCAGAAGCCAGCAAACTCCAATTTGCATTGAATGCCAGCTGCATAACAACTTATCAGAGAAGCCCAGATAGGAGGGTAAAGAAATATGCCTTCCTTAATTATGATCATGTGCATGCCAGTGCAAACCTGCATTAGTATGACTGAGCATTTGGAGATAAGTTAATGCTATTAAGATTCATTACATGTTCCTAATATGCATACCAATACCTCTTAGTGGTAATATGTTAGATCCCAAGTTCCAAGGCTGTGATGACAAAGTCCAGGGAGAACGGAAAGGGGTCTCACCAGGAATGCCAGTAGATGTCCTAAATAAAGCTTTGAAACATTTTAGAAAAGATACTTTTGGTGACTGCACATATTAATTCAGTGTTAACATCAGGTAGTCTTGATTCATTATCATGTTAAAAAAAAAAAAACAAAGCCTTTCTGTTTTGTATGTAGGCATCTAGGGTTTTGTACTGATAAGGAAAGAAAAAAATTAATGCAAAGTAACGAACAAATTGTTGAGTGACTGCTTTGATTCCAGACCTTGGACAAGATTTAAATTTGAATGGCATTAGGTGGCAGTTGCACTGTCTGCTGCCTATTGCTTTTATACTTGATTTATTCATTTATATTATCTGACTGGCCGCTGAAGGCATTTGAGCTTGAGACTCCAGTTCTAAATGAAGATCTATATCAGAGGCCAAATGCTTCCTTAAGAAAGATGGACCAGGCAAGTGAATGTGACTCTGAATCTTTTGTTTATCTGCCATGTCGAAGTCTGACAAAGTACAAATGTAGGATTCATCTGGCCTGAGAGACTGTAATATAGTGGGAGGTAGCTTTGTTCGGGAGACAGGAAACGGAGTTTCATTCATCCATTCATTTAGTCATTTAGCCATTCAGATTACTAACAGGTACTGACTGCCTAGAGGGTACCATTGTTGGGATACTGCAATGAGCAAGAACAATACTATCTTCCAAGACTGTTGTAATGCATGTACATTTGTTACAAATCTTGTTCTTCTTTTCAGGTTCCCTTTCTCATGACTGTCTCCTTTTGTCTTTCTCTTGGTCAACATTTCATCCATGCCAAGTAGCCAATAAAAACTAGGTGAAATGCTATTCCTTAGGTATCTGGCTCGCCAAATGAAAGCCAAAGTATTAAATAATATTACCTGGAAATGAGAGAGTGTGAGCTTCTTCCTGTGGAATAAATTTCACCATTGGGAAATGAGAGATAAAGTGGACCTATGCATAAGTTTCTTTCTCTCTTCATGGATTGCTCATAGCTGCAGCTCTTTGCAAATCTTACAGAGAAGTCCCATATACCAAGAAATATACCTTCTACGTGACTTGCTGATGTAGTGACTATTATATTAAAATGGTTGCATTTTGCATTTTATTGTTTTTTACCTTTTTTATGTCACTTCACTCTCTCCTTTCTGCCTTTACTGCTCTGGGCTTTTGTCTCCCAGATAAAGTACCAGTGTGATCTTGGACAAGTCATTCAGTCTTTCTGAGATTAAGAATGAAACTGAATGATTTAAAGTCCTCTTTCATCTCTATATGTTATAATTACATGATTATTTGAAAGAATACCAAAAATCATTGTCTTTGAAAAATTGTTCTGTCTAGAATTTTAAAGCATCATATAAGAACTGTTTTTTTAATTGTGAACTTATGAAATCAGAAATAGCTTTCTCTCTTTATACTTTTTATTTAATTTAATCTTTATTGGATTTTTTCCATCACCCTTTAGTCCCCTTATATGCCCCCTCCCCCAGCAATCACCACACTGTTGTCCATGTCCATGAGTCCTTTTTCCTTTTTGCTCAATCCCTCCATCCCCTAACATCCCTCCCTGACCACTAGCTGCCATATGCTCTCCATCTATGAGTCTGTTTCTGTTTTGCTAGTTAGTCCAGTTTGTTCATAAGATTCCACTTATAAATGAAATGATATGGTATTTGTCTTTCTCTCACTGGCTTCTTTCACTTAGCATAATGTTCTTCAGGTCCATCCATATTGTTGCAAAAGGGTAAAATTTTCTTCTTTTTTTACAGCCAAGTAGAATTCCATTGTGTAAATATCCCATAATTGTTTTATCCACTTATCTATTGATGGACACTTGGGCTGTTTTCATATCTTGAAAACTGTAAATAATGGTTGCAATGAATTAGTGTTTTGCATTCTGTTGGATATATTCCCAGAAATGGAATCACCAGGTCAAAAGGCAGATCCATTTTTAATTTATTTGAGGTATCTCCATACTGTTTTTCACAGTTGGTACACCAATTTGCATTCACAGCAATAATGCAAAAGGGTTCCTTTTTCTCCACAACCTCATCAGAACTTGTTGTTTTGTTGATTTATTGATGATAGCCATTCTGACAGATGTGAGATGGTATCCCATTGTGGTTTTAATTTGCATTTCTTTGATGATTAGTGACATTGAGCATGTTTTCATATGTCTGTTTGTCATCTGTGTGTCCTCTTTGGAGAAATGTCTGTTCAAGTCCTTTGCCCATTTTTTAATTGGGTTCTTTGGGGGGGTTTTTTGGTGTTGAGTTTTGTAAGTACTTTATAAATTTTGGATATCAACCCCTTATTAGATGTGTGGCAAATATGTTCCACCATTCTGTGGGTTGCCTTTTATTGTGTTAACAATTTCCTTTGCTGTGCAAAAACTTTTAAGTTGGATGTGGTCCCATTTGTTTATTTTCTTCTTTTGTTTCCCTTGCTTACGAAGATATATCTGATAAAAAATTGCTACAAGCAATGTTAGAGATTTTGCTGCTTGTGTTTAATTCTATGATTTTTATGGTTTCAGGTATAACATTTAAGTCTTTGATCCATTTTGAGTTTATTCTTGTGTGTGGTATAAGAAGGTTGTCTAGTTTCATTTTTCTGCACATATCTGCCCAATTTTCCCAACACCATTTATCAAACAAACTATCTTTACCCCATTGTATGTGCTTGCTTCTCTGTTGAATGTTAATTATCTATAAAGGTGTGGGTTTATTTCTGGGCTCTCTGTTCTGTTCCAATGATCTATGTGTCTGCTTTTATGCCAGTACCAGGTTGTTTTGATTACTATGGCCTTGTAGTATAGTTTCATATTAGATTGCATGATTCCTCCAACTTTGAACTTTTTCTCAGGATTACTGTGTGGGATCTTTTGCTGTGTGGGATCTTTTGTGATTCCGTATAAATTTTTGAAATATTTGTTCTAGTTCAGTGAAATATGTTATTGGAACCTTGAGAGTAATTGCATTGAATATATAGATTGCTTTGGGTAGTAATAACATTTTTATGATGTTAATTCTTCCTATCCGTGAACATGGTATGTGTTTCCACTTATTTGTATCTTCTTCAATTTCTTTCTTCAGTGTCTTGTAATTCCCAAGTACAGGTCTTTTTACATCCTTGGTTAGATTTATTCCTAGGTATTTTATTCTTTTTGAAGCAATTGTGAATGGGATTGTTTCCTTGATTTCCCTTTTATTAGTTTGTTATTGGCATATAAAAGTGACACTGATTTGTGAATATTAATTTTGTATCCCATCACTTTGCTGAATTCATTTCAGTTCTACTGGCTTCTTGGTGGAATCTTTGGGGTTCTCTATCACAGAATCATGTCATCTGCAAATAAAGACAGTTTTATTCTTACTGTTCAATTTAAATACATTTTATTACTTCTTCTTGTCTGATTGCCATGGCCAGGACTTCGAGTACTATGTTGAATAAAGGAAGTGGAAGAGGACATCCTGTCTTGTTCCCAATCTTAAAGGGAACGCTTGTAGTTTTTGCCAATTGAGTATGATGCTGGCAGTGGGCTTGTCATATATGGTCTTATTATGTTTGGGTATGTTCCCTCTATTCCCACTTTTCTGAGAGTTCACAAATCATAAATGGGTGCTGGATTTAATCAAATTTTTTTTTCTAAATGTATTGATATGATGATGTGACTTTTATCCATCATTTTGTTTATGTGGTGAATTGCATTTATTGATTTGTGAATGTTGAACCCACCTTGCATTCCTGAATCCCACTTGATAATGGTGTGTGATCTTTTTGATGCATTGCTGTATTCAGTTTGCTAATATTTTGTTGAGGATTTTAGCATCTATGTTCATCATGGATATTGGCCTATAATTTTCCTTCTTTGTAGTGTCTTTATCTGCTTTGGAATTAGGATAACACAGGCCTCATAAAAAGAGCTTGGGAGCCTTCCCTCCTGTTGAATTTTATGAAAGAGTTTGAGAAGGAGAGGTGTTTGCTCTTCTTGGAATGTTTGGTAAAATTCACCTGTAAGGCCATCTGGTTAAGGATTTTTGGGTTTTGGAAGTTTTTTTATTGCTATTTTAATTTCATTGGGTGTGATCTGACTATTCAGATTCTCTGATTCTTCCTGATTTAGTTTTGGAAGATTGTATATTTCTAGGAATATACCCAGTTCATCCAGGTTGTCCAGTTTGTTGGCATATAATTGTTCATAATATTTTCTTATAAGCCTTTGTATTTCTTTGGTGTCAGTGTTATTTCTCCTCTTTCATTTCTGACTTTATTTATTTGGATCATCTCTCTTTTGTTCTTGATGAGTCTGGTTAAAGCTTTGTCAATCTTGTTTATCTTTTCAAAGAACCACGTCCTGGATTCACTGACCTTTTGTTTCTTTTATTAGATTCCATTTCATTTATTTCTGCTCAGATCTATATTATTTCCTTCCTTCTATACCCTTTGGGCTTTGTTGATCTTTTTCAAGTTCCTTTACATGTGAAGTTAGATTGTTTATTTGAGCTTTTTCTTGGTTTTTGAAATAGACCTGTAGTGCTACGAGTGTTCTCCTAGGATTGCTTTCCCAACGTCCAACAGAATTTGGATCGTCATGTCCTCATTTTCATTTAATTCAAGGTATATTTGGATTTCTTCCTTGATTTTTTTGTTGACCCATTCATTGTTTAATAACATGGTTTTTAGCTTCCACATCTTTGCATGTTTTTCAGTGTTCTTGTGATTGATTTCTAGTTTCATAGCATTGGGGTCAGAGAAGATACTTGATATGATTTCAGTCTTCTTAAATTTATTGAGACTTATGTTGTATCCCAACATGTGGTCTATCCTAGAAAACATTCCATGTGCACTTGAAAAGTGTGTATGTTCTGCTCTTTTGGGGTGAAGTGTTCTGATATTTCAATTAAATCCATTTGCTCTAGTGTGTCATTTAAAGCCACACTAGATTTGCACACTTGTTGATTTTCTACCTGGAAGATCTATCCAATGAAATCAATGAAGTGTTAAAATCCCTGACTATGACTGTATTTCTATTGATCTCTCCTTTTATGTCCATCAAGATTTTCTTTACATATTTAGGTGCTCCTGTGTTGGGTGTGTAAATATTTGCTAGGGTTATAACCTCTTGTTAGGTGTTCCTTTATCGTTATGTAGTATCTTTCTTTTCCTCTTACTATAACCTTGTTTGTTTTTTTTTTAAGTCTATTTTGTTGGATTTAGGTACTGCGACTCCAGATTATTTTTTTCTTTTCCATTTGCATAAAATCTTTTTCTAACACTTTACTTTTAGTCTGTATGTATCACTTGATCTCAGAGGGGTCTCTTGGAGGCAGCATATATATGGATCTTGTTTTCTTATCCATTCAGCTACCCTCTGTCTTTCAGCTGGAGCATTTAAGCCATTTACATTTAAAGTGATTATTGATAGATACGTATTTAGTTCCATTTTATTGTTAGACTGTTTTCCTTGTTTTTTTTCTCTTTTTCTTCTCTTCTTTTTCTTAATGCAACCCCTTTAACATGTGTTGCAGTACTGCTTTGGTGTTAACAAGTTCCTTTAGCTTTTTCTTGTCTGTGAAGCTCCTTATTTCTCCTTTGATATTTAATGATAGCCTCTCTGGGTAAAGAAGCCTTGGTTTCAGGTCCTTGTTTTTCATCACCTTGAATATGTCACGCCATTCCTTTCTAGACTAAAATGTTTCTGTTGAGTAAACAGATGCTACTCTAATTGGTGCTTTCTTGTAGGTAATTACCTGCTTTTCTCTTGTGGCTTGTAGGATTCTCTCTTTGTCTTTAAGCCTTGTCATTTTAATTATCATGTATCTCAGTGTAGGCCTCCTTGGGTCCAACTTGTTTGGAACTTTCTGAGCTTCCTTAGATGTGTATGACTTTTTCCTTTACCAGATTAAGGAAGTTTTTGGTCATTTTTTATTAAAATAGGTTCTCTAACCCTTGCTCATCTCTTCTCCTTCTGGTATTCCCATGATGCAGATGTTGTTCTGTTTCATGTTGTCCAAAATATTTCTTCTCATTTTTTTAAATTCTTTTTTCTTTTTGCTGCTCTGCCTGGTTGTTTTTTTTCTACCTTGTCTTCCAAAACACTGATTCTATCCTCTGTTTCATCTAACCTACTGTTTATCCCTTCCAGTGTATTATTGATCTCAGATACTGCATTCTTTATTTCTGACTGCTTTTTTTTTTTTTTATGGTCTCTGTGTCTTTTTTTCATGCTGTTGAGTGTCCTTATAATCATTACTCTAAACTCTCTATCTGATAAATTGCTTCCCTCCATTTCATATAGTTCTTGTGGATTCTCTTGTTCTTTCATTTGGGGTCTGTTTCTTTGTCTTCCCATTTTGTCTGCTTCTTTGTATTTTCATAGTTGTTAAACTAATCAGCTGTTAAGCTGATGAATTTTAATATAGTCAAGCTGTAATCAGCAGCTGCGCTTAAGTACAACAGAGTGAGGCAAAGTGATTCCTGCAGACAGGATTATTGCTTCTCCTCAGTCTGATGACACTTGGAGAAGAGTGCTCTGCCTGAGAAAGGTGGCCTCTGCAGTATGGGGAATGACTCAGCACAGGGATCCTGGCGGCTGTTCCTTCAGTTCTCTCCACAGAGCCACCAGCCCCAGACACTCCTAAAGCATCTTTATTCCACTCTACTCTCCCTCTGCTAGAGCCCAGGATATGTGACTGCAAATGAAATTTTGTGCATTGGTCCTTGAAGAGATTCTCTGACTCTCTAGGCATCTCTCCCTGGCAGACAGAAACCCTGAGGCTTTCACAGCTGGATGTTATTTGTGTTCCTTTCGGGCTCTGGTCCTGTAGGTTGTGGAGCCCAGCCTGGGCTTTAGACCCTACATTCTCAAGGAGAACCCCCCCCCCACAAGATGCTGAAATGTCCCTCTGGAACTCCACCGGCCTCCCGTGAGAGCCCAGCCAGCCCTCTCGTGACTCCTCTGCACTGCCTTCCAGTCTTCTTGTGGTGAAGTGGTTTCTTCTCTTTGTCTATGGTTATAAGGCTTCTCTCCAGCTAGTGTTCAGTTGGTTTTTCTGGATTATTTCTCTACAAATTAGTGGCACTGGTCCTGGGAGGAGGTTAGTGTAGTTTCCACTTATTCCTCTGCCATCTTAGATCCTCTCTTTCTCTTTTTAAAGAGCATTCCTGGTCCCCAATGCCTACTTTACATATCAAAATTAAAAGGAATTGCATTAGGCAATTTCTAAATGAGCCACATGTCTCTAAACATTGTATAATTTTGTGATTCTATTTGGACAGTCTGATGTTTAAACAGTGTCTTTAGAGGGAAGAAAGGAATGATAATTTATTGTGCCAAAAGCATAGTGTCAGGCACTAAGCAACTTCCTTTACATACATTATTTTATTTAGACCTCATAAATGCCCTGGAAGTTAGAAATTATTCTCTATATTTGCAAGTTTAGAAAATTGAGGCATGAGAGAATAATTGCCAAGTACACACAGCTAACAAGGGGCAAGGAACATACAGAGGAGAAAAGCCACCTGCCCATGCTTCTCCAATGAGCACATCATCTCGTTCATTTTAGTCTTTGTGACCTCACTCTTCTTGCCACCACCGAAACATATTGCATAAATCATTCATTGACCACAGTTACACTAATTTAATACCCTTTACATATTTAAATTTTGCCTGTATGATGAAACATTTAGAAATTTAGTTAAGATATCTCATTTAACTAGAATGTAGCTGTCAAGAGTAATCAACAGGTTTAAAAATTCTTTAGCTTAGTACATTATAATATGTATTATAGTTCACTCCCTTGATACACTTCAACTAGTTCAATATTCTGTTCACTGTAGTAATGGCACCTAGTAATGTCTAATAACCAGTATATTGTGCCTTCCAAATACCATATAAAAAGTGTCACAAAATAATTCTGACATCTAAAAAAAACCAAGGGACTTTTCCATTTTCAAAGAAAGCTTTTGTTACATTCAACTTTACTTGAAGCACAGTTTATTTTATTGTATTTGAACAATTTAAAATTGATAATGCTAACCAAAATATGAAATTACAGCCATGAGTAATTCACTAACTTTAAAAGCTATGGCATGAAATAGAACAAAAACTATGTTTCTATCATATAAACAGAGAAAACATTTAACTCAGTTTTTCATCACTAAATTATCAATATAAGATACTAAAAACTTCTCCATGAAACAACTAAGTATATTTTAAAAGTGTTTATCTTAAGTATTAAATATAATGAAATATTATATTTTGTATTTAATATAACAAAATATAGTTTAAAGAAATAATAATATCTCAAAAGTAGAATAACTTTGTATATCTGTGCCTGGCTTCTATATATTGATTGAATTCTTTTGACTTTAATTTAAAAACTTGGTCTAAGCATTGACTAATTAGATTACTCTGAATGACCTAATTAAAAGGTTGTTAGAAACCCTCACAGTATTGTATTTTCAATTTATTCCAATCATCTAAAGTCTCACTGAGGTGGAAGGATAGAATCACCATAAAACAAAAAACAGGTAAAAAATCTATGACACTTCATTTTTGACAGAAAGCAAGGAGCCTCATGCACTAAACCAAATAAAGTCTTCCAAAAGAGCCTAGGTGGTCCCTAAAGCTCAGCCAAGAGCTATTTCCACAACTGATGATGACACACTAAGTTTCTACCAGTTTGACTCCCATATGACTGGGTGGCCAGATGCCCATATCAAGACAGAGTCCATATTGGTCTTTTCTTTGGTGAAGAAAATAACACAACTATTCTTAAAGTTCTCTGTTTTACCAAAGGCCTTCCCATTATTGCACCACCCATGGTGCAATGAGTGTTTTGGCTACTTTGCACATTCATAACAACCAGAGTGAAAACAAGAAGTCCAAAGTAGACCGGGCTGTCTCCACAGGCTCACACCTCCTCCCCACATTCTCCCCAACCTTCAGCACTCAGTTCTTTGGCTTCCCTCTATCTTTACAAGAACATTTATTTCAGCTTTCCTGCCCCCCCCCTTAGTTCTTCTAGAAGAGTTGGTAGGTTATCTATTCATAATATGCAAATGGATATAATGATTCATTTATTAATTCAGCTATTCAACAAACATTTGCAGATTATCTATATTGTACCAGGTGCCGTGGTAGACACTAGAAAAATATCACCATAGTAAATTTAGCAAACACAGTGGCAGAAAACATGGACCCTTGCTCAGTTATCCAAAATCCCACTCTGTTGCATTTTAAGAGTAATATGTACATTGTCAACACCCCAAAATAGAACCTGAATTTAAAAGTTTAAGCAGAAATATACATATTTTAAATAAGAATGACTCTCCTAGAATGCTGAAACCCTAGAGCACACACTTTTTTTTCTCTACTCAGATCAGTTTTGGACACAGCATACAAATTGTTCAACAACATGTTAAGTGGAACTTTCCCTGTTACCTTGGAATTTGAGATTAAGCCCTAAGCAGGAAAAGGAGCAATAAAGAGCCTTGCATTGTAAAAAGCATCTGCTAAATGCATCCTTCTGAATTATTAAGGTTTGACACAAATCAATGCTCACCTCCAAATACCCCAAAGAGCCCATATAAAGAACAGACCAGCAACTCCAGGGGGAAACATCCAGATGTAGTAATTACCAGGTCTTAGGCACATTTTAACTTTTCTTTTATTGTGGTGTGGAGTAGAGCTTAATAACTCCAACTAAAGAAAGTTTGGAAGGTTCTGGAGACTACTCATAGTAATTGGAAGAGCAAGAAAAGAAGATGCACATTTCTCTTTGTTGTGAGTACTTGCAAGCTGCAGGTCTAATGCCACTGTGAAGAAGTGCATGAGAGAGTTTGCCAAGCCACCTTAGAGTTTTGGAGGCAACCAGGCACCTAAAAACCAGTACCTGCCTCTGTTCTCAGAATTCTGAAGCTGGTAGATTGGCTGGAGCCATTGTGCAAGAGGTGAGGAGGGAGAGCAGTTGTGGGAGCATCCTGGACTCTGATCATTAGACAGCGCCAGCCCTAAAGGATGTTCTGCAAAATTCAAGTCATCTGGCAGGCACCTGTATTTGTTTCCTATTGCTACTGTTTAAATTCCACAAATTTCAGGGTTCAAAACAACGCAAATTTTTTTCTCTTAGAGCTCTGGAAATCAGAAGTCTGAAACAGGTCTGCAGGGCTGCTTTCTTTCTTGAAGATCCAGGAGAGAATTGTTTTTCCTGTGTTTTCCAGTTTCTGGAAACTGCCTGTGTTCCAGAAACTGCCTATATTCCTTGGCTCGTGATCCCTTCCTACATGTTCACAGTCAGCAATGCAGGATCTTCTCTCCTCTTTGACCTTCGCTTCTGTCCTTACATCTTCTCTCTATGACTCTGACTCTCCTGCATCCCTCTTACAACGATCCTTGTGATTACGTTGGATCCACCTGAATAATCCAGGCTACTCTCCTCATATCAAGATCCTTAACTTATTTACATCTATGAAGTCCCTTTTACTGTGTAAGATCATTTTCACAGGTTCCAGGGATTAGGAAGTGAACAGCATCCTACTCAGGAAGGAGGCTTGTTGAGTTATAGAGATCCCAGATTAGGAAACTTGGGTGCATCACACCAGTGGGTGCAGGGGGCAGGGGATGCACCTCAAAAGAGTCAGGAGAATGTGGCTCAAGTGAGAGTTCTCAGAGGACTTGCAAGATACCCCATCGGTGTGTCCCAAGAAGCATACAACATCTGGACCTCTCCCCCACAGAGGTAAGGATGTTTAATTCCAATAGGTCCTAACAAGTCAAGGCTTCCTTTAGTCTATCTTCTCTTCTCATGACCCTGGAAGAAGGGGTATAAATTTGGGTTTGGAGTAAAGAACAAGGAGGTTTGAGAAAGCAAAAGAAACCCTGCCCCTGAGGTAGGTTAGGCCTAAATCAACAGGAAGGGAGAAGCTGTGAGTTAAATGTGAGATTGAAGTTTTGATTTAGACAACACTGAAACTTTCATTACCCCAATATGAGTCTTCATTAACAAAATGTAACTGTTATGATGTTGGAAAAGTATGAATTTTGCCTGCGAGGCAACCAAGGGGTAGGGAGAAAAGACCCAACAGAGCATGTTTGAAGAGTAAGGTTGGAAAATAACTAAGCCCTTTCTTATTTGTACAACACAAATTTCAGTCTATTCAACAAAGTGTTTAAAATAATATTTTTTTGTACATTCATTGCACATGTAGCCAGGTCATTAGCTTTTGTAAAATATTTTTCTGTCTCTGATTTCTGTGTGCTCCTGACTAGAAACACTCTATATGCTGCCCCAAGCCCATGTATGGAACAGCAACCTGCTCCTTCCAGATTCACATTCACTCCTAATTATTCAGAGCATGCCTAATTCTCCAAATGTATTAACTGTCACTGGATTGACACCTTCTATGTTGTTCAGTAGTTGTTACACTGGCTTCTAAATTATTTCAGCTTGGCATTACAGAGATAATCTGTCACTAATGCAAACTTGTGTATTTACAATATTAGAATCGCTGTCGTTATTTTTTCATTACTACTGTATTTTCTGTCTCCCTCATTACCATATGTATTGTTTCATTCTTTACGTTTTGAATACTGTTACTGCTAAGACTGTCAGTGAAGCATTCTGAGATAATGACACTGTGAGAAGAGAATTATCTAAATATGAATCTTCCTGCTCATGCTCAAATAAATTATTGTCTAACGCTTCAGATGCTTCTCTGTGTCCTCATTAAGATACTCAGCCTAGGGGAATGATGGAGCATTGGCTGCCTTTGTCTAAGTGTTAGGTAACAGCTAGCAAGGAGCAGCTGGAGGGGAAATAAAGCAGGGCCCCTGCCCAGTGCAATCTAATAAAGAACTTAAAACAGGAGGCTAGAAACAAAAGGGAGACATGTCGGACCCATTGATCCAGCAGTCCTGAGCCCAGTCAGATAAGATTGCCAGGCATTCCAAACATTACAAGCAAAACTATGATAGCACAGGCAGAGGGGAGCCCTTGAAATTCTGTGTGTATCATTTCCACTAGCTGAGAATGGAATCCTTTGTGACTGTCCCAAGGTCTGGAAGGGAGAGGAGAAGGGAAGAACCTAGAAACCGGCTAAAGAATATAATGCCTGAACCCCAATAGTCAGAGCATTCAGATTAGCTGAGTGCCTACTTGTAGCCGGGTGCTCAAGTGTATAAAACAAACTTAGTAACAACTTTAATTCCTCTAAACATGGGGCATTCAGATTAGCCGAATGCTTGCTTGCAGCTCTATGCCTGTGTGTTTCAAAAATAAACTTGCTATTTCATTTCCACTCTACCTTCTGTCTCTCACCTGAATTCTTCTCTTGCAAGCACAGCAAGAGCTAAGAAGGGGGCAGCCCCCTGACTTGGGTGTCCCCAGTAACGTAAGACCCTCGAGTACAGAAACAAAACTAGAGATGGAGAAAATGAATCAGACTTGAGGTGAAGGACTTCGCTGTGATAGGAACAGGGAATGTAAAAATAGCCAATGAAATGTGTATTCAACAGCAATAGCCTTGAAAAAGAATAATATTTGAGAATCTGAAGGTAAAACAATGATTGAGATAAATATAAAATATTTTAAGTGTTTTGTTTTGATTCAGAGATTTCCTGTTCTAAAATCAGACAATTGCCAGGGGGCTTTAACCAGTGCCCAGGCTTTAAGTACCAGCTATGTTTATATTATTTCTATCTCTGGCCACTTCATTGAGCTGCAAGTTCAAATATCCAATTTAAAAAATTGGAGATCAACCCTGACTGGTGAGGCTCAGGGGATCGAGTGCCTACCTGCGAACCAAAGGGTTGCTGGTTCCATTTCTGGTCAGGACAGATGCCTGATTTGTGGGCCATGTCCCCAGGTGGGGGTGTATGAAAGACAGCCAGTTGATGTATCTCTCACATTGATGTTCTCTCCCCCTCTTTCTTCCTCCCTTCCCATATCTCTAAAAATAAATAAATAAAAATCTTTTTTAAAAATTGGATATCTATACCAATTGTCTATTGGCATCTCAAACTTAATGTGGCTAACATCAAAATCTTTTATCCCCCAAAATCTCTTTGTCCCCTCTGTCCCTTATCAAACAGTCTCAATACTCGCCATCACCACATACTCTACAAGAACCAGGGATTTCCCTGACTCATCTCTTACTGTCACTTCCACATCTACAGTTTTTGCCATGTGTAATGCACACCCATGTTTTGTGTGCATTATCCATGGGATTATTATATTCATGGTATGTAATCATTACACCCATGTATAATGAGCATCCTTACCTTTCCCTCAAAAATTTGGGCAAAAAAGTGTGCATTATACATGACAAAATATGGTAATTGATCACGTCTTGTGGATTCATCTCCAAAATCCATCCTGAATCCATCCACTTGTCTCCATCTCTGCTGAGACCATGCTTATCCAGGAAACCATCATCTCCTAATGGGTACCACCTCCTAACAGAAAGGCCAGCTCTCTTGCTGCTCTGCCACAGCAGCCAGAGTAAACTTTACAAGATGTGCATCACTACCCAGCTTAAATCCCTAGTGTCTTCTCATCACACTTAGAATGAAATCTACGCCCCCAACTGTGGCCTGCAAAGCCCTGAATGGCCTGCTGTTGCCCAGCTGTTGGATCAATTCTCTTCTCACTTCTCCAGCCACACTGGAATTCTTCCAGGTCATTTCTGCCCATGCTTCCCACACATGCTGAATCCTCGTTCCAGAGTATTCTGTTCCCAGATTTATGCATGGATAAATAACCATTTTTACTCACTCAAGTCTCTCAACTTCCTCAGAGAAGACTTTCAACTCTCCAGCCACTCTCCCTAGTATCTAGAGCTCATCCTTCAAGGTATTTTTCACCCTCTGAAAGTGTCCAGTCTATTAATTTGTTCGGTTGTCTATATCTGTCTTATCTCACTAGACTACAAGGTCCATGAGGGCAGGAATCTCGCCTTTCTTTTTCTCCATTGCATATGTAGGGTCAAGAATGGTGTCTGGCTCATAGCAGACCCTCCATAAGTATTCATAAATGAATGAATGCCCTCCAGAAATATTCATAAATGAATGAAACAAATGAATGGACAAATTACTCGTGAGTGAGTGCTAGAGGCCCACACTGCCCGTCTTCTTAGATTGCTCAATAGTATTGTTCCTGGCTATTTCCTGCATATTTGGGAGGATCCAAATTGGAGGCTCAATGTCCATGTAGTGATAGGTCCTCAGCGCTTTTCACAGAGCCAGCATCTCAAGCTCTGCTCAGCCACTTCATGCCTCACCTGTTATCATCAGAGTGAGAGATCTGTGTCCCAGCTTCTGTTCCAGTGTGGGGAAGACCGCCCCGTTCTCACTGCTATTGGAGCCCAGAGCCTCCCCTCTTGGAATGCTTCTCTTTGGCAAAATCATCTCTCCTGACTTTTTTCTACAGATTTCCCAGCCATGGACAAACTAAACTTTTTTTCCTCAGGTACCGCCAAGAACACTATGTTTACTGGAAAGAGAAATTTCTCACTTCCAATACTATTTCTTCAATATGTTGTGGATTCAGCAAAGAGTTTAGCCACACATTTTTTGTTTATTTTTGAGAGGGGTTAGATGAAGGAGGAAAAGTGAGTGGTAGAATTTGCCTCAAAAAATGTTTCTCAAAGCCCTACTTAACATTCTTGACAGGAACCAAAATCTCATTTTAATGCCGAAAACAAACAACAGAAAAAGTGTGCCCTTAACTCCTAAGGCCAGTGTTGCCTGCTTACAACCCATCTGTCTACCCATGGATGGAATAAAACGTAAAAACAGTAAATAATCAATTCTGTCTTCTACAACACTAGCAAGACCCCAGAGGAAGGTAGATAAAGAAGAGTTATTGAACTGTTTTCTTGGGGGAAAATGTAATCCTAAATCATACTTCTGAAGTTCAAAGAGTAGATCAGAAGATGCTTTAGTAATGTTTGCAGAACAGTTTATATTATAATATTAGTAATACAGAATAATAATATAGACTCTCTGATGATGTTGTAGATACAAATTTGTTCAACAACAACTTACAAATCTGTAAACTTTCTAAAGAGGTTAATTTAAGCAAGAAGTATGACTAATCATGTGCTTTTCAAGCAGATATAAATTGTTTTGCAATAGAATTACTGTTACTAGAATTCATATTTAGTTTAATAATTACTATGCACCAAAAACCATTGTATGTGTTTTCCATGTATTTACTTCTGTACCCCTTAAATCCCTTATGAGATGGATAACAATGTATATCTATCTTCAACAGATAAAGAAACAGAAGCACAGAGTTTAATCCACTGTCCACTGGTACTCAGCTCTCAGTAATGAGCTCAGTTTAAAACCCAGGCTGTACTTTCTCTAACCACCAAACTATGCCACCTGTATGTTACTATCAGTGGTAGTAAATGGTGACATTTATTGAGCCCTTCTATTGCTCCATGCACTATGAAATGTACATTGCAGGTATTTTTAAACCTCCCCAACAATCCTGAAGTGAAGAAACTATCATTATAACTATCAGTTAACATTGATGATGGTATGATTTTTATGGAAAGTTCCTCCCATAGTGCTCACTGCTGGAAACAACTCTTATGTTTACTTAAATTTTGCAAAACATCATTGGCTCCAGGCAGCTCAGTTCACACCTCTTTCTTCAGTAGCCCCACACAAAGGTCCAGAATTTCCAGCTATAAGCCATTTCCTCTCTTTTTTGATGTGACCTCTATTTTTTGCATCTAGAAAAACTAACTCTTTTGTTCTTAACTGAGTCAGGCATAGTCTTAAAATCATGCTTGTCAATCTTCTAGTAGTGCAAGCCTGTCCGTGAGGTTACGTTTCTCATTCCAACCCAGCATTAGGGCTGAATGCCCCAACAGAAAGCCTATCCCCACCAACAAAGCTCAGTAATAGCTCAATCTGTGAGGGCTATAAATCAAAAAATATTAATCCCTTCTTTGGCTCAATTAATTGGACCACACCACAGAAACACCAGCAAAGGCCTTTCATAGACTCTAGTCAGTGGATCCTTTTCAAAATGAAGCCTATGATACTCTATTAGCCCACAAGTAACCAATGAAAGGCAGACATCAATTTTACTGGAATAGTAGAGAAATCTCTGGAGCCAACAGCAGAGAATTGGGAGCTCCATCAAGCAGCAGTAATAGGGTAATTTGGCAACACTTACCATTAATAAAACATGCATGCATAATTATGGAAGTGAACTATTAAGTACTAAAATTGGGACTTGTTAATCACAATCAAATGAGTTAACACCAATTACTTATGATACGCTAGGCACTGTTCTAAACATTCTAAATGCATGCTTTCATAATAATACACAAGGGGAGATACTATTATTATTCTCACTTTACAGATCAGTAAACTGAGGCTTAGATAGGCACAGTAAATCATCTAGGATTGTGCATCCAGTAAGCAGCAGAGCCAAGTTTTGAGCCCAAACACCCAGAACCCCATATGTTTTTAGTCTTCTGTGTTTTGTCAACGTTCAGTTGCATAGAATCGTAACACAGTGCAGGCTGACCACACTGAACCCTATGCAGTTCCTGCAGCACAGTAGACAGCTCCTCACCTGGGCACCTTTGCCCATGCAGCTCCCTTTGCCGGGGACACCTACTTTTGCCAACTTCCTTTTTACTGAGATGCAGCTTAAGTGTCGCTTCGGTAAGGTTGTCACTATGACAGCTGTCCCGCCCCAGGATTCTGCCTATGTCATGGTTCGATGCCTGTCTTCTGGCTTAAAAGTACATGATCCGCTGTGAATAAAAAAGAAAAATGAAATCAAATAGGCAACCTGGGACTGCACACAGTGAGAAGGAGAACACCACTAATTCAGAGCTACCATGGTCTTATACAGAAAAAACAAATTCACATTCACCCGCCTGTGGTTAAGCACCTTTGATTTACTGAGTTGCTGAACTGCCAGATAATGTTTATGCTGTTTGCCTGTTGTACAAGGGCTTAGGGCTGAAGCTCTCCTGAGATAGGCCTCATTGTTTATTTATTAGATCCTTTTGACAATTTATGGCTATTCCTTTTTCAGTCCAATTTAATTGCAGAAAACCAAAAAGAGTCAAATTATAAAGAGAAGCTAAAAGATATTTTCCTTTCCTGGTGTAGGAGGAAAGCAACTGTATGGAGTTCTCGGGATAATAAATAACTTCTCCACCTCCTGCATTTCTTGGCAGGCTTGTGAAATATTTATTGCATTTCTTTCCAAAGGCTTAAAAGTATCTTTCCCCTCCAGAGAATATTATTCTGTGACCCAACGCATGTCCTACTGTTGCCGACTTCAGCTGTGCTTCCATCTCCTGCCCCCTTGCCTGACCCCTGTCTTTCAATGCTGCCTTTGGGTTAACTTCTTCTGACAATTTCTGTTGCCTTTTGTTTAAGCTGTTACACTCCATATGTCTCCTCTTTCTTTGATGTGGTCCAGAACATATTATAGAGCACAGAACACAAACTCTGCAGTGTAATAGTTCACCAAGGAATCTTTGCACTATTCTACCTGATTGAGTTCTTAACACAACTCTAAAGAAATGAAAAACATCTAGACGAAGAGAGGGAGAAATCCCCAATGTATATCCCTTCTATGTGTAAAGAAACTGCACTGCAGATGCAAATGGCTACTTTTAACCAGAAATGTTAGAGCAAACAGCCATTGTGGATAATAAACCCAGTGACCAAAAGCAGACAAGCTGACCATTGATAATCAGTTAGTGGGCCTGATTTGGGATTGGCCATTAAATTTGGAATTCAATGGCAAATTGATCCAAAGAAGATTTTTTTAAGAATTAAAAGTGAACAGAGTTAGGAAATATTTTCAAAAATTTTTCATCCATCATCACCCAATTTATAAGGACAATTAAGCAACATCAAGAAAATTGTCCATTTTGAGTCAAGCTCATAGTTTAAGAGAAGAAAATAAAATAAAAAATGTTCAACTGTCTCTGCAATGGACTTTAGTAAATGTTGAAAATGAAACAGATTGCTCAACTGAAAATTAAATATTATCACAGTATTTGTAATTTTGGTTTTGCATAGAAGAGAGTGAAAAAAACAGAAAAGGGAGAAAATACAAAGAGATACGGGGAAGGAGAGAGAAAGGAAAAAAAAACAACAGGCTACATGGGGTCAAAAGACCGTGTTCAGTTCAGACTGTGCAGCTGAGCTGCAGAACATCTGCAAGTGAGAGGCCCAACCTCCGTGACCAAGCTGGCGCATCGGCGAGGCAAGGCTAATTAGGACCATCTACCTTCCCCACCTACAAAGCATAGTTCATACTAATTAACTTGAACATTTTGAACAGCCTGTGCTGTAAACACCAAAAGGTGAAAAGGGTATTTCTTAGTTGTTAGCAACTACCTGTGAAATTATTTCCATTGTCAGAAGGACCAATACCGATCTGCCCCTGGGAGAGGACCTCCCAGCCTTCACACTGACCATTATGTTTCATGTTTCCAAAGAGAAGTGTTCCTCACCCCATCCCTATTTCTTCCTTTGTCTCCTTCATTCTTTGTCATTTTTCCCTTAAATATTCCTGTTCTCTTTTGTAAGATTGTCACTATCTTCTATGATTTTATTCTTTTTAATTTTTTATTTATTGGTTTTAGAGAAAGAGAGGAAGGAGGGTGAGGGAAAGAGAGAAAGAGAAGGTGGGAGAGAGAGAGAGAGAAACATCAATTTGTTGTTCCACTTATTTATGCATTCATTGGTTTATTTTTGTATGTGCCCTGACTGGGGATCAAACCTACAACTTTGGCATACTGGGACGATGCTCTCTAATCAGCTGAGCTACCTGGCCAGGCTATGATTTTATTTTTAATCCTCTAATAGCCAAAAGCCAATGATAGCAAAATTCAGTGGGACTTCCTCCACATTCTCCCTACCCCACCCTATGCCACAACAGATACCTCATGTCTCATTCTTCTCTTAACACACTAAACCATATTTTCCAGTCATGATACATTAGCAAATAGAAGACTTAATGCCTTCATTCTCTGATCATCTCTACCAATCCCCTGAAACAGATTAATATAGATGCATTTTTTAATATAGCATGGTGTCTAATTGTGGACAATTGAAAAGAAGAGCACTTGAAAATCAATTTTAAAATAATGTTCTGTTTTGTGTTTTAATGACTACTCACAAAAAAGGGGGCACTAAAGAGTTAGATTTATTTAAAGTAAATAAGTCATGAAGCTATTTCATCAGATAAGTCCTTGCGTTGCCTCTGACACTCCTGTTTTCCTCCCCGTCAAGTGCTTGTGAAGAGCGGTTCCGCTCTGCCTGCAAGACGTTACCTTCTCCAACTTCTGAGCAGTTACTACAGTCTTGCTTTTTTAAAGGTTGGGTTATATATCTAAAGTGTACTGCCAAGTTATTAGTTCAGTTTTTGAACCAGAACAAGTTACTGAACAAATTACTGAAGGGGACGGGAAAAAATTTTGGAAAATGACCTAACCAAAGGTAAATTAGGATAGGCCAAACTAAAAATCACACCTGTATCTATGGTATGTAGCCTTGGAAAGTAAGTTGGAGAAAACCTGAAAATTATTTAAGCTCTTCCATCTAGAGATGGAATGCTTTTTAAATGTCATTATCCATTTATCAGTTTTATTCTGTTACAAAAATTAAAATTTACCTGTGAGTCAACCTTTAATTATGGATTTGACTATTCTGTGCCAGGCACTATGGTAGTTGCTGGGACTAAAGCAATGAAAAGTTACTCTTTTACCACAAGTGCTTATAGTTTGGGCAATGTGAAAAGACAAGCACCTGAACTATTTCAATGCTGTACACAGGAAGCATGCTTATGAGTGTGTCTTGATGACCTACCTCTGAGTCACAGAGGTAGGAGGTATTCAGGCGGAGGGATGGCAGGCTAAAAAAAGACATACTGCCACATGTCAGTGAAACTGCAAGTACTTTTGGTACAATTAGATCATAAGTGTGGCAGCTCACAAGCACAGAGCTACAGAAGAAGGCGAAGAACAGAGCATGAAGGGCCCTAAATGACATGGGAACAAAAAGACTGCAGGCAATGGCAGGCCATGCTCATGTGTAAGCAGTGGAGTGATAGCATTTTGTCAGAGTTCCACTTTAGAAAGATCGCTCCGGCTGCAGTATGAAAGACCTACGTGAGAGAGACTGTACCTTGAACACAGTGTAGCCCAACAGATTTATACTGAATCCTCTCTAAAATGTATAAAAAATGTAATAAAAATGGGATGAAGCCAAAAGAACAAAAAAAAGTAAAAAACAGAACAAGGAAAAACAATTGACCTTTGAATGATGGTAAGTCAAAGGAAGAGTATTTAAGCAGCGCAGAGAAAACTGAGTCTGAGGGCCTACAGGGTGGGGTGTGAATGAGTGTCTGACTGAATCTCAGAGGGAACACTAGACTCAGAGAATAAAGACTCCGGGTACCTGCGATGGTGAGGGAGAATGGTGTGACTTAAAATAGGAGGATCGAGTGAAAACTTTTATGAAGAGTAATTAGTTCTCAGGTTTCCTCATCAATCTGTTCTCAATCTGGAAGAAGACCAGATGTTTATTCTGTAACAAAATGGAAGTAGAAATGGAATTTCTCTAAAACCAGCACCACATGATTTAGGAAAGGGTAGGCATAAGATGTCATTCAGAAAACAGAACAAGTCAGTGAAATTCTACATCCTGAATAATGAGAGCACTCCAGTTTGATTCACAGAATACTGGAAAACAGACCTCTCTCCAGAAAAATTAGCCAGCCTAGAGGAAGAAATGCAGACATTGACAGTTGTGATGTTGGAATGAATTGGTCAAGTTTCCCTCAATCATCCTACCATAAAACCAACTAAATGACAAACATCTCCTTCCACAACACCCACATATATACACATAAACACACAAATGACACAGCTTTCATGTGGCTTTTATTGCCTCAATCTTAAGTATAAACAGAAAGGCAGAAAAACTAGACATCCAGACATGTAAGAGAAGCCTCCTACATGAAAGGCAGAAAGACAGAGACAAAAGAAAAAAAAAAAGAAACAGGAAGGCAGAGACAAAAAAGGAAAGACAAGAAGAAAGAAAGAAAAAGGAGCTAAAGGAAACATAATTAATAAAGAAAGAATAAGATCATGAAATCCCTCAAAGGAAGATTCTATAATGTATGTCTTCAGGAAGATAAGAAATGACGCATCCATGAAATAAGAAATGAATTTATAAAAGTGAGATAGGGACAATAAGAAAAAAAAAGTCTGAAAAGTAAGTAGAGTAAAAGAGTTGAAAGATAAAGCTGGAGCTCTCTCCCAAGTAAGAAACACACATGCATGCACCATGCGAGGGGAGAAAAAGAAAAAATGAGACAAAGATAAATTCAGTAGGTCCTATATTTGAATTACATGAATATCATGGAATACAGAGGGAATTAAATTAGAGATATAATATAATAGTATTTTCCAGAAGTGAAGAACATGCATTTCTAGACTGAAAGTATTATAGAATGCTCTGAAAAATAGCAGGAAAAGACCCAACCAAGTTAGATTATTGTATAATTTCAGAACAACAGAGATATAAAAAAATTCTTACCTCCTCCTGAGAAGGAAAAATAAGTCACAAGGAATTTGTAACAGCAATGCTATAATCTCATTTATATGTGGAATCTAAAAAAGTAGAACTCACAGAAGCAGAGAGTAGAATAGTGGAGAGTAGAATAGTGGTTTCCAGGGTTCGAGTGTGGACAAAATGGGGAGATGATGGTCAAAGGGTAGAAAGTTTCACTTATGCAAGATGAATTAATTCTGGAGATCTAGTGAACAGAATGGTGACTACAGTTAATACTGTATTGTATAATTGAACTTTGCTAAGAGAGTAGATCTTCAATGTTCTCATAAATAAAGTAGCTTTGTGAGGTGATGGATATGTTAATTAGCTTGATCATTTAGTAATGTAATGTACACCAAAACATCACTATGTTGTGCATGTTCTATATATACAATTTTTATTTGACATTCATATCTCAATAAAGCTGGGTTAAAAAAAGAAAAGCAATGCTAGAAGCAAAAGAAAAAAAATGGTAACAATGAGAGCCAAAATCAATGAGGCTTAAAACAGAAAAATAATAGAAAAAAATCAATGGATTTAAATAATTCTTTGAGATCATAATTGATAAGCCTCTATCAAAGAAAAATAGAAAGAAGACATAAATTTCCAATTATCAGGAGCGATATCATTACAGATAATACACTTATTAAAAGGATAATGAAATATTATAAACAACTTTACACTAATAAATACAATGACCTGGTTGAAATAAACACATGAAAAGATGTTCAACACCATTAGTCATTTAGGAAAGTAAAATCTAAAACCACAATGTGATACCAGTTTTCATACCAAGTGTTGCTGAGAATATGAAGCTGTTGGAATTCTAACTTATGACTGAGGAACAATTTGGCAGTTTCAAAAAAAGTTAAACATACATCAGCCTTACAACTCAATCATTCTATTCTTTGGCATTTACCCAACAGAGATCAAAGTAACTATCTATACAAACACTTATCCACAAAAATGTTCATAGTAGCTTTTTTGTAATGGCAAAAAATTGAAAATGACCCAAATGTTCATCAACAGATAATAGATACACAAACTGTAGTGTATCCGTGCAATGGAATATTATTCAGCAACAAAAAAATGAGCTACTGTTATATGCAATAAGATAGACGAATCTCTAAATAAATAGGAGTGAAAAAGAACCCAAACCAAAAGATATATATAGCATACGATTCCATTTATACAAACTTCTAGAAAGCACAAACTAATCTATAGTGACATAAGGCAAATTAGTGGTTTTCTGGGGATTGACAAGGTGGATGGGGCAGAAGGAAGGGATTACATGGGGACTCAAGAAAATTTGTGGATAATAAATATGTTTAATTTCTTGATGGTGGCAATACTTTCACAGGTATATAAATATGTCAAAATTTACCAAATTGTGCATTTTAAACACATGCATTTTATTGTATGCCAATTTACTTTTAAAAGGTTTTTAAAACTTAAAAAGAGAAAAAGAAAATTGAGTGGAAAATTTCGATTAGGAAAGGATGAATCTCAAAATGGAAAGAACAGGGAGCTGTGGCAATAACCAAACTAAATATAATGTTGCCCTATACTAAGGGTTTGACAGATGGATTGAAGAGAACTAGACAGATTTGAAAACATTAATTGAAGTTTAGCAACCAGGACTGGGTATTTTTGTCTGGTGGGATGGTGTGAAAACATCTGTGAAGTATGATTCCAAGATGGCGACCTGGATTCCTAATTGCTGGAGTATCAGTGGAGGGGCAAGACTAGGCAGGAAAACATCATGACATTAGTTGTCAGTGGACTGAACTTGAGATATACACATATGGAAATACCCAAAAGAGAGCTGTGATATGAGTCTGAAATTCCAAAAGGTGAGTCAGAGTTGTAAATTTTCAGCAAATAGATGAACATTGAAGCAGAGTGTTAACTGGTTACATCACCTATGAGTGAGTTAAGATATAATTTAAATGTGGGGCCCTAAACCCTGAGAAATACTGATAGTGTGTGGCTGGGCAGAGAAAAGGGTCTCATAATGTAAACAGGTATTTATTGTGATAATCTGACCCTCAAAATATATGCTTGGAAATTATAATTCATCAGTCAGAGAAATTTCAAATGACCAAAAAAAATCAAAGTCACTGTGAGCTGGTAGACATTCTGGTTGTTTGTTGTGAGAATTCTTTGATGGACATTTAGGCACGCAGACAATTAAAAAAAAAACCACGGTAACATTTGCACTTTAAAGAAACTGCGTAAACGGCCCTTGTTTAGACTTTACACTAATTGTGGCCGTTACAACCATGTGGTTAAGGAGAAAATTGGCAGTATTCCACATGGCATTTTTAGCCTCATAAATTTGAAATGAGAGACATTTTCAACCATATTGCTGCTAATTTTTAACCTGCCCACACCAGGTATAATATTTCATGCTATGTTTATCTAACATTCCTGGAGTTATTAATATCAGCTTTGACTGGAACCATTATAATAACCCGAGATTGTTCTTCATATTTCCTGAAATAGAAAAAAATTAAGTGAAAGACATATATGAGTAAATGTGCTATTAAGTTTTTGTGAGAGATATTACATGAATCATACTCTGTGGAGCAGAAAGCTAAGTTTTGGTCTAAATACAAAATCATAAATAAAAATGCAAATGAATGATTAGTAATACACTATGCATTAACTACCAGAAAAATACATCCAGTAAAGCTCTTACATTTCACTCCAGGAAGGTCCTAATCAGATGCCATTAACTCCTATTTTAGAAATTTCTAACAAGCTTGGTTAACTGGTTTACTGCCCAAAAGTAAATTGGAAGTAATAAGCTAGCTGCAGATAAGCCCTTAATTGAGACAAGCACGTCAATGGCAGCAAGCTGTGATGACAGATAGAGAGGAATGTGAAAGAAAAAAAGCCTTAGAAAGCAGAAATCAGAACTCCAAGTAGACCAGTTTATAACCATTTAGTGAAGAGTAAGCAATTTGCTATATTTCATTAGGATCTGATGGTAGTAGCTCTATGCCATAACTAACAACCATAATATAGTAGTCCCCCAAAGGTTAAGCATAGTAATATCATGAGAAATTCACTTTTAAAAAGATTTTAATAGAGTTAAAATCAGTTAATAATATGATTCCATTGGGTTTTTTTTTTTATTTTCTCATTTGTTTGTTTTTAATTCTCACCTGAGGACATTTGTTTCACTGCTTTTAGAGAGGAAGGGACAAAAGGCAGAGAGAGAAACATTGATGCAGGAGAAAAGCATTGATTGGTTGCCTCCTGTATGCACCTGGACTGGGGACTTGTACCCAGTGCCCTGACCAGGGATCATAGGTGTTTGGAAAAGGGGTCTCATGCATCCGGAGCCAGACAGGGGATCAAACCTGCAACCTAGGTATATGTGCCGACAGGAAATTGAACCCACAACCTTTCAGTTACGGGACACTGCTCCAAGCAACTGAGCCACACAGGCCAGGACATGATTCCATTGTTTATAAATTTCGTTTATGCAAAGTAGTTTATTTTCCAGTAATAAATGTTCCCCTTTGAAATAAAACCCATTCGTAAGAAGAAAGAATCTCTTTAAAGACCATTCATGACTTCAAATATAAAGTACTTGTTAATCGACCACCAGTATATTCCCTTGTGTCATTTGGAACTTCTTAACTTCCATCTCTTGTCACAAAGCACAATTGCTCTAGCCCCTGTGAGATTATTCATGAACATTGAGAGTAACTATAGACACTTGAATTCATCTTTGTATCATGTGCCCTCCAACCACACTCTGCAGTCCTAACATGTAGAAAGTGCTGAATAAAGGAAGAAAAAAGACTTATAATACCCACACCTACCTCCTTTATTCTTTTAGTGACAATAACTAACAGTGTCAAAACCTACATTTGTATAACACTGTAAAAAGGCAAATCCACACTGAAAAATCATTAAATATGATTTAATTCCAAATTCCAAATTAACTAGAAAAGAACCTCAGTTAAAATGGGTAAATGGATGAAAGTCTGAATTATTAAATATCCTTAAGGAATTATAGTGCAGACAGGAGGTAATGTTGCCTATTAATGAATTTTCAGAATGCATAATTAAAATTATTTGTTATTGTAATATCAATTATATGACATAGTAATTTTATAGTATTAAGGTGGTTTGTAATTTGTATTTCATGTAAGGCTTAGAACAAAGTTTTAATTTAATATGCTTCTTTACCAAATATTTTTTAGTTTGTAATGAACTGATTTAAAAATCAATGAAAGACCTTAACAGATACCTTGCCAGAGAATATATTCAGAAATAAGCATATGAAAAAATGCTCAGCATCACATGTCATTGGGGAAATGCAAATTAAAACAATGAACTTCCGCTAGATATCTATTAGAATGACTGAAATCCAAAACATTGACAACACTGAATGCTGGCAAGGATGGGGACCAACAGGAACTCTCATTTATTGCTGGTAGGAATGCAAAATAGCACAGATTGTTTGGCAGTTTCTTATAAAACAAATCATAATCTTACTGTATGGTACAGCAACTGTACTTCTTGGTATTTACACAGATTAAGTTGAAAACTTACATCCACACAAAACCTGTGCACAGATATTTATAGTAGGTTTATTCATAATTGTCAAAACTTGGAGGTGACTGAAATGTCCTTCAGTAAGTAAATGGATATATAAACTGTGATACTTCCAGATAATGAAATATTATTCAACACTAAAAATAAATGAGCTATCAAGCCATGAGAAGACATGGAGGAAATTTAAATGCATATTGCTAAGAGAAAGATTCAAACTAAAAAAGGCTACTTGTTATATGATCCCAATGGTATGACATTCTGGAAAAAGTAAAACTATGGAGACAGGAGAGAGATTAGTGGTTGCCAGGAGGTAGGGGGAGAGAGAGATGAATAGGCAAAGCACAGATGTTTTTTAAGGCAGTAAAACTTTAGGAGAAAAAATCAAACTAATTCCTAAGGAGATGTTAAATCTAAAAGTTAAATCTAGAAAGCAAATTCGCTAACGGACCAAAATTTTTTCAAGTTTAATGAAAGCTATAAACACAAGAATCAGTGAATACCAAGAACAGGGAACATGAGGAAATGCCACCAAGTTATATTATAATCAAATTGGCCAAACCAAAAATAAAGAGAAAATCTTAAAAGCAGGCAGAGAATAAAGACACATTGTACATGAAAGATAAGGCTGAAAGCAGATTTCTCATCAGAAACAATGAAAGCAAGACAACACTTAATCAACATTTTAAAGTTCTAAATAATAGCCCATCAACCAAGAAGTCTATGCTTAGCAAAAATATTTCTTTTAAATGAAGGTGCTGAGAGAATTAATCATGAGCAGACTCTAACTATAAGAAATGTTAAATGAAGTCCTCTAGGCAGAAGGAAAATGATACCACATGGAAATGTGGTTCTATAAAACAGAATAAAGAGCACCAGAATTTAAAAAAACAGATATATGTACATATATATGATTGTAGTTATTATTTAAATTATTAAAGGTAACTGCTTAAGCAAAATAATAATGTTAGGGCTTCTCGTATATGTCTACGTGAATAACCATACGACAGTGAATGAAGTGAATTGTATGACAGCAACAGCATATAGGCCAGGAGAAGGGAAATCAGAACATATTATCGTATGGTGAAATGGCACAATGTGATTTGAAAATAGGCTATGATGAGTTAAATTATGTACTCTAAACCCAAAGGTGACAGCTAAAATAACAAAACAGTTATCACTAATGAACCAACAAAGGAAATAAAATGAAATCATTTTTTAAAATACTGAGTTAATGTAAAAGAAGATAATAATAGAGGGAAAGGGGAGCAACAAATATATGCCATAAACAGAACACATATAGCAAGATAGTATATTTAAACCCAACTACATTTTCAATGACATCATGTAAATAATCTAAGCACCTTCACTAAAGGCAGAAATTGTCATATTGGACAAAAATGTAAGACAACTATATGCTGTCTCCAATAAATCATTTTTAAATATAAAGATGCAAACAGATTAAAAGTGAATAGGTCTTTTTAAATGCCATGCTAGCATTAATCAAAAGAAATATGGAATGACTATATTGATACTAGACAAGATAGATTTTAGAGCAAAGAACATTCAGTAGAGCTAAAGAAAATCATTTCATAAAGGAGCCAATTAATCAAGAGGATGTAAGAATCTTAAGCATTATTCACCTTATCTTAGAGCTTCAAAATACATAAAATAAAACCTGGTAGAACTGCAAAAAGAAACAAATAAATCCAACATTTCAGTCAGACATTTTGCAACCCCTCTTTCAATAATAGATAGAACAAGTAGAAGGGCAATAAGGACATAAAAGATTTGAACAATGCTATCAAACTTGATCAAATTGATATTTATAAAGCACTTCACCCAACATCAAGAAAATATATTCTGAGTTGTTGAGAACTGCATCTTTCTGCATATTCAAGTGAGAGATTATTTGTGTCATTTGGGATATGAAGTGAGGAAAAGAGTGGGTAACATGCAGGGAAGTTGGAAGTCAGGGGCTGACTTGGAAAATATGGCCGAGGAACTTTACAAGGTCGGGAAATGTAATATTACATTTCAAGCAATCTGTATTATACATGCCCCTTCCCTTCACTGAGTAACTCCAAGCCTCGGTGACTGTCTTGTATTTACAGCTGCCTCTTGTGAGGAGTATGCGGGAAGGAGGACCTAGAATAAAGGAGAAAGAAAGAGCTCCACATCTGATTTGAAGCCAGGGCAGAGATAAAGAAGAAGCGTAATGAGAATTCAACAAAAGCAGGAAACTGAGTCCGAAGTGACTAGCACAAATATATTTGCAGAAATCCTGAGAGCATTGGATTTGCCATAAAACAGAGTTACAGGATTTGACCTGACCTTATTCCAAAAGCTTAGGAGCAGAGTGATCCAAATGAACATCTGTGTTACATTTTTCTCCCCATCCCCCAGTCACAAGAGAAAAGAAGCAGCATAAATTTACTCCTCTGTCATAATGAACAATTCCAAAGCCCTCCTCCTAGGAGGCAAAAGTGGCACTCTCTAGTTTGTGAGCCACACCAACAACCTCACCCTAGTAGAGAAACAAAGATGAGGAAAAAGTTCAGGGTAACTGCAGAGAGGGAGATCAGACAAATAGGCAAGGACTTACTTCCCAGGGTGGGCCTGAAGGCTAATCCCCAGCTGCTCACGTATTTCTGTCCCCACATATTGTTAACTGATAGCATATAGGAGCAAGGAAATGCAGATCAAACCCTCTTTTTGGCTTACTAATATAGGCAGGGGATAACACAGAACATGAGCTTCAAGATAAGTCATAGCATATTCAAACTCTGTTTTAAAACATCTTCATAGAGAAGAGGGCTTGGGGGCTCAGTCACCTAAGGGAGTTCAATAAGGATATTTGACAGCATTGAGTGCAGTTGAATTTTTGAGAGGTACTGCTTCTTGACACTCCTCATCAGTTCCCATTGGTCAGTCTCCTTTTGAAAGTTAAAAAGTTCCCTGGTCTCATAGCTTGGACCACAGGGTGTCTGTGCAAAGAACATCTACAGCATCCCAGGCCCCACCCTCAGCAACTGCAGTGGGACAGAGGTGGTAGTGACACCCAGGACCCTGAGCAGGGAGGACCTTTTTAAGAATCTGAAATCAGTATGTAACACTGTTTATGTAGCTCCCTTTTTATTTGTATTGTCCAGATATTACTCCATAAAAGTGATGAAATTGTCTAGATTACTCACCTTTGTGCCTCCAGTGCCTGGCACAGGGCCTCCCTAGCCCAAGAAGGGGCTTACTAGCTGTAGAATTAGTCTGCAAATTCAAAGAGCATGAACCAGCCTGAAAGAGAACAAGAAAAATGTTTATGATCATGGTCACAGTAGGAACTTCAGCCCCCAAGCGGTAATAAGTCAGGTGTCTCTCTGAAAGTAGGAGTTGTGACTTTACTCAGCTATCGAAGCAGGACAGTTCCTTAGGCTCCAGTGACATGTGGCCAGAAAGGGTAGTTAAATTTAAGGAAAATAAATTTAAGGAAAGCATTTGTAGGTTTTTCTCAGCTTAGTATATAACAAAGTTCAAAGTGTAGGATGACCTGTGAAGTAAGCAGTTTTACAAATGATCTCTTCCTAGGCCTTTTTACCATCTTTTGCCAGTACTAATCTCCTTTTCCCTGCTTTGCTGCATCCCACCTTCTCCCCATTCCTTTGCTCTCGCCTAAATAAGCCAGTTCCACAAAACCAGTGGCTAAATAATACTAAACATTTCCTATTTTAAAAGATAGCAATTAAGTAAATACATTTTTAGCAAGGTGTTATGACGGCTAAGAACTTTATTTGTTAACCTCAGGCACACCTGCATTTGCACTGGGGAACAAAAGAAAGTATCTAAACCCAAGAGAATGCATGAAAAATGGGGATGATTGAGGAATCAATGAACCTGGATAATTTTTTTAAAGATGAAGGCCATATAGCAGGATTTTAATTCGACACAAAAGAATAATTTGTTTTCATTTAAACTGAGTGGTAGGAAAAAAGGGCAATTTGTTTGATTTGTGGTACTCCTTTACTGGCCTCAGGACATTTAATCTAGAAGAGCATTTCAGTAAAATAGCAAGAAATCTAAATTAAATATCTAGTCAGGTCACTGTAGAGTTTAACTTCTCTAAGAAACCTGCATATAATCTTGCATATTGTGCTTCTTTGTTAGACGTTAACAGGAAATATAAATCGTAGTGTGTCTTACCGAAAACTAAAACACACGTAGTAGAGGATTCTCAATTTCCCCTTCAACCATGACCTTACCCCGCAACACACACTTTATTTTTTCATTACTCACCTACCCCTAAACATTGACTAACGAACAAATCCCAAGACTTGCAAAAAAGCTCCTGGAAAGTAGAACTTTGACAGTTGGGTGGGATGGAACCAATAATCGCAAGCCAGAGGCATGAAAACCAGAACACTCTCCAACTGTAAGTTTCACAGCAATTAAAGCCCAAATGCTACGTGAGCCAAACCACAAAGGTACAGACTCCCCTCACCTCCCTGTAAAACTCAGCCCTGCTTCAGCTGGGAGTCGCCCGTTGACAGATTTTCCCTGCAGTGCATCAGAGGGATAAAGCTGTTAAGACCTATTTAAGTTCCTGTATTTTCACTTGAAAGGCTTAAGGTGAACGTTAAGATTCAAGTATAAAGCAGGTTGGGTGCATAGTTGTTTGACTGGGTCAGGTAATAGATGAATTTCTCCCTTATCCAATTTTTCCCCTTCATCTGATTCATCTTTTCCTCATTTCCTTATCTTTGCAGCCTAAGATTACATTAAAAAGTAATTTGCCTTAAATTCGTTAATGTCATTTATTAACCACTTGCAGACATAACAGATCTATAAAATCTTCTGTTTAAAAGAGAGCAATCAATCTGCTTATTCTTAAGCTACAACCAATTGCTGAATCTGCATGCATGATATAATTTTTCACTTATTAAAATTACCTACTTTATTTTGATAGATTCACAGATTCTTTAGCGCTGAAAAGGAGACTTTGAAAGTCATCATTCATTTTTACAATGAGATTCCCCACATAAGACATAATGATAATAGCATATTTGCATTGCAAAATGTGTTTTACAATGTACAAAATATGCACATATGCAGGCTTTCTGGTGGGTGTGCAAACATACCCAGACATATGGACACCCAGTCTCTCCTCAAATACTGCTTATAGTAGTGGCCTTATTACATTTAAGGCTGTCTACTCATTCTCATAAAAACCATGCCAGCCCGTGAGAGCAAACATAATTCTTTGATTCTTATAGCTGAATATCAATGACTCCAAAATCTCACCTGCAAAACTGCAGGAAGTCTAGTTGTCACAGTAAATTCCTGGGAATTTTCAGAGGTGCTTATGTGCTGTGGTCCTTGTTCACCACTCTAGCCAGCCTACCTGGGATGTTTCCATAGCAACTCCAGACATTTCCACCAATTCTCTACTGCAGCCTCAAACTCTGTCCCATCATTGCCACAGTTGGAATTGGATGCCTTCTATTAGAATCTCAATCTGGAAGCATGTACCTTGTTAGAGAAGGAATCATGTTCTGTGTTATTCTGAGTCTCTCAGAGAGCTCGTGGCCAGACCGCCTGGACCCAGCACTGTTAAGGCCGTATGGCCCTTTGATTCACACACATCCACTTTCTCCTCAGACAACAAACCCGCAGCCAGAATGCTGTGTGAAGACAACACAGAGATTAGCCCCCGCTGGGTAACAGGAACTGTCACTGCTTCCCCGCACGCAGGCCCTGTTATCAAGCCTGGGCTAGACTTTATTTTATGATGAGTCCTCTCTCCGGGCCACCTTTGCCTTCCCTGGCAATCTGACTTTGACAGGACCACTTTTGTTAGTAATACTTTTATTTTTATTTTCTAATAATATACATAATTTTATTACAAAAATAAAACAACAGACAACATTCTAAAAAACCCAAAATTTACTATTGATACTAATTCCTAAGGGTTTGCTGTGCTACTATACACAAATCAAGAAATTAAAGAAACCATTAAGTATTTAGAGACATTTAATATCAGAGGCCTTAAAATCTAACTATGTATAGTAGCCCCTCAGAACCTGCAACCTGCATCTTTAAAACAGTATTTTCTCTGCAGAGAATCTTATCAGCTCTACAAAAATTTGTACAGTTTTTATACTGAAGCTAATATTGAGCTGCACCCGCAGTTCAAATAGTACTTTTAAAAACATGCTTGAAACCTAGTTTTGGATGGTGTTGATCTCTCTCTTCCCCACTAGGCAAAAGGATCCTAAACTCCTTGGTAAATTGATGCATATAATTGCATTCAGGGGAATTGTTGTTGGATTTTCACCAGAAGTCCCAGCCTCTTATTCAAGTTTTGCCCTCTGGTGAAGACTTTCTCCTGGTGGAAGTCCATTCGGATCTTAGATACCTAAGACTGATTACTCTTTTCTAGCCTGAGTGTACCAATTTCTTTCCCTTTCTCATAGGAAACAGCTGGTGGATTATGTATCAGGCTGGCCATAACCCAGAATCCACTCCAGCTTGCCAATGTGTCTTTTAAAATTCAGTGCTCCCATTAACATCCAACTTCAGCAGGGGACAGGTGGCTGTGCTCCTGCCTTAATCTGGGTACATAGCTCTATCAAAAAGCTGTAAGGCTGTTTTTTGGCCTCTCTCTCTTAATACTAGCTTGATACTGAACCACTACTTTTAAGTTACAGTTGAATGCCCTCTTCATACCGGTTGTCTAATTCATCAGCAAATTTGGCCACTCCTCCCTTCAAAACATATGTCAATTTCTGCAAACATATTTCACAAATAGCCCCCCTTCGGTACTGTCCTAATTCACAGCATCTCTCACCTGACTTAGTATAGTAGCATCCTAACTTCTCTGCGTGGTTATCAACACACCAGCCAAACGACCCTGTTAAAACACAAGCTGGCTCATGGCATACTTTCAATAACCTCTGACAGCTCGGCATCTCTTTTGGAGTAAAAGTCGAAAAGGCTTTAGAGTGGCTGACCAAGCTCTGCAAACCCTGCCTCCTCTGTACCTCTCACCATCCTTCCCACACTCTCTCTGCCCCAGATACCCTGGCCTCCTTGGGTCCTTGAACATGTTCTGGAATGATCTTTCCACAGACACCCACATACCCTGCTTCCTCACCTCCCTCAAATTTGAATTCAAATATCATCTTGTTTAAAATAGAACTGGAGTTCTAATAGACTACTACTCAAAATTATTTCTTAGGAACAGGAAAAACTCAATTGTTTTTCTATCATAGTAACTGTTGGAATGTTTTAGTATTTCAAGATGAAAAAGATCTTTTACAATTCTAATTTAAAAAAATAACCCAAAGCATATTTGATCTCTATCTTTTTACTTTTGTGATGACCTTGTAGCCTAATACTTAGGTCTTTTCTGAAACGTTCTTAGGTGATTTCATTGGCCAAGATCCCTTATGTGTGGGTGCAGGCCTAGAAATTACACCCCCACAGTTTCACAAATGAAACTTTACACCTTTATGCACAACAGCCCCTTCACTGGGATTATTCGTACTCCCACATTCATACTGTTGAAATTCTCCATGTCTCCGTGACCCAGATCAGATGCTATTTTCTCCGTGAAGCTTTCTCTGATCTCTCCTGCAAAAAGGTACCTCTTCTTCCTGGGAACACAGAGCATTGATTTGTGCTTTTAGTGTGTCCATTCTTTTATGTGACCTTTTTATGTAATCTATGTCCCCTAAATATCTGTTATGTGTTTCTTGACATAATAAGTTATATTGTATTTGCTATATTTCTCTGCAGTGCTTGGAAGTGCCTCACATAAAATTGGAATTCAAAAAAATATTCATTGAATAGTTAAAATAGAATGAGTAATAAGTAAATTAAGACATGTTTTTAAACTGCCCTATTTTTAATTATTATTTTTTATTAGATATTCATTGTTCCACTTCTGGAAATTTATCCAAAGAAACCTGAAACACTAATTCAAAAGAAGAGAAGCACACTTATATTCATTGCAGGGTTATTTACAGTTGCCAAGATGTGGAAGCAGCCCAAGTACCCATCAGTAGATGAGTAGATAAAACAACTGTGGGACATTTACACAATGGAATACTACTTGACTGTAAAAAAAGAAAATTTTACCCTTTATGACAGCATGGATGGACCTGGAGAACATTATGCTAAGTAAAATAAGCCAGTCAGAGAAAGACAAATACCATAGGATTTCACTCATAGGAGGAATCTAATGAACAAACTGAACGAACAAGCAAAATACAGACTCGTAGATAGAGAGCTGGATGATAGCTCTGGGGGTGGGGAGGGTGGTGGCTGGCAGTGGAGGGATCAAGCAAAGAGGAAAAAGGACTTATGGGCATGGACAACATTGTAGTGATTGCAGGGTGGTAGGGAGGAAGATATAAGGGATAAATGGTAATGGAAAAAATACAATAAGCCCTGGCTGGTGTAGCTCAGTGGATTGAGTGCTGGCCTGTGAACTAAAGGTTCGCTGGTTCAGTTCTCAGTCTGGGTACATGCTTGGGTGGCAGGCCAGGTCCCCAGTAGGGGGCATGTGAGAGGCAACCACATATTGGTGTTTCCCTCTCTTTCTCCCTTCCCCTCTCTCTAAAAATAAATAAAATCTTTTTAAAAAATAAATTTTAAAAAATCTTAAGACTATAAAAAAGTGTCACTGTTATCTTAAATGCAGAATATTCATGACAATAGTACTTGAATTGCCTCCAATCATTTTGAGGTCATTATTTTAAATGTTTTTATTTTTAAAAAATCCCTACTACTAATATTTTCCTTGTTTTTTTTATTTTCAGGTGTGGTTGCATTTATATAAAACACATGGTGTGTATACTGCATACCTGTCTGTATATATTGGATATGGATTCATGTGCATAAATATTTAGCAATCGTTATCCTCTCAGAAAAGAACACGTACACATGCACGAGTTATATTTCCTGTGGAGGCTTGTATGTGTTTGTGTAAGCACCACATAACTTTTCAAGTAGGATCATTAATCAAAGATGGGAGTAACTAATATAAAAACCCTTAGGCATTTCCAAGGACTAGAATACTTTG